>NW_016690211.1:8845195-9041678 GCF_001604755.1 Lepidothrix coronata
TGACTTCTTTCAGCTCTTGGGGAGAAGTAAACATTGCTTCATCTGAATCTAGTGCATCTAATTAGCAAACTACCTGGGACCACAGTATGGTCTGACCCAAGAATTAGAGATGCATTTACTTTTAATTCCTGTTAGTTGTGTCCTGCAAGTTGTGTCCTGTGCTATGGCATTCTTGGAAAATTTGAGTTGGTGGAAGAGCGAAGTGTGACTACGCTTCTACTTACACTCCTATAACACACTCTAAAACCATCCACCAAGGGATGACTCCATCTCTTTAGGCCTGTGCTTTCATTCAGACTAGGATAGTGTGATTTGGTACGTGTACTCATCTTTAATGAGTTGAGAAGAATATGACAAATGCAGAAAGCATGTTCACTAAAATAAATTACTTCAGTCCCTCCACTGTGAGACAATGTTTTTATAATTAAACTACAAATATGCAATCATGAGTCACTGTGATGGTACATTATGTTTTTCTGAATTGTAGAGATGACTAAAAAAATAAGTTTGGGTATTAGTAGTGTGTACAGGGTTATAAACTACCCAAATTTTATACACTGGAAATGACTCTTAATTGTTTATTAAACCCACATGGTCAAGAATCAATTGTATTTAAAATTCTCAATTTTTGTTTTTAGGAATTTTCTGAAGCATTTAAACAGATTTCATAGGGTCTATAGCTTTGAATTTTGTCTGGTTTCTTTAATAGTACTTATTGTTATCTACAGTAACTGCGCTGGTTCTCCCTCCCTTCCTTTATATGTGGAGATTTGCACTAGAGCTCTTGGAAAACCCTGTTTAACTTAGGACCTCTTACATGTTGCAAGGGGCCAGTAAAGCAGTATTTCATTAGCTGCAAGACTTCCCTTTTGCAACTCGTTTTTCCTGGATTTTCTACCACAAGGACTGTTGACAAAGACATCTAATGCTGTAAATATTGATATGCTTAGATTCAGATCAGTATAGCTCTTTAGTTGTCCCAGAAAAGTCAAAGACGTTTTTGAAATTGTTGAACACCGAATCCAAAGATTAAGTGGGGGTTTTGCCTAGGCTTGTGTGTTTGCCCTGAAAAATCATTAAATTCTGTTTTGCAGGGTTTTTTTAGAATGAACATACAAACTTTTCTATATATAAAATACATAAATATATATACAAACACATCACCTCTTTAGGCAACCTGTTGTAGTGTTTCACCACACTCATTGTAAAAAATATCTTCCTTAAATCTAGTCTGAATCTACCCTCTTTTGGTTTAAAACCATTACTCCTTATCCTGTCACAGCAGGCCCTGCTAAAAAGTCTGTCCTGTAAACTCCATTATGTACTGAAAGTCCACAATAAGTTCTCCTCAGAGCCTTCTCTTCTCCAGGGTGAACACCAACTCTCAGCCTTTCCTCATAGGAGAAGGTGCTTCAGCCCTGTAATCATCTTTGTGGCCTCCAACAGGTCCATGTGTTTTGGTTGCTGAGGACCCCAGAGCTGGATGCAGAACTCCAGACTCTCACCAGAGCAGAGGGGCAGAATCCCCTCCCTGCCCACACTGCTTTTGATGCAGCCCAGGACACAATTGGATTTCTGGGCTGTGAATGCACACTGCTGGGTCATGTTGAGCTTTCAACCACCACTCCCAAGTCCATCTCAGGAGGACTGCTCTCAATCCCTTCATCCCCCAGCCTGAATTGATTCTGGGGGTTGTCCCAATCCATGTACAAGACCCTGTACTTGGCCTTGTTGAGCGTCCTGTGGTTCATATGGTCCCACTTCTCAGTCGTGTAATTGTGATGTTTTCAGATTACTGGAATTTGCTGAAATGAGGAAATATCTGATGGGGGAAAACTACTAATCAACAGGAGAAAAAACATGGAATTGAACAAGGCATTTGTTTAGTCTGGTATTCAAAGCACGATCTGAGCCAAGTTAATGTGGAGCAGCAGGACTTGAAGCATTCCCCTTTTGATCTTTTGTGTGAAACCACTTCAAGTGGTTTCCATGTAAGCTCTTCTCCACTTCTGTAAAACCGTACACCCTGTAGTCCAAAGTGACTAATACGAAACTTAAGAAACAGTCCCTGTTCCTGGGAAAAAATTGCCATACATTTTGGAAGATATGTTTAATAGAAAAAGACAAGAAAACAGAGTTTAGTATATGAAATAAAATCCAGCAGACACAACTCTATCTCTATTTAGATGTATTTTTCAAAATGAGTCTTTACAAAAGTAGTTACCTTATAAAACTTGGGTCTGTTAAGAAAAAAAAAAACAAACAAATTAACAACAAAAGAAACCCAAGTCAGTTCTATTTTGCTGTGCCCAAAAATAAATCATAATACTAAAATCTTGCAATGCACATCATAATTACAAATTATATCTTTCCATTCATTCACTGAGTTTGAGGTATGTTTTATTTTTGTAGGATGTCACATGTACTTCAGTTTGAAGACAGAAGCAGAAAGGTGAAAGATGCAAGCATGCAAGATGAAGACACTTTTGAGATCTATGATCCACGGAATCCTGTAACTAAGAGGAGAAGAGAAGAAAGCAAGAAGATAATGAGAGAAAAAAAGGAAAGGAGATAAAAGGAGTGTAAAGCTAGCCAGAGCTGCCTTGGAAAGTGACTGCAATAAAGCACTGGCTCTTTTGTAAGCTGATTCTAAAAATATCCCTGGACAAGTGTGAAAAGGAATCTCTCAAGAACCTGTCAGACAGTTTTGAAGCAGAGCTATCACTTGTTTCTTAAGTTGTGCGGTCATGTGCTCTCGCTGCATTCATTATCCAGCCTCTCTAAAGGTGTTTAGAGTTATATATTTAATAAAACAGCTGACTTGGCTTTTGTCTGTACTTTAATTGCAGTAGTCACCATCATTGTTCAATCAATATATGGTAATCAAAAAGTTTTCAACAAAATTAATGAGAATTTGTCTAAACAAGGGTGAAATTAACATATAGAAACCCCATCTGCAGGGTCTTAAGATTTTCTGAAAGTACAATTTTACTAGTTTTTATTTTTTTTTATAAAGACATGTAAATATTGCAACAGTAAACATTGCCTACCTGAACCACTCTGTCAAAGAGTTAAGATGATGCACTTTCAGTACTCCTTAGACTGGTCCCAGCTTTCTTGAAACAAACTGAGTTTAATTTGAGAATTTGGTAATTGTCTCCTTCCTTGAAATACACATTCCAATACAGATCCCAACTTCCCAATAATATTCCCAATAATATAATTATTCCCAATAATACATTATGGATAGTGTTATTCTCAAAAAGAGAATCTGAATGTGCTGCAGTTGTTGCTTGAACCACGTGTTTGTAGACTTTTCGCGTATTTTACAACCCTGGATGTTAATATTTTTACAGATAAACGTATATTTTCATTGCTCCTTCTTTGCATGCTCCTCTGAATCTACAGGAGCATGAACTACCCATATGGGCAATAGCTAAAGAAAAGTGAGCAAAGTCAAAAGAAAGTGCCACCAGAGTAGTGGTTTTGCTGATGTTTTTAGAACAAGTTCAGTAAGTATGGTGTCCTTATCAAGCTGCCACTGCCAAATTTTTTGATAGGGTCTGAGGTGTGAGATACATAAACCTGCATTGATAGGTTAATATGGCCCAAATGTCAGAGGTTAGATTAATACAGACTATTGCTTTAATGCACTGTGCAACTTTTGAGATAAGAAGAAAACTTGGAGGTGTGAAGTGAGTCCCTGTATAAAGCTGTCAGTATCCTCCTCTTAGGCTGAGTGAATTATACTGTGCCATGGTGTAAAGAAGTTAAGAGGGGTTACATTCCTAAACATTTCCATTCACAAACTAGTAAGTCAAAGTTTTTTAATCATTAAGTAACTTTCTGTCAGGCTGCTGTTGGCAAAATTGAGAATATCTAGTGTCACATACTGTTACCTCTATTCATTGCTTTGTTTGAGGAGAAAATTTTTAAGCAGTGATTACAGGAAATAGGCATATCAAACCCCCATTCTGATGGGGATGGGAGGAAGGAGGTGAGTGACTCTGTGTGTGTGTGTGTGTGTGTGTGTGGAGGTTGACATGGGGAAAGTAAGGGCTAGATCTAGAAAGAACTTGGAGCATCAATTCCAGGACAGAGTTACCACCCCTGTAATAGAAAAATGTTCTAATTACATATTGTCCCTGTAAGCTAAAGTAGGATGCATGAGTCAATGAATGGGCAAGTTGACTAACACCCTTCCTAGCTGAATCTTTTTGCTGACTACCTGCAGCAGCTCTGAGTTGCTGTATTAGAAGATTCTCAGTTTTAAGCACTAGACAAGCTCAGAGATGAAAGGTTAATTTGAGGGTTAGGGCTCTGCTCAGTAAGAAGAGGTTTGAAAGTCTGGACCTTGCCTATACAGGACAAGAGCAAGAGAATAACTATGCTGACATTTCTTGATCAGTGTGTATTTAAAATCAGATTATCACAGCTAATCAGCCGGAAGTCACTTAGAAATAGGCTAGGGTGTCTAAATTTTATTCATTTCACTGAAGCAAAAGTAGTTCTGCATTTCATTTAGGAGACATCTGGAGCGAAGACAAGAGACGCTGATATCAGAAGTACCATGTAAGGTAAAGCCAACACCGAAGAGTAAAAACATCACAGAAAGAAGTTGAAATGATGACACTTGTCTGAAACAAGAAATTTGCAGAGTCAAAGGTAACTCCCGTACTGCAGATAACAATCCTGCTTGTTTCCCATACTGCTAGGCTAACAGAATCATATTTTAACTCAAACCTATTTCATTCATCATTTAATATTGCTATAATTGCATGAAATGTTGAATGCTACAGGATTGCAGTATTTTATATGGACTGAAATGGGTGTGCTCAGAGTTACACCTTTTATTTATTGATCCTGAAAAGCAAGTGGGAAACACAATGTGGACAGGTGTCCCCCTCTCTGTGAAAGAGTCATCTTGAGCTAGGTTAGTGGCTGAAAAGTGAAGTTGGTTTTGCAGCTGCAGAAAGAATTTGTTCTGTGGTAGTGAGATTTTAGACTAATGGTATTTTCTTGAATCTTCATTAAGCTACTTCCTTCTTCCACTCTTATGGCTAGTACCTCACCTGTTTATATAAACATGAGTGTATTCTCTACATAGTTGTAACATACAGCTAGGAACATTTATCTATGCATTACTAGTACAAAACCAGTGTTTTAATGCTTGTGAAGTTATCCTTTCTAAAAAATGCTAATTATGGGTATAGATCACCCAGCCTGAAGATGCACACCACAATGCTGATAATTAAATAACTTCTATAAACAACTCACTGCTTAAATTTGCTGGGTATGCTCCACTTCCCAACCACCACCATCACCACCACCACCACCTGCTTTTTTGATTACTCATTTCAATAAGCTAAAAATTACATAAGCCCAGACTATGACTGAATTTTGAACTAGAACACAAAGATCAGGTCTACCTATTTTTACTGGCAGCTAAACTCCAATTTCAATACATCAGCTTTCCTGCCAACACAGTGGGCTAGTGTTAATGACACTCTGTAAGACAGAGTCCTTCCGTCATCCCTGCCTTCCTTTTAATAGAAGCCTTAATGGAGCCCTTCATTTTGTAAGAGGGAATTTGACTTTCCTAAATGAAAAGAAAATGGCGGGGGGGAAGTTTTGCCTGCACATAGCATTATGTTCGTTGACATTTTTGTTTCCAAACCAGCTGGGTTTCAAGTAGATAAGCTGCTTCTAGGCCATGTCTGGTAATAGCAAGGTCCTCGAGAACAGCTTAAGGCTTGCTTCACAAATCCTGTCAGTGATGCCAAAGGTAGTACAATGTGCCCTTTTTGCTTTGGAGCTAAAAACACCTAAAGTGCAACACAGCCTGGTTTATTTCTGTTAAATAGCCACTATGCCCAGGCTGCTATGGGTGTAGTCTGCAATGCCACATTACGTAGCTTTGCCTGAGCTGTTAGTTTCCAGCATGAGCAGGTTTGGGAAGAGTTTTTTCCCAAACTGTCTGCTTTCCCCTCTAACAGTTAAAATAACTACACACCAATGTTGTCTGCTTTCATCTAGAGGACATCAAGTTTGCAAGAGACACAGTTATGTTTTGGCAACATAAAAACTAGCCTCAGACAGAAAGGATAGCTTCAGACTGCCTCATTCTGGCAGAGACACATGCATCTGTCATTACTTAAATTATGATAGACTTGGGCTGTTAGAAGATGAGGGAACTTCTTACCTGTATTTTCTCAGTAAAAAATGTGGGTATTTTCTTGCATCTTTCACTGTAACAAAATGTGAGCTGATCATACAGTGACTACATTTATAAGGTTCCTGATGAAGTACATACAGCACAAGGAACATAAACCAAAAAGTTTTTGAATGTATCTGATTCATCCCTTGTTAACACACTCCTGCCCTGCCAGTACCGGAAGCTTGCCATATCCCAGTCTAATGCCATAAAGTGATTCCCCTTGAGTTATCATGGTCAGACGTGCCACATTCCAGCTTGCTAGTCACAAATTCCTCATGCAAACAGACACCTTGTACCCACAGTGGGGCTCTCTAATGGATAAGGTCTGGTCGCAACATCTGCAAGGCACCCAGGGCAGGTGGCACACAGCCTGTGCACCTTAGCTGCTGTCACAACAAAATATTCCTCTGAATTCAGTTTAGTTTCACAGTACTTTTTCTTGGCAGGATTTCTCTTCCACTCCAGCATCTATCACAGATGGGGTTTTCCACTTGATTTTACAATTCTTTTGTTTTTTAAGAACGCACTAATGTGGCAAAAGTTTAATTTGTAAGTCACAGATTGGAAGAGTTTGTTTAAAAAGTTACTGCACACTTGTGCAGGTCTTTCTTGTGCATCTCACACAGATGTGTAAGAACTGGTTTCTGCCTCCACAGACTTTATCACCACACTTTCTCATCATCATGCCTTCCCTGTCAGCCTCTATTACCAAAGGCCAGAGAAAGAATTTATATCCTCCTCAATCTTCTGATAGCTTTTACATTTATATCTAGTCTCTACTCCATTGTCCTCTCACACTGTTTGAATGTCTCTGTGTGCTTGGCTTCCCATTGCAGAGCTGAAGAATCTGTACACCCTCAGAAAAGTAACACTCCAGCTGAAGCTGCATTTTATTTTATTATGTGCATGTGTAGTTTCTGTACATACTACAAATGCAAAAAACATTAAGTAAAGCTTTAGAGAGTAGACTTAAAATTTATATTTTAACTTTTTTATGTTTTAATCACTTTCTCTTTATATCTCCTTTTTTTTTTTTTAATTCCTAAAACACATACCAAAATAGCATTGTACCCAAAACGCTTTCTCTGTTCACACTTGATCCTACCTTTAGGTCATACATAAAAGATGAAACAAGATGCTAGAAATACCTAATATGCCAGACTGTTCCACTAAATTGACATGACTTGACTAAGTATGAAGTGTCTATTACTATGAAAAATCTGACCACTGAATGAGGATCTTGTGATTGTGAGCTACAACTGTTGTCTAGTATTACTCCAAAGCGTACAAAAGCCTGAAGGAAAATTTTTAAGGGGGAAAAGAATTAAAGCCTAACCTTTTCTCCTTTTTTTAAAACATAAATTGGTTGATAGTAATAACCTTCTACTCCTAAGTACAAGTACCTTCCTTCCCATAACAACTCTAAACTTACAGACATGAAAGGAGACTACAAACAACAAGACAGCATCTTCTGAAACAAAAGAAAAACTCTGATCCTAAACCTCAACTCATCGGGAAAAAATGTTGTATTTTTATGCCTAATTCTCCAAATCTAAAAGAAAAAATTTTTCATTATAGGGAAGGTAGGCAAAAAATCTACTATTCTTGACTTATAAGATCACATGGAAGAGAAAACAACTCCTGATATGAACAGCTTTTACTATGGTTCTAATTTTTAATTTATGAAATGCACTGGCTGTGGAACAAAGCAAGATATGGCAGTCATATTCCTAAGTCAATGGGAATCATGGACTTGAAAGTCCAGCCTGATATTCGTAAGGTTACTTAAGCTGTACACTTGCCCTTTATGATTTGTCTGTAGTAGTAAAAAGGGCACAGTTACGGAATAGCCCTAGGATAGCCTTTAGTTTTGGCAGCTTGATTTGGCAGCAATAAGGCATTGAAAGCTGAAGCTCTTTATATAGCACACAGTATGGTAGATCATGCTTTTGCAGCAGCTATTGAAAATTGGCTCCAAAATCACATATGCTCTTCTTCAGAAGTAACTTCTGAGTTGAACAGATTTTAATACAGCATTGCACTGAAAGGATACTTCTTTCACTTGCTTGAACTGTCTCTCTATAGTCTTGAGACGCAGTGAGAGACACCAATTCAGAAGTGACCTTGTAATTTTCCCCATTTCTTCTTTTTTTCATATTTTCCCCATTTCTTCACTGTGTGAATGGCCTGTGTGATCTGACATGTAGTATCAGGTATTGATAGAATGGCAGAAAATAGCAGTTAGCATGTGTTTAATCATTTTTAAAAAATATTTCCATTACAGCTACATTATGCTCAGCCTTTCATTTACAGAATATACAAACCAGAAATTTTACACATGAAACACATGAATTATTTCAAATGACAGAGTGTGAGTTGGTCCTAACTTGGTAACATGGTATAATGAGCATGAACATCTAAATAATGATTCAGGGGCATGAGGGGGTAAATGGGATTGTTAACTGTAATATCTATCTCTGCCCCACAGATTAGAAAGATTGTTTTTGTTACAATTGACCTTGAGAGGAAACAGAAATATGTATCTTGTGCAAGATGTTGTTATCTAGGTCACCAAAGCAATGAAGTTATCCCTGAGAGACAACGGAAAAGCATTTGGAAGATCTGTAAATGAGAGAGGAAAAAGTAATTCTCACCCAGCTATTCCAGATTTACTTATACTAATAATGTAGTTAAAAGAGTCTCCTCAAAGTGTTTCAAAATATTTTATTTTAGAAATTAAGAATTATATAAAAATCATCAGAGAGGAAAACAACAGTAAGCAATGTTTGCCTTTGCCAAACAAAGAATTTACATAAAAGTCTGCAAAGAGATTAAAAAAAACTCAAACAAAACAAAACAAACCAGATTACTTCAACATCTAAATCTGATGCACACTACTCTTTTTTGTTTAATTTCAGGTGGTTTCACTGCTACAAGATCAGAACTCATATACTGGAGGGACCAAAATATACTGCCTCACTGTCATATAATTTAGTCTCAGTCATAACTCAGACAATATTTTTACAAGATCACTTTGCAAAAGTATGTCTAGCCTATCCAAATGACAATATTATTTATGCCAAAGGTTTTGCTTTAGGGATGGAAGTATTCCAACTACTGTTTAATAGGCTATATGGAGAGGCTAAAAAAACATCATTTGTTGCATACACAGCTTATGTATACACTGTAAAACTAAAGTGTACAGAGTGATCATTGGCAACACAGGCTAAAACTGGCCTCAGTGAAAAAAGCCACAAAAGCAATGAGCTTCTGAGTTTTCCTCCCTGATATTATTTTTGGAATTCCTGAGCTTAACCAGAAATATGAATGCACAAGTCAGAAATAGATCTGTATTCAGTAGCTACCTGGATATTCAAAATGCAAAAGATATTTTTCAAAAGAGACTTTGTAACACAGGCATATGACTTCATGAGCAGACATATCCTCAGCTACAGTCTTAGAACAGGGAAGGGATAGGAGAGTAATGTCAGGAACTCCAATATAAACCTTTTTAAAATACTGACGTGAAGAGAATCCAGTCTTCATAGCTAAAGTAAATTAGTATCAGGACCAAGTGTTTCTGAAGGCAATTAGAAAGTAGAGTAAAACAAGTATGTTTCTGTCTTCTCAAGCTCTCTTCTTAGAAAATTATCTTCATCCATAGACTTTATTTCTAGTCAATCTGTAACAGTTTTTTTGGCAAACTACAATTCTTCAATGGCTGAAACTGGCACTGCAAATTCATCATTGTTACGGACTAAAATCATGGTTCAAATGCACTATATTTTTATGGTGTGAAACCTGTCTATATATTAGTACTGATTCTTGTAACCTGTGCTGTTTAAAACACAAACTGATTCAGAAATTGTGGCGTTCTATTGCAATAATAGGAGTTCTCACTGAAAACTTACCTTTTCATAAAGCTCAATGCTTAAAAACTGGAAAAGGTGTTTGTTCCTGTGATTCGATTGTTCTAATCAAGGACAGTGATATTATCCCTTAAATAAAGCCACGTGCCTGCAGTCAGAATCTCAGGATCCCAATTCCCATGCTATGAGTGACTGAGATTACAAAATCTACACCAGACAAGCACTGCCATATGCACCAAAATACTATAGCATGTGAAAATCGGCTGGCATCCAAACAATCCCAGTGCATCAGATTCATTAGGATAGTGTAATTAAGATTTGGAGGAACAGAAGCACAAAAGGAGACCCTATGGACTGAGGAAGGACCTGGAAAAATACTGCAACTGTGTAAGGATCTTTTAGCCAGGGAACTCAGGCCTGGATAAACTCAGCGAGGAATTTTGAGTAGGAGTGAATGGCGTAAGAGCTTCATAGTACATAATATATCCACTCCATAATATTCAATGATAATTAGGCTTTCAATATGGAAAATTAATACTTATTTACTCTACAGAACTGTGGAGTAGCTGCCATTCTTCCTCTGTTGCAGTGACCTTTAAGTTCTATGCTTTCTGACATCACTAAAACATTCAGAAATCTGGGACTTTGCACCTTATGAGAAAAACTACAGAACAGTAAGCAACCATTTTTTGTTGTTGTTTTATTTCAAGAATATTCTTGTGAACTGTTGGTCAAAGTAGCTACATTACTGAGACTGGCAGCAGACAGTGGAGTGTTGTTCTCCCACATCTGGCCATTCTAGTGTTTGGATCTGATCTATATTTCATAAATATCAGTTGGTCTCCCAGTTGTCAGACCACAGGTTTAGTTTGGGTTCCAGACAGGAGGTGGAGAGGCAAGGAAAGAACTTCCATAGTGACAAACTGTTTGCTATTTTCACAATATGGCTTTTGGAGTAGTGGTCCCTTGTGACCACAGAAAGCCACAAGCATTTGGAGACATTTGAGCAAGCCAATATAGTATCACACAGCTATGGATAGACAGAATTTGGCTCCTGGTCACACTGTATGGAATGTAGTTTTAGAAGAAAAATATGTTAAACTCTTGGTTGAAGGGCAAGTTCAAGGACATCTCACGCAAAGAAAGACTCAATGCCTCAAGGTATCTATAGATTTCTACCTTTATTACCTAAAGTACACATTTATAAATTATATGAATGCATCTAAAAAGAGAGTCTGGAGGCTGAGGTGGTATTTATTCACAGACTAGAAAATAAATATGTGCTAATTATTGCACTTCAGAAATATACGCAACACGGGAAGGGAGAATACAGGCTGCAATGCTTATAATGGAAAAAGGATGATACTGTTCGAAGGTCAAACATGACCAAACAAAAGTCTAGACTCCTTTAACAGCAGTGAATTAATAAGAACAAAGCTACACCAACAGCTCGTGGGCCTTCATATTTCTGAAGCTTCTCTTTTCATGCTGTTTTGGCTCTCTGCTTACATAGAGCATCTTATTTTTACTGAGCTTTCCAAATAATAATTACATAGCCACTCAG
Organism: Lepidothrix coronata; assembly: GCF_001604755.1. Taxonomy (NCBI): domain Eukaryota; kingdom Metazoa; phylum Chordata; class Aves; order Passeriformes; family Pipridae; genus Lepidothrix; species Lepidothrix coronata. Next base: position 8,856,846 of record NW_016690211.1, read on the forward strand.
CATCATTTCAGGTCAAAAAGACAGGACATAACCAAAGTACCTCCATCATTTCAGAAAGAGGTTTGTCTAACCTTCGTCCCTCAACACTCCATACTTCCCCAACTTTTTTTTTTTTCCAATGCATGACTATTCTTGTCTTCAGATATATTTTCCTAAAATCTTACCTAAATCTCCCTTACTGTAGTAAGCCTCATAACTTCTTGTACCAGTCTGAGTGAATAACCTTTTCTACTTTGCAGAAATATTTTATGTATTGAAAAATTTATCATGTCGTTTTTCTCCTCTAGTGTAAACAATCTCAAAATTTCAGTTCTTTCTCTAACAGGCATGTTGCATATATCTCTAAATCATCCCTACTAATCTTGTCTGGCTTTTCTCCTAGCTGGCCTGCATTCTTCTTTAACTGTGGTACCTAATGAAGGCTGGACACAGCAGTCTAACTAAAGTCTTATCGATGCTAAGGACAGAGGAATGAATCTTAACAAACAGCACCTCTGTCTATTCATACAAGCATAGATGCCATTGATACAGATGTTCAGATTGTGAACCATTATAATTCTCAAATTCTTTTCTATTACCCTACTGGTTAGCAGTTATTTTTTTATTTTAGCAATTGATTATTACCAAAAGCAGTATTTTGTATTCATCCATATTGAACTGCACACTGTTTTTTGGTGCATTTTATCAAATAGTTGCAAGTGTTATGAATTCATCTTATTCTTCAACATGCTTGCAAGGCCTTCTAGCTGTAGTTTCATCTAGTCAGTACTTCATAGATTACTTATCAAAATGCCGTATGAGACAGGTCAAACCATCACACAATTAAACTTACATTACTCCTCTGCTATCTGCAAGCCCTTTTACCATACACTAGAAGGAAATTGGGCAATAAAAGTGAATTCATGCTGTTAAACCTAAGTGCAATTTCATCATGTTCTGAAGAATAGTATGAGGGGGAAAAAATTCTATTCCTTGAAAAGAAAATATTTGCTGAAATGCAATTTATCCTTAATAAGATATAGACTGTGTAAAGTAAGAAATGCTTTTCATACTTCATTAAATGCAGCAGCATAAACCAAGTTAACACAGAGTTGGGGCACAAAATCTGATAAGCCAGTCACAGGCATTTCTTTTCCCCAGATGTGTCATGAACTGTAGCAATACAACTTCTGGCTGCAAATAGCAAGAATTAGCATACCCCAAGCCTCAGATTCTTTGAAAAGGCTGGATGAATGTATGAAGCTGAATAAAAAGGCAGCTCTGGGTCTGAACAAATGGTATGATGGAGGTAAACACTACTCAGCTCTTCTCAATCTTTTCATGTCAGCAAGGGTCTGTTACAGTGCTCCTTCTGAAAAAAAGGAATCTGCAGAGGCTTCTTCCTTGTGTTGGCATTGCAAATTCTGTCATGTATACACAGTAACTAAAACTATTTAATATCCTATATGTCCTCATATGTGTGGTAATAATTCCTCTTACCAAGGAAGAAAGTGAAATGGAAAAGAATTAAAGCGACAGAACAACTGTTCTCATCTGTCATTTGGTAACTAATCTGCTGTGTCTGCACAAAGGCAGTGAAATGCCTCTGGCAATTTTTTTTAGATAGACTTCACTTGGTTCTTTACACTTTAGCCAAGTGTACTGCCACTGAGAGGAAGCCCACGTTCTAGAGAAGGAAGATAAGGGAGATGTTAAGTGTATGAGGTAACTTAGTGGTGACTGTGAATGTAAACCAGCATTTCACATTTGTGAAAGCCAGCTGATCTTAGGGTGAGATAATGGGATGTTCTCTAAAAAGACTGCCAACCTTGCATGTGAAAACAGAATCTATAAGTGGTCAGGCTGGGGGTGAATCTCTCCTTTTTCATCTTCTGAAATATTGGACACATAATCAGAACACATATTCTGTCTGAATTGCTGTAACTAAGCAGGTTAAAATGTATTGATCCTGTGCAGTGCAGTCTTTGCTATAATCTAGCCCTTGATTCTGGCACCTCTCTCTGCAAATTAGTGAGAGTTTAGATAGCTTGTTTTGGCCATCTTCTCAGGATCAAATGGCATATTTTTGTTCATTAAACAAAATCCAAGTAAAACAATACATATTGTCTTGAAAAGTGTGTTGAACTGGGAAGCAACTGCCATTCCTTGTTACTGCTGGCATACCAGTTTAGGGAATAGTGTTTGCATATAATGCTCTAATCTTGGGATTTAGTAGAGCAATCTGTTACAAGTAAAAAAGAATGAGAGTTGTTTCCTGGGAGATATTGATCATAGAATGTGATTACTCTTTTGTACCAACACAGTCCTTCTTGTTCTGCTGTTGATGCTCTCGGTAGAACTATCCCTTCCCATTCTCAAAGTTTTGACCATTATTAAGCGAGACACTTCTTGAGCAGAGCCACTGCTTTCCTCAGACCCAAATATCTGACTAAATGAAGGCTTCTGCATTTCTTCAACAAGTCTTTTTCAGTGGACATTACCTAATCAGAACAGATGTGGCTGCTGTAAGAGCAGTTTGTGCCTTAGGACTGCAAATTTTTGTTCCCAGAACAATAAGAAACAGCTGGTCAAACAACAGTGAGAGATGTATCTCCTACAAAAGACACACTAGTCTCATTTTTCTGAAATGAGAATATTTTTAGGAACACAAACAAGGCTAAAACCTTCCATAGTAGGATTCACAGAAAAGAAACTCTTTTCATGTCTAAAGAGAAGGATTAAATATTCATTGTTTCATAAGTGATTGAAAGCAGTCCTGTATCAGGGTTGAATTAGATTCATGCTGTATCACCAGCCTCTTTCCCCCCCCAAGCAAAATGTAGAACCTGTCAGGCAAAACACAGGCACTACCAAGTGCTGCAGTCTGGGCCATACTTCTGAGAAGAGCATTGCAGAAGGTCAGTTTGTCTTAGCTGGAAACACTTGCATGCTACTTCAAACACAGTGCTGACTTATCTCTTCTGTCTGCTTGCACCTCATTTTTGCTTTGATGCTGTCCATTGAAAAACAATTGTTTTCCTATTAGAGCAAAGCACAAGGTGTCAGAAGAGCACTACTTCTTTATACATGGGTTGCACCAAAACAGTTGCTTCCATTTTACCTAACATGATACTATTTTTACTTACTTGCTATTAGAAGTTACTGTTACCAAGAAGCTATGTTTGTCTTGGGGTTTCCTTTTTGGCCAAAATCTGTCCATGAGGAAGACCAAACAGAAAAATGTATTTTAAACCTTCCATCTTGTTGCATGGATTTTACTAATGTGGCATTTTTCTCTTTACAAGTGTTTTTCCATAGCACCCATGCCAAACTTACTCTTAGGCTGTAGAGAGGCAGAAGACAGACAGGGACAATGCTATTTGAAAGCAGTTCAACTCACCTCCAAAATAATGAAGCTGTAGTTTCTCTCTATGTTGGCCCATGCACACAAACAAAAATTAAATTAAGTGCTTGAAGACAGCACTTCATTCTGCTGGAATCCAAAGGGAGCGTATCCCTGCATAGTACTTGGACCTCTTTATATCCAGGTAGAACTAAGGGAAGTCTTAGGTATTGAGTACTGACCTGGTATTTCAAGACAAGCTCTCAAACTCAGGATTTAATTTTAGACTTGTTAGAGACCTAAAACCCATTCTGAAGTACTTGGAGTTTCAAAACTGACGTAGTCTTGAAAGCTGTAAACATTACACCACATTTTCTAAGAAGAAAAAGTAAGACATAGAATCATGCATTATTGTGGTACTTAGAGGTAGTTTTCTGAATTACCTTCCACTAGAGTTCTAGGACGATTTTCTGGAGCAACTGGGGTGGTTGTGACCCAAGTGCATCACCCAGCACTTGGCCTGGTTGAACCTCATGCCAACTTTTCTCCAGCTCTGGGGAACCCAATGTAAGAAGGACATGGACCTGAAGGAAAGAATCCAGAGGAGAGCCACTAAATTGATCACAGAACTGGAACACCTCTCCTGTGAAGACAGGCTGAGAGAGTCAGAGTTGTTCAGCCTGGAGAAAAGAAGGCTCTGGGGAGACCTTATAGCATCTTCCAATACCTGAAGAGAGCCTACAAGAAAGCTGGAAAGGGACTTCTTACTAAGGGCATATAGTGATAGGACAAACTGAAGGAGTGTAGATTTAGAGTAGATATTAGGAACAAATTCTTTACTGTGAGGGTGATGAGGCACTGGAACAAGTTGCCCAGAGAAGCTGTGGATGTCCCATCCCTGGAGGTGTTCAAAATTGGGCTGGATGGGGCTCTGAGCAACTTGGTCTAGTGGAAGGTGTCCCTAGATGATCTTTAAGGTCCCTTTAAAGTCAAATCGTTCTGTGATTCTGTGATTCTAAATCCATTTGATACACAGAATTGTGTATCAAATACACAGATTGAATGCAAGTACCATTAAAATATATTAAGATGCATTTGCTTCATTCACGAACAATCTGAAGAGTATCATCATACATCACTGGAGGTTGCTGAAGAAACAGTCTCTGGGCAGATTACAGAAAGCTTTCTCCTCTTCATCACAATCAACATATTAATAATCAGTAGTGCCAAAAATTAATTTTGAACTGTAAGACATAGGAATGTTTTATCTCTGAAGTGAAATAAAGGCACTTCTAATAAAATAAAAACATGTCTAAAAGCTAATAGGACAGAAAAATCCAACTAAGGTCTCACAGAATGTATTCTTATGTTAACCAACCTTCCAAATAAAAAAAATATTGCTGCTGTAGAAAAGTTATGCTCTCCCTCCATCTTATTAGAAACTGTAGAATAGAAAGTCAGCTCCCCTCCAAGGAGCCACTGAGGAAAAAACTTCATTCCTAGCCTTTAAAATTAATTACTGCATGAAATTTTAAAAAATATCACATGAAATAAGTCTTAGTCACTTTTTCAGAAAAATTTTCATCATACTCTTAATTCTGGAGTCATTACTGGATTTCTTTATAGTATAAAAGGTATATTTGGACTTATGTATAGTACCCAGAAGCAAAAAGGAACGAACATGAAGGGAAAAAAAACCAAATAGATTAATTTCTCACAGCTCAATTTCTTCCTCATTTTTTCTCTTTCCTTCTTCCTTTCTAGAATTTCCCTAAAAATTCTTTTCCCCTCCGTCTTCCTTTTTTTTCAGATAGGTTTCTTCTGTTTCTTCTTTTGGCCACTTTCAATTATTTACCATCAGTCCTGGCTAACAGTGGAGTTTCCAGTTGACTGGAGATTAGCAAGTGTGATGCCAATCTACAAGAAGGGCTGGAAGGCAGATCTGGGCAACTACAGGCCTGTGAGCCTGACCTTGGTGCCAGAGAAGGTTGTGGAGCAGATCACCCTTAGTGCCATCACGTGGCACACGTAGGACAACCAAGGGATCAGGCCCAGCCAGCAGGGGTTTGTGAAAGGCAGGCCCTGCTTGACCAACCTGATCTTCTATGACAGCATGGCACACTGAGTGGACTAGGGAAAGGGCGTGGACGTTGTCTGTCTGGACTTTAGTAAAGTCTCTCACATTGTTTCCAAGAACAGTGTCCGGGGGAAACTGGCTGCTCATGGCTTGGATGGGTGCACTATTCAGTGGGTAAAAAACTAGCTGGATGGCTGGGCCCAGAGGGTGGTAGGGAATGGAATTACATCCAGCTGTGACCAATCACCACCATATGCAGTTACCAGTTCAGTGACTTCACCTAGTTTCTTCTGGACTAACATATGATTATCAAAAAAAAGTGCAATAGAGGCTGGAAAAGCAATAAATACATGTAGATATTGAAAGTGTCTGAAAATCAAATAATGTTGTTGCATCTGCAAATAACAGATTACTATTCATGATTTGATAGATTAGAGGGAAAGGGCAAGTATAACTAAATCTTTACAATCAATAATTTTACATTACTTTACATAATTTTTCATTACATTACTTTTACTTTTTTGTTTTCATATGCCAAAAAAGAATCTGATTGTTTAGATTGATTTCATGTTTCTCAGCCTCCTGTGGGATTCATTTGCAATCAGACATTTGCATTCAGAAAATATTCATTCAATACCCCCTCCCCCACTAAGGTGTTACCACACACAAAAAAACAACTTCAAACAAAACATACCGTACACCAACTTCAGAACATGCAGTGAGAGCTTTTAAAATTGCAAGCTGTCCTAGCTAGAACAACTGGGACCAGTTCATCACTGGATGGGTGTAACCCAAAACTGTGTATTCTATAGCTTTCCATGCCATTTCCCAGAAACTGTTATCAATGAACCATTTACACCATCTGCACATAGAGCCTGACTCCTCAGGTTATAAACTAGGTGTTAAGAGACAGGAGGTTGCTTTTGTCCTCACACCCATTAAGGAACCCCCTGCCCCGAGGGAGGTACTGGGCATTCCTGCCTGAACTGGAGGATATATAATCTTGGAGTCTTGGGACTATTTTAACCACTCGTGGGATCCAGAGGAAGACTGCAGATCACCACTCTCAACCAGACTGCAACCACCACTCTTGACTGGACTGCAACCACCACCCTCGACCAGACTGCAACAGCACTCTCACCAACAGGTTTTCCCCTCTCCTTTTACTTTGGACTCAGGGGGCCCAAAGAACACCACTCTGTTCGTGCCCCAGGGTGCTGGGTTATACATTTGGGTTTTGTGGGTTAAAACCAACTGTTTGTCTGTATAATTGTACTTATTGTATTATTTTATTAAATTGTTATTCTGACTTATAATCTCTCTTTTGAGTTGAGTTCATTTTCCCTTGCTGGTTTACCTTTAAACCAGCACACAAGCAGATTGTCTTTTCGTTTGCTAGTGATAGGAACAATAGGCTTTTTGGTTAAGCCCTACTGTTCTAGGCAATCAATAAAGAGAGATTTTAAAACTTAAGAATATAGTTCAATTGCAAAGAAATACATATTTAGAATTACTGAAATAGCTACAGGTAAAATAGTATAGATCCCTAGTTAGTTGCATGAGTAGGATTTGCCTTTATGTGTGCTATTTTGCAAAAACCACACATCAGTGAAACATAAAATTCTGGCAAAAAAGCAGAATTAGCAAAGGAGAAGAGGAGCAAGTCGTAAGAAATTCATGTCTCTCAGAGAGGAAATGAATAAGATGTATGGTATGAAACTAAAGCAATTATAACATCTAAATAAGACAGTGTCTAAATGGAAAAACAACTGAGAAAGGGTAGCAAAAAAGTAAGAAAAAAGAAAAAGAAAAGCATGCCTTCAGAACAAAAAGAAATTTTACATGTGTAACACTAGATGATCAAAGAAGGAAACTAGTGATAGATGGTCAATATGCTGCTGGTCTAATTCATTTTTTTCTAGACAGTCCACACAAAAGGAAAGAAGATAACATCCTAGGGACTGAGGCATGTTTTCTTAGGCTTGGGGGAGTGAATTGTTGAAAATATTTATCCTCATCATAAAACTGATAAGAAGGCAATTAGAATCCTGAAAGCCAACAAAGCACTAGACCCAGATGACTTACATCCCCAGTGGAAGAAAGGGGAACTGTAAACCTTATAGAAAAGATTTATGACAGCTTCCTGAGAACAGAAAAGGGCTGGACAAAGAATTGATGCACTTATCACATTCAATAGAAGAAGGAAGGAGCCAGGGAACAAATGCATTGACTTGTAGACACGGATATAGGAAAGGCTCACTAGGAAAGACAAAAAATTTGTCTGACACTGACGTGAGATATGGAAATAATTCAGAGAAAGGGAAGATAGGGAACTCACATTTGCAAAACTCATGTTTACCTTTAGTATTAATCATCCAATACTAGAAAAGGGCACATGTAGTAAAGACCACTTATCTGTGTTTGAGGCAAGAAGACAGTCTCCCCCACATCTATATTTGTGTGATTGTTACTCAAAGAGAGCAGTTCTTCCTAATGAAGAAGGAAGCGCAGAGAGCTACATCAGTCAGTGGAGCATGACTGTGTTTGCTGTGGCAGGCTGCAACCTCGCAGAAGCAGAAGTTAATTGAATAACCCAGCAGACACATCTGGCCACTTAAGAGAAATTTTAAAAGTGCCACAAAGCATGAAGACATATAAATAATCCTCAGAGATTACAGAGCAATAGCACACCACCACTGAAAGACGTATGATTCACAACTCAGTGTTGAAGGGATGCTTTCAGAAGCGCCTTTAATAAGCACTTTTTTTAAATGCAGACACCATAATTTAAAGTTATTTGCATGGTTAAGGGGAGATAAAAGGGGAAAACATTAAAGAGATTAATTTGTTTAAGGTCAAAAAACAAAAAGCAATAAGTGGATGTGTATAACGCCTTCCCTTTCTCCCTCAAAACACTATACCAAATTAATTCCTCTAAATTATGCTGTTAATTTACTCTGGACATTAGTTTTTATTTTTAATCTGTACTTTCTGTTTATAAAGATTTGATAGCTTCAGAAACTGAAAAATCTCTAGGATCAGAAGGTCAGAAATGCTTACTTACACTTTTCTATTTGTGCATTTAGAGTCCTGAGTGTAAAATTTGAGATGCCAAAAAAAACCCCTCAAAACATTAATTTTCTTGCCATAATGTGATTTGGCACATGGAGTCTTCTCTCCTATCATTTCACATTACAGGTAGAGAAAAGTACTATACAACTGGAGGACTGTACATGGAGGATATTTTGTCAAAACAGAAATATGAACATTTTCAGCAAAATGAAGTTTAGAAATGCACAGCCAAAGTCATGGGAAGAAGCAGAGCTACAAGACAGCCTTTATACTTAAATAATGTACAGTCTTCAAAGGCCTTCAATTTTCTTATCAGCAAGCCTGTGCACACTCGTCCAGAGTTTGTCACATGATTTATCTCTTCTAAAGAGGGAAAGAGTTTCTGTGGCAAGTGCTGTTAAAAGACCAACAGACTTCATCATTGAAACAATTAAACAAATACTACTATTTTTAGTTTCAGTGAGATGTTTAGTTCATTAAGTGGTACTTCTAGCTGTTCTAATCACCATGTCAGCCTCTGATTATAGACTGTAATGGTTTGGTCTAAGCCTCTTCCTGGCAACCAGGTCGAAACTAAGGAAGTACCTATGTCCCATTATTCCATCCTATTCCTTTACGTAAGCAAACATATAAATACAATGGGAGAAGGGGTTGAGTTCTCTTTCTCTTCTGGTGAACTTGAAGAAAACAGCCTCTCTGTGTCTCCTCCAGCTTGGGGGTGTGGGGCCTGTAGTTTGTCGAGAGGCCGCTGTTTCTTCCTGAGTTCAAGAGGGAGATGCAGTGATTTGTGGATTGAGACATTTCTGTTTTCTCAAGGAAAGTACTGAGATTTCATTTGCTAGTTCTTTATTTTACTGTGTATATCTGTTTCGGTTTTGGTTTTGGTTTTGTTTTTTTTTTGGTTTGTTTTGTTTGGTTTTGGTTTTGTTTTTTTTCTTTCTTCTTTTTTTTGGGGTGTTTGGGATTCTCTTTCTATATATATAGTATTGTAACTGTATATAAATGTAATATATGTAAATATATATATACTGCTTTGGTTGTGTTATTTGAGTTTTTGGTAGCTTTTTCCCTTCCGATTTCCTTCCCCTGTGTTCTTAAGAAAGGGGGGGGAGAAGAGCTTTTGTTGTGGTGTTGGGCACTTGGCAGGGAGCCAAGCTCAAACTGCCACATGGACAACATTTCTGATCATCAGAAAATTAAAATAAGCTTGAAACATACATCATGGAACCATAAGTGGTTTGGGTTGGAAAGGACCTTAGAGGTCGTCTAGTTCTTACCCTCCTGCTGTGGACAGGAGGGTTCTATGATTCTGTGACAGGGATGCCACCCACTAGACCAAGTTAATCAAAGCCCCATCCAGCCTGACCAATAGCAGTAATGAAAAAGAGCTGGATCCACTGAGGAAAGGAAATCCAAAAGCAAAGAGAGATTTGCCAAACAAAAAAATGCTCACATAAGCACCAACAAATTGAAAGCTGGTACCACATTTTTCTTGTATTCTTTAAGTGCCTAAAGTATTTGTGTACTAAATCCACGTACCAAGATCACAGCAAGAGTTTTCATATGAAGTTGTACACCAATTAACACACAAAATCAGCAGAACTACACTTACCACAGAAAAGCAAAAGCAGCCTTGGAAAAACGATTAAGTGCACTGAATTAGGAAAGTCAGGACAGTGCTCAAAGTTCAATACAATTAATCTTTAAATGTAAAAGCTGTGAGAAGAGAAACAAAAAATAGCCACATTAGCATCTCCAGTATTTTATAGGGACAGATCTCTGTAGCTCCATTCAGAATAGTCATCATCTGTCATTTAATAACTGTGTATTCAGAACTACACAGTCAGCGTTGCTGGAATCTAAGAACCTAAGGACTGGCTCTCCACTTTTTATTCATAGCATTTTCTCATGGCCTTTGAAAGCATTGATTGGACAAAAAAATTAACACAGTTGGCATTATAAGCGCTACACAATCATCAGGAGCACACTTGCTGATTATATACAATAAGATCTGAAACAAGAGCTGTGATATTTTTTGACTCAATGCAGTATAGTTAGTTACTAATTCAAGTTCTGGTACACTTTCTCTGCACAGACAATTTTTTTTCTTTTTTTTGTTTTCACCTGAAATTTTCAGCCTTCATTTTACCAGGTCAGACGGTATCATCTTGGACAGCCTCAGGGGCTTCTGAGCAATTAATTGCACAGAGTACAAAGGTTGAAAAAGCAATGGCAGGTGCAAACTGTCCTACACTCTGATCCCATATGGTGCACTCTCATCATCCATTTCTTTAGGCTTCAGAAACTCCAAAGCTGATCCTGTGCTTTATAAATCGTGCCACTTTTACAGAATTATCCCCTTCACCTATTAAATGAATTGTTTTGCATAAACATGCATCAAATCTTATTGTTCCTTTCCAAGCTTCCAAAGTGTGCAGCTTACACCAGAGGGGAGAGAAGCTGAGAGAGACTTGGAAGATCATAAACCTCCCCCCCAAAAAGAACCAAACAATAAACAAAAAAAAAACCCACCAGCTACTATATTCTATATATTCTATTTAGTAAAAAACCATACAAAACAATGCTTATCCTCAGGTTTATCCCTGTTAAAACAGTTTCTGACATTATTTAAATGAAGCATAAGTTTCCCAAGAACATTCAGCTTGCAAACCATTAAAACAGATTTTTTTTCTCATTTGATTAACATAAGCACAGGAAAATTCTGTAAGGCTGATCTTCAGGCAAAAAACCTGAAGTATTTTATGGTTACTATCAGGATAAGGGAAGTCAATATATCAAGCTCATAAGGAAGCTTGCATCCATTTAGATACCCATCAAAACCTAGTTCCCTATCTCTGTAAACAACTAGTTACTAAAGAAACTAGTTAAGGTTTAGGTACATACCTAAACCTAGGTGTACCACTTCAGATGCATTAAGCAGAGGGGGACTAAGTTATTGCTTATTTGCAGAATAGAGATGTTGATTTTTCTCACTTGTGGGTATATGCACTCAGTCCACATGTATTCGCAAACAAGACACAAAGGAAATAGCATCATTATCTCCTACCCTGTGATTAAGACTGTCATCCAGGATGTGGGAGACCAGAGTGCAGTGCCTTTATATCTGCCTTGAGGTTTAGAATCCATACCTCACCTATGGTTTTTTTCATTTTTTTTTTCCCCAAACACCAAGCTATTGGATACCTTGAGCAAGGGTGAAGACATATGCCACTAAAGGGACATATCTCATTACACTGACACAACATCCTCTTGTGCATCTAGCATTACACATTCTTGGAAATTCCCCCCATAACATTTGTTTACATGGCATTTTGCAGGCAGGCACATGAAAATTCCACCCAAACTGAGCCAGAGGACATGTACCAGCTCTGAATGAAAAGCCATACTGTTGCATTTAGCACATCATCGAGCCTCAAATGATAAACTCCACTCAGCAGTAAGCAACTTTAAAACCTGGCATTTCTTAACTTTTCTTAACTTTTAACTACAAAAACCCAAAAATGCCTGCTTGCAATATATTAAGTAACAAGATTAGGAATTTTCCTCTGTCGCACTTCCTTAGAATTTGAGCTAATGGTAAGACTTGCTTTCATTTTGTGTCCCTCTCTGTAGTAGGAAAAGATACACACCTTGACAATTTGTTTTTCAGCTTTTTGTAAGACAGTAATACAATCTGAGATCTGGGAGGAGTGGCTCTGCTGACAAGCAGGCTGTACTTAATATGCCAGTGAAAATGATCCAGCTGCTTTGGAGAAAATGGTTAGAAAAATGAAAAGCTTAAAAGAAAAAACAATGATCTTAATGAAAATATTTATCTTTGACTTCCCCGTTCCCTCATGAACAACAAGATCTATGAAAACCACTGTCAAAATGTCCAAGATTCACACAGAGGACAGCAATAATCAGCAACTGATTATTGCTGCCAATTACTTGCTTACTTCAAAGGATTTGCTTTGATAGACTGAAGATTTCAGTCTATTTAGAACCAAAAAAGCATACTACTTTCTTGTAGAAAGTAGTATGATTTTCAAAATCAATCGCTCAAGAGTAACAAAGAAATGAAACTAAGACCTGCTTATGCAACATTAATTCAGCTACCTGTTTATGTATGAACAGGTCAGATCCAACAGGGAAGGGAGCTCAGCCTTTCACAAAGATACTTCTCAAAGCAAGGGCTAGTAATATTCCCTGCAAACCATGCAGAAAGTTACTTACAACCATTCTGTCTAGTTTCACTTAAGAAGTAGCAATAGTTTGTGCATGCTTTTGGAATTTTCAGTTTGCCTACATGAAAAATAAGTTTCAGTACACAAAGCAGTGATAAGTGCACTTAGAACCAAATCCCAAATCACCAGTCCAATATTCCCCTTGCATCATTTTGTGTAACATCTTGTACATATTCCAGCAGCAGGGCTGTCATTGAAAATTTCTGCTAACTGTTGGGGGTCTGAGCCTTGCCCAAGGGTTCTCCAGCTTCAGTCAGGTAGAGGCTGTAAACAAGCCACAAGCACAAGTGCAAAGCCTCACATTCAGTTCTGAATGTGCTTGTTTTAGTAAGTGAGGGGGCTGAATCTGAACAAAACCTCAGGAGTTCAGTATTACATGTACCATTTTATATCCAAGACAGATTTTGCAAGAGTCTTAATCTTGATGTGAAGTAAGAAAGTCTTCACCAGATGAAAGAAAAAAAATCCTTCAGGGGTTCATCTAAGTTAATGTTGTAACTATGGAGTTAATCTGATGTTGGGTAAATAGCTGTTTACTTACTTGTCTAACATTTCCTTGTGTAAATGTTGATTCCAGTCTGAGAGACTAAACACCACTGCATTCTTTTCCTGTGAATGTGGCAATTCCTAAAACTGAGGGAAGTAACAGCATTTCAGCAGGGAAAGCCTGGACCTCAGGACACTCCCTGTGAGTCTGCAACACTCCCTCCCTCCCCTCATCTGTCCATGATGTTATGTTGCATACTTTAATGATCACAGAACAATTTTTCATTAATGACCTCTGCCCCATTCTGTATGTTGCAGACTTGGAGAGTGAATCAAGGCTGCATATGCAGTACAAAAGGCTGTCTTCTGAAAGTACTCAGCTTGGCCAAAAAGCTGGAAGAAAAATTTGAGCAAAGCCAGAATTGGAGAAAGAAGAGTCTGGTTTCATAGTCAAGGCTGATAAGTGGTAATCTGGAGCATTTTTCTCTGGACCTGCCTCTGTATAACACTTTTCTTTTAATTTTAGCAAATGCAATACAATGCCAAGTATATGGGGGGGAAAAAACCAAACCAAGAAAAAAGGCTTGGGCAGCTGAACATCCAAAGTGCGTTATAGCACTGAATTGCAAGCCTTAATTCTGATCTATTAAATATGGGACCTATTAACCTGCTAAAAATGTTCTGAAAATATTATTGATACTTGACTAATATGTGAGACTGCTTAGATACCATTGCGGCACCTTCCACATAAGAAATGATCAGAAAGTTAATAAAACTATTTACTTAGCTAATTTTTTAAAAAACACAGTAATATGGTCAGATTTAGACATTAATTTGCTTGTTATTTCATCATCAGTTATGGTATACAGAAGTAGCACAGGAAATAAAGGTAGCATAATGTATTTGGCCCTATGTGCAAAACTACTATATATTTTATTAAGGACCATTTTAAGAATGTTGAGTTCTATTAACAACAAAATCCAGAATTCCAAACAGTTTAGCTGTTAGCACAGTCACCCTTGTTAGTTGTGATTAAATTTCAAAAACAGAAAAGCGACAGCAATTCTGGGGAGGAAGGTCTTATTTTTCTATACCATCATTACCAATGAAGTCAAATCATTATTTTTATAAAAAAGTAAGCCTAAAGTTTTACAAAAGTTGCCTTCACTGAGAAAGATACCTATCACTTCCTTAAAAGTGTAGTGACTATTTTATTCTTAATCAAAATGGACTATTTATTCTGCCAGCCCCTGTAATTTTATAATGTGTGAAATTGTTTGTGTTTTCTACCAAAAGACTATTCAATACCATAAATACAGTTGTTCCTACCTTTCCTCTTACCCTTAGAGAGTAATTTTCTGACTTTCCTCAATGTACAGAGTGGGGGAAATGTGAAACAGGTAAACCATAAGGCTAAAAAAAGGCTAATAAGAGAATAGTAACTCAGAAGTTTGATTTTGGTTTGGTGGGTTATTTTTCACAGACAATTGTATGATTTTTTTTCCAAATCTTGGTTCAAGATTTTTGAGAAGCAGGGCTGACTCTTCATATGTGCATCCCTTTCCAAACTTCCATAGACTATATCCAGGTAAGAATAGGCCATACTTCCAAAACCAGAATGAACTGAACCGAAACAGAGATAAACATATACGATTGAATGACATACAAAGGAAAACACAAGGAAAACCAAGCTGACACTTAACATGTAGCCACCAGACTCCATTGCACAACACTGGACACCCTATGCAAGGTGACTGCTTTTGTAACCAAGTTGCTTAAGCCACAGAGGAATGATCAAAATTTCAGTACAAAGTTTACCAAAACATGTTACCACTCTCTTATTTATAAAAGGCGATTCAAGACTTATTGTTTTGAAGGCTTAAAGTCTCACACTGTTGACAAGCAACATACCTCTTGGGAGCTCTTCACTAGCCTGATGACCAGCTGAGAGTCAACACACACTGTAAGCATTTGTTCATCAGTTCAGCAGAATTACACAGGACCCAGTGAGCATCTGGCATTCAAGAATGCAGCTGTCTTTGCTGCAGGCAGATTTGTGGACATAAGTTTTGCAACTGCTACTTTTTGTGATCATTTGCAGTTAACTCATCTGCTAAATAGAGCATGGTCATTAAACAGGTTATCCAAATTTCTGCTCACTGCTGCAAGTCACTGAGAGAGTGACTTTTTAATAGTATATATTAGCTTCAGGTGTTCCATGAAGGGATCAAACTGGCCAAGGGTCTCTCTATCTCTGCAGTCCCTGCAAGGGCTCTGCACCCTGAGGACTTGAGCTCCTGCATAAGAAGTCCCTTTGATATCTCTGAGTCAAGGATTTTCTACAAGTTTCTTGCACTCCATTATCCACAGGAGCCATCTTCTCTCCACTGTAGGGGCACTTCTGGCTGGAAGCTATGGTCTGCACCAATTTATCCAACCCTTTCCTCAAGATCCCCTCCCTACTCAAGATTTCCTCAGTGCCTCAGGCACACTCCAGCTCCACTACTCCATCTCATGGCCTCACTCTCCCTCCCTACTCTCTGGCACCTCCACAGCTTTCCCAGCCTGGTGGCCCCAGCATAGCTCCCCCAGACCCACTGTTGTTGGTCTTCCACCTTAGCTTAAGCTCTCTTGCTCTCATTCAGGGTCTTCTTCCTTTGGAGCTGCAGCAGCCCCTTCACTTCTCCAGCTTTAGTGAGCTGGAGGCTGGGCAGTGGCTGCTGCTCAGCCCAGCCCAAGCAGCCAGGAAGGGCAACAGGCGCTCCTTACCGGAGCACTCCTCAGACCCAGGGTTTCCTGGAGCAAGGCTGACCCATGCCCAGCCCTCAGCCTCCTCTTGGGTTCCAGCTGCTTGCAGAGGAGACCCATCACAGCTTGGAGCTCAGCAGCTCTCCCCACCACAGACAAGTGACCAGGGCTTGTCCAGCCCCAGCCAGACCCCATGGCAGGCCTGCCCATTCCAACACCATCCTGGCTGCAGCCCTGAGCTGCCATGGGCCACAGCTGAGCTCCCACAAAGGGCTGAAGGACACCTGCTGCTGTAGGAAGGCTAAATCTGGAAGATGCTCTGGGAAGGGCATGTCCGTGGAGTGCACTCTGTCACCAGCATGCAAGACAGACGACAGAAAGTCCACATCCCATCAAAACCAACTATACGTGGTGCCGGTCCAAGGGACCTGCAATGTCTGAAGCCACATCCACACATTTTACTAAGCGTCTGCACTCAGCCTGGGAGTGCAGATGAGCAGCCAGCAAGCCCAGTGGCACTAGAAACCTGTTTTGCTCATACTGAGGGCAGAAAGGCCACATGGCAGTTTTCCAGCTAGAGCAGAAAGGGAGGGAGGGGACACATCCAGAGGCCCGAAACACGCCATTCTTAGCTTTTATTTAATTAAAATTTGTGATCATCACAACTGCAAGAAGTGGCAAAAACTGCGTTGCAACTTCACAAATCTGGGGGAGACGCTTTACAGAAAGACATTTGTCTTTATTCTTGAGACCTTTCTTGGGCTGATCAGGACAAGAAAGTTAAAAAAACTCCCAAACCCAACCCCATGGAAACAGAATTCAGGACACCCATCCTTAGCTTTACAACATCTTACCACGGATTGCAGTGAGCAACTACTACTGAGCCACCTTCTTAAACCTCACTGAATACTGAAATGGAATAGTCTCCCCTTTTACTGTCTTTTTGCAGCTGGTACAAAATGCAGCTTAATATCTTTCCCCCTTTTAATTAAATACACCGTTCAGCACTCTATTTCACAAGCTCCAAGCAACATATCAATACATGTAATTACAGCCATCATACTTCCCCTCCTCTCTAGAAAATCACTTACCAGCCATATCCTTGACAAAATGCTTGTGAAGAATAATACATCTGAAGTCAAATGTTATCTGCTAATAGACAAGACAGTTTCAACAATGTAACCTTATCTTAGGTAAATAAACTTCAAATGAAACTGAGCCAGAAATGCCAAATGAGATGACTGAGATTCCTTTTTGCTGCAGAGGGTCTTGTTTTGATAGTGCATTTCAACAGCAAAGGCTAAATGTGAAAGTCTAAGAGAGATTCTGAGCCAAAAGAGAGGCTCAGTCCCTTCTGTTTATATGCTTTCCTATCTCAGTATTTTTCACAATAGGAAAAAATATCTGAGCAGGTCTGTAATTATGGTAGTAGAAAAAATGTTAAAAACTATCTTTACTTAGTATATTATTTGGAAAAAAAAAAGCATTTCTAGCATTTGTTTTAATTCTTATTTAGATCTTATATTTGTTTTTACACTTCAATAAATAATTCATAAAACTAGCCTAAAGTTAACATTTTTAAAATACAACATTAAGTTACAGATGTAAAATTCTCATTAAAGATTCACATTAAAGTATCTGATCAAAGACAGCAGTAGCGTACACCAAATATGAGATCGCCAGATATGTGAAAGCAGTGAGAAAGAGGAGAAGCAGCCACCCACGGGGGAGGAGAAGATGGAGGAAAGAGAAAATCCTGTCCCAATGTGTAGATTCTGAGGAGCAGATTCTGAGGGACGAAAGAATGTCCTGCAAATGGACTGCAAACTTTTCAACCACACATTGTCAGGTGTGCATGTTGTCCTGCTCCTATTTCTGATCAGTATTCAGAGATGTTAGGAGGCAGTGACCCTACCAAGTGCACTGCACTTCTGTAAAATTATTTGTTTTATAAAGCATAGCTGACCTCAAAACAAATGTAGCAATAATAACTTAAAATGCATTCTCAACTGAAGTTTGCCTCCTGAAATTCCAGTTAACTTTAGGTCTGTGGTTTTTTCAGAGATATAACCAGAAGACATTCCGTATGTCCAGAACTGTTACCTCATACTAAACTTGCAGATAGAGCATTACTCAGAAGCATTAGTCAGCACTGGCAGAGGTAGACTCTACACAGGACTGACCTTCATTGCAAAAGATAATCATACTGCGAGATGGGTTTTCAAACAATATGAGGGATAATTTTGTTATATTATAAACACTGCAAGAGAGTTTTGTAGACTTTGATGTCAAGGTGGGGAGAAGAATAAATGGAGAATAAACAAATATACTGATTTTGATGTAGATTAAGAAACCAAGTTTCCAAAATTCAATGCTTATGCCTTATCATCTGGACCAGATCTGGTTGCTCTGTGTGGTCATAGCAACTGAAGCCTGGCACAGTGGCTGAGCCTTCGCTTCTAGCTTCCAAAACACTTCCTTTTCTATCTCAAATTGTGATCTGATGAATTTATTCTGAACAAGATTACTAAAGAAGTGAGATTATTTATTTACTGATCTTGCTGGGTCTTCTCTGAAAAGGCCTTTTTTTTTGTAGAAATTGCATCTTCCCGCTCTTAATGCAGAAATACATACGCATAACCTTTCCAGGACAGACTTCAGTAATTGTCTGACTGGCAGCTATATGACCTCTGAACATAAACTGTGTCCTGCAGCCTGTCCAGCTCAATGAAAATGTCAGTCTTGTGCAGAAAAAGAAGAAAATAAATGATGTGTGGTGCTTAGATTGTATGCCAGTTTAAGGGATATAGTATCCTTAAATGTACACCATACCACATTCTGAGTGGCTCAGTTTCCTAAACTGGACATGAATTCCCATTTTTTTCAGGCCAAATATATTGGGAAACAACCAACTCACTAGTGCTGTAGTGAACGTTGTTCACTGTGGCTGACTGAGCCCTTACAAATCTGTTTGGGATTCCATCCTGATTAGTGCATGCAAATGCTCTTACACCATTCTGTCTAGGACAAATTCTGGAGGGACCACACAGAAGCAATCACCCACCCCTTGACCTAATTGTTGTTTGTGGTGAAGAGAAGATGGCCAGAAGGGTGTCACTTCTTGGAGAATGACAGCCTCAGCTTAGTAATGGTCTTCTACAAGACTCTTAGATTGATGTCTGACTGACTCAAGATGAGGCTTACAAGATTCATCCTAAATCTATAGCAGTAAACCTCCCTAGAAGAGAAGCCAGAAGAATCCTCGATCTTGGTTCCTATAACAATAAAAAAATAATAAAGAAGTAATGAAAATAAACAAGGCCCATTCAGCATTCTACAGAGGATACTCAAAAGTGCTTCTTGTAGATCAGGCATCTTTAGATAGAACAGGGAGTTTACTCAAGAAGGAACAGTTCTGCGGTATAGCAAGGGAAATCAGAGAAAGGAAAAGCCAGTATCTCAGGTAAAAATGGTGTTCATTTCCTCAAGAAATAAACTGAAGAAGTGTAATAGAAAGTTATAATAGCAGGGTTGGCTTCAGAAGGAAGTTCAGGTGCAGAAGGAAGTTTGGGTGCAGGAAAACCGCATTTTAAGAAGACTGAAGGGAATGTTGTGTGCCAGGAATTCTATAATCATCATGGGTGATGTTAGCTTTAATGCAGAAGGAAGAGAAAAGGAGAGAGAAGCACAATAACATCTGTTTCACTGTACTCAGTTTGTCATTATAATCCAAAACACAAATGCTCTGGGGAGAAAAAAATAATACTAAAAACTGAACAATAATGGGAAACCTATCGGGTTATAACTTGTGGTGTAAATGTATGGGAGGAAAATCAACAGCCTTGCAATGACAGAGAAAATTACTCCATCTTTGACTTCTGATCTGAAGGGCAGTAAAACTTTGTGATCAAATACTATTAGAAATACCCATACCTTTAAAACAAGTAATTGTTTTGTGAATCCTCATTTGTAAATTGAATAAAAAAGAATATCCAGAATTAGTAAACACCTTATAAAAATATTTAAGGTTCTCTGTACTTTCTTTCACATCTTGCTCATAACAGTAGTGCTTATTTTTGTTAAACCAGAGACTAGATTTTAACTCAGAAAGAAGAAATATTTCATGGGATTTGAACAGAGATTTCCATAACAAATTATTTTTACTCTACCAAGTAAGAAAGGAAATACCTCTCAGCAACAGTGACCTATGCACCAAGTTTTCTGAAATCACTTTCTTCTTTAAATTTAAGAACATCATGACTTCAGATAAACTTCAGATAAAACCTTAAAAACTCAATGCAAGAAGGACATTTATTGTTATTATTGACTGGCTGTTAATGAAATAATTCCACGTAGTACAGAATATTTTTGTTGCCATTAATTTCATTCTTGATCTATATTACTGCTTAGGCTAAAATATTATCTAATAATGTACATGACCATGTTCCTGAATTTTCATCTTCCTTATTTCCTTATTTTCTTATATATGACAAACATTGCTGCTGCCAAGGACAGGATTCTAGCATAACATAGATGTTACTTGAAAGAAAACACCTTATATATATTTTGATGCAATTGACAAAGTAAACCTCAAGCATACAGAATTCTAGCAACTGTGAATCAGGGAAGAGACAACGGTAGCATGGGTATCAATCTTAAAAGCTGCAGTTTTATTTTACTAAATTATCTATGTTAAAAACAAACCTGTGCCTGGTGTGGAATTTCACTGCATCAAGTGTTACAGTATTTTTGTTTTCATTACAAGCAGGAGAATGCATGTAGAACAAGTGTTAAGAAACATGACAATAAATTAGAATATAATTTACAAAAGCAAAAATAATAATAATATTGTAACAGTGTACCACATTAATACTGAGTATAAAATAATAAGCAACTAATCACAATAATACAAAGGTAATTTCAGTCAGTATTATTAAGGATATCTATGTGACATTCACCCCATTATAAAGTTCCTAACGAAGTGGATTATTTTTGCATGTATACACCTTGAGGGATTAATCTCTTGATTTTTCTTTCTGTTTTGATCTTCTTCAGCTGATAGTATTGCTCAGTGGAAGTACTGGCACCAGATTCGTTTCTGCATTTTGTATTCTACTATTTGATTATAGGCCTGTCATATTTATAGCCTGCACAAATAGTCCTTTTCTCACTATTAAGGAATATTTAGCTTAGATTACACAGATGGCTACAGTGTAGCAGCAGCAATGAACTGTGCTGTGGAAACCAATTATTTTTCTTTGAATTAGGTTTGATATTTTAGTCTGAGTCTAAAGTGTTGCTTAGTTTGTAAATCCACATACATTCTGTATTTTGTTCCCTTTAACAATACAATTCAATGTTGCTCCAGGGAGTTCTTTAAATTCCAATCTCAGTGCTGTTGCATTGCAGAGTAAACATCGGAATCCCTGGTGTTCTAGCACCAGTAAGAGAGCAAAATGTGTCTTTGGAAATACTCCTTATAACTTTAATGTCCTAAGTGAGGTAAAAGAGGAAAAGGTTTCTTTAAATACACAGAACACCCTTTTCTTGTTAGCTGAAAAGACACATTAGCTGATAAACAAAATGATGCCCTAGAGAAAACTAGGCCCTGATACAAAGAGGCCTCTTGCTCAGGGAATGCCATAACAACCCCTTATCCTTTCATCATATTTCTGATCTAGCCAGGGCATGCTAGCACCAAGGTGTTTTGTCAAAAGGATATAGAAAGTCACTTCACTTAACAGAGAAGGACTGCATACTGCCCCTACTCCCTATGTGCAACTCCCAAAGACTGGGATTTTTTTATCTACCGGTGTCGGTTTTAACAGAAGTTGTTTACATGCTGATGAGAGCAACAGATAATAAGCACATGTAAATACACATAAGCCAACTGTAAATTAATTCCACTGGTCACAAGTGTATGAAAGTGGAAATACTGGCAAGAGGTAGCAGATGACAGGAATTTGATGGTCATGAGTACATGGGCTACACAAAACCCCACGGACAGATTGTCAATATGCTGGGGGGATTTCATAGTATGAATCCTGTTAAAAATATCTATTGTTCCATGTTAATTCACATTAGTAAATAGTGTGCAATATATTTGGCTTGTTATTGGTAAAACACATTGGTACACTTCAATCTCATATTTTGAAATTATTTTTCACTGAAAAGATTACTTTTCTTTAAAAAAGTGCTATTTGAGTTAGAATTTGTAACACATTATTGTTCACATAATTTTAATTGCATTACAACAAAGGAGGCATAGTTGGACACAAAAGCACATTCATCAAGTACCTGCTGTAAAATGCAAGTGTTCAAGTACAATATATTAATATAAACAAGTATCTACTTTCCTTATCTCCTTGTTGAGTCTGTTACTGAAAAGTGAAAGGGAAGAGGAGCATGACAATTAACTTCTTTATGCCAGATTCCTGATTGTGACTTGCCTAAGTAGTTTGGTTTAACTTTTAAAAATGCAAGTATTTGGTGAATATTAACAATATGGTAATATGAAATAAGTGGAGTATGGTAGTGAATAGTTAAGGCATCTAGCCTCTAATCCAGAGGCATGAGTTTGTTCCAATTTCATGCTGAAAGCTGCCCCCTGCTTTAAATATGGTCCAACTTTAAATATGCACCTGGTCATTTAGGTAAAGGTGGCCAGGATTCATTCCATCCACCCCTTTTCCAGTGTGCCTTGCTCCTGATAGTTCAACAGGCCTCTTGGCTCAAGCACACTTCTGACTTCTCACTTGAACAGAATCTCGATTCCTCCATGAGTCATTTATTCTTTGGTTGTAATCCTTGCCCACTCAGATGTGGTCTCCTGAACAGAACACTCCCTTTTTTTTTTTTTTTTCATACACAATACCTTGTTACGGTATCAAAAAAGGGAACATCTGGAATACATTCAGTTGTGCAAAGGATTGTTGCTATTACACAGTAGGCTTATCTTTTGCATTCAAATTCCTTAGTTTTGGAGAATCAAAAGTAACCAGATCTAGATACCCACAAAGTTGTCTCTTCTTTGTGGCTGGTGTTCTAAACAAAAGTGAGCTGGAGTCGGAAGTGTAAGTTCTAAGCAACCTGATGGTAGTAGTGAAGGAGCTGGCAATAAAGTCTTCACCTCTGTTGGAGTCTGCCTCCTCCATGACATTGAAATATGTTCCCTTTCAGTGGAAATCTCAGTTTCACTTGGACAATGGTAAAATGGCTATAATCCTACAATGCAGATTTCATTTTGTTTCATAGCACACTTGTATTTCGTGTACCACTGCAATAACTATTGCATCTCTTAAAACTAAGTCCCTCATGGTTGTTCTATTTAGTGTAGCTTTATATAAGGCTCACAGCAGTGTTCAGGAAATACAGATTACTCCATAGGGAATTAGGTGGAATGAAGGAAAAATAATTCTTTTTCTAAAAAATTTCTTCTCCTTAAATAACATTTCCAAGCTCCTTTTATAATTTAAATTGTGGTGTCATGTCGAGAGATAAAGTAGTTAACATTTTTAAGCTATGATTTAACATTTTTTTGATTCTTCTTTACTTCCATAGTAGACCAAGTCATAAGAACTACATCCTAAACAGTTTTAAATAGAAATGGTTTCAGTGTCATTGCTAAGTCCATAATAAAAATTATTTTAATGGTCCAAGGAGGTAAACAGACTATTGGATTTAGTCAAAGGAACACAAATGTTCCACAGTAAGCTATTCTATATGTGTTGTGTGCATTTTTCTAATTTGGCATCCCCTCATTATACTGTGTCCAGCACTTTGGATTAATAAATCCCACTTCACAGAAGTTAAAATAATATTGAAATCCTGTCAGCTGGGGCTGACCAGTGGTTATGTTTTCCACAGGGTAATGCATTTGCAAGGACATCAATCTCATTCCGCTGTGTGGCTCTCTTCGATGAACATTTCCACAATGGTAATAATAAGGCACATTCTCGTGCTTTCAGTGGGTCAGTGTCCTTGGCAGGTCTTGCAGCACATCTGTCTGAAGTATGCTCGACTGCAGAACTTGAACTTCAGCACCAATGGGCAATATGCCACTTTGTTCACATCTTTGCACTCTAATAATTAAGAACATTAAAGAGAGAAAAAATCAGAAATAAAAACTAAAGTACCAAGAGAATTTGACATTTAACATGCTACTTTATCCATCCTTCTTGCTTTCTTTATAATTACACTTTCTAGTCCAGTCTAGTGCATACAATATATTTAAAAAAGCCATAAAAATATTCGCAGGGCCTTCAGACATTTAGGAGTGTGCCCTTTTTGCCTTGGAAGAATTATCATTTATTCAGATAACTGAACACTTCAGACAGCTAGGAAACATAATGTTTTTACAATACTTTTATAGCTTCATTCTCAGGAGTTATTCTATCCATCCATGAAAGCTTATCCAAAGTCCGAAATGATTCACACTATCTGGTACCATGGTTCTGCATTTGTAAGAATCCTTGAAACAGAATGTGCACTGCAGATAATAGGGATGGAGAAAACGACAAGCATTATGAATAATGGCACCAACAGTGCGTGTTCAGTGACCAAACTGAATGGTGGATTATACTTTACGCTTGGTTCCACACATCTACGATTTCTTTTATGTCTGAGGGAAAGGCATTTTTATGCCTATAACAGACACATAAAAGCTTTTTGCAAAGTTGTGTTTTCCCTATATGCTGGGCTTACTGCCTCGGCAGCCTATGTCATACCAGCAGGTAACTCTCCTAGGAAGGGAGAACAGAGATCAAGTCACAGAGGAAGGTTTCCTTCCTTTGCAACCCCTTCTGTGGAATGTATCTAAAGTGACTTTGGGGGTACATTACAGGAGCACTGCAGGGAATGGAAAAGTTTATTCCTTGCTCAGTTCTCATCCTGATGCAATGGATATGGATCTACATATGAGAGTTCAGGGGTACACAGGTTCTACAGCTCAAATGCTGCTGCTGCAGATTTCCTCTGGAGAAAAAGTAAAACCTCTAAGGTTGAATTAAAAAAATTAAGTGATGGGAAGAATGAAATTAGATTAATTTATCAGAAAATTATTTGTCTGAAGAGAATGCTGTAAATTTTTACTCTTTTAAGGTCGTATTTGATACTGGATTCTTTCCATAATCTTTCTCAAATTACAACAGTTACAAAGAAAAAGTGAATCAAAAGGTAATGAACAAATATTTAGTACTTTGACCATTACTACATTTTGTATTGATTTGATAACTAGAAGTGATGACTGGAGGAAGATACAATACTGTTGTTCAAGGCATGACTCTTTCTGTAAACCAAATATTAAAGAGACAACAGACACACCAAACAAGTAAAAAAAGGAAAAAAGCAATACTGAAACAAACACAATTTGCATGTACAATCCTAATCTCCTATCACATTATTTTTACTCTGGGACAGGTAATTATGGACAGTGTGTTGACATTTGCAAGCATACTGTAGTAGCAAGTTGAGTGCAAATGAGAATATTTAGTATTTGAACCTAGGAAAGTATTCATGAGGCTGAACTTATGGGTCTATTCTGAGTGGCATTTCTGATAATTCCAATATGCATGTTTTTAGCTAAGCAAGTAGAGGTCAGGAAATTATTTAAACTTTCATTTCATTAATACAGATACAGCACTTGCAATTTTTTTACTCCACCTACTCAACATTTTACATACTGCTTTTCTATTTTTTTAATTCTTAATTTGGAAACATAATTGAATGCCAGAAGAAAAGATACTGGGGGTAGCTGGTTGAAACAGACATATTTCTCTACCACACATGGTCACTGTGTTTGACTGAGTTTCGAAAAGTCTTCACAAAAGAGGTCAAGTCTCTTCCAGAAATATTTCAGTTCCTCATGTTTGTGAAGACTATGAATATAGGAGAGACAGATGGTAAACTACAAATGAAGAGTAAAAAGGTGCACTTGATCTTGACAAGACTTAAGAAGTTCACTCCCAAAAATGACCCTCCTACACACTGTATTTAGTCAAACACAAGTAAAGCCACTAACTCCACTTTTGCTAAAAGTAGGATTTGAAATTATCCTTTTTCATGTTCCTTTAAGTTATCCTTCCTCTTGAGTAAAACCGAACCGGTTCAGCTAATGCTGTTCGGACAGCAATGAGACAACATTCTGTATGTTGCCCACAACTTCTGTTTTAAAAATCAGTTTTGAAATAGATATGGTGGCTGAAGAAGTAGCCTGTTCTTCATAGGACTGTGGTTGAATGGAAGAGGTTTAGCAGAGCCCTTTTTGCTCCTAGTAACTACTGTTAATAAGTTTCAGTAAGCTACATGTATTAAACTCTCCCTTCCTGAAGTTTGTGGCTAGATCAGACAATATTATGATGTTATCTATCATCTTACAGTAAGAAAATCACAGAATGTCACTTTGCCTCCAGTGAAAGAAACTGCAAAGGTGTATAAGGAAAACTGAAATGACATAAAAAAAGACAAAATAGTTCTTCCAGTGAACTTTTAGATGGGCCTTAGCAGTTTAGATTCAGCAGATATATATGTACTTAAGAGAATAAAATAATTCTGAATACATATCAAATGGTGTTGTAGGTGCTGCTTGTAGTTCAATTTCATCAGCAAATGCAATGTTACCCTCATCAGTGACAGCCCATGAAAACCATATCTACAATATCCTAAATCACCAATGAAAAGTTTTGGAAAAACAAAGAGCTAAAGTACACATAAAACATGACAAGATACATTGTAACTTTCTTTTAGTATTCCAGTACCCCTAAAATTTTTAATCTTTTTTTATGCAAACAATCCATTACTTTCCCCAAGAAAATTTGTCCAAACTTTATCAACATGATCATTATACTGCAGAGTGGCTCAAGCTTCCAAAAAACCCTCATGTTTTTAACTCTGGTTAGCAAAACCAAATTGTTCAGAAATTGTTCAATGGGTTCCATAGGCTGCACCGGAGTTTGGAAGCAAAGGGAATCAGGTTTGCTGGGGTTTGAAACAGGAAGCAAACCCACTCAGCTAACCTGACCCTGCTGCAAACCCATGAGCTTCTGCTGAAGTTGCCTTTGCCCCACAATGGAGCCCAAAGCACAAGGCAGCATTATGAGGTGGCATGTAGACAAAGTCCCCATGTGTGGGCAGGTATGCTTTGTACACACATGCACTCCTGAGCAGACAAAGCCTCTCTTTGGGAGACCTGACTCTTTCCTTCAAACCCAAATACTGATAGCCAGGTCACAATCTTTTTCCCTCGCATTCTTCCTACCCATGCTAACGAGCCTGGATGGCTGTCAGTAAGGAGTTGTCTTGCTCCTGGCTCTCTCAGAGTACAGGCCAGAGAGCTGACATCCATCTGAAATACTGTGTAAGTGATTTTCAACATTTTCTATTTGAAGATCTCAAGAATTTTCCAGTGAAGGTATAGATCCCTAAAAACCACTACTGTCAACAGACTTACTGTCCATAGTTAGCCTGTACAGTTCTACTGTAAAGAAGTTCACGGCCACCCAGTGTACAGAGATCACACACAGAAACCCCCTGATTGCATTCTTCTATAAGAGATTAGCATATTTTCCTGAAAATGCTGAAGAATTACTAGCATAATTACCACAAATAAAAATATGACCTTGCCATCTTGAAATTAAGAGGAGACTGGGACTGATTCATGCCTACTTAATAAGTAATTTACTACTTTCCTTACTTAGGACGAAAGTCAACATCTGTGTTTGTAAAGTAAATATCATGTAGCCTTTGAGCTTTAAAGGGTACAATGTTTCCTAGACTGATAATTACCACTTAAAGATTACTTGATGTGGTGGGGGGAAACTTCAGTTTTCCCCCCTGAAGTTATAAAATGGTAAAACCCCAGGGGGTGGTGAACCTTGAGGTTTTTACCCAATGAGTGCTTTTGCAAAATATAAACATATCACAAGCAGAACGGAAGAGAAGGTAGTTGTAGTTGTAGGAGAGGTGGCCATGTTCTGAGGCCATGAGAAGAAGGGGCAGGAGCCCCTCTGGGGGGCTCTGGCCCCCCAAGCCCCAGCTGGGGGCTGCAGGGACTTGGAACAGTGTTAAACTGGGCTAAGTGCCTGTAGCTAGAAAGCTGAAGGAGTTTTCTCCACCGTGAGTGGGCAGACGGAGCAGCGGCAGAGGCAGCAGCGGACAGAGGACAGTGGCAGAGAGCCAACAGATAAGAACTGAAGAAGCAGCAAACAGCATGCAGCCAAGGAAGACACACAGTTGTTCGAGAGAAAAGAGAGCCAGCAGCGAGAGAGCATAAGCTCTACAGAAACAGAGTTTTGGGTAAGAACTGAACCAAAGACCCCAAATTCCTTGGAGACCCCTCCTAGAAAGGAGGAGGATGATGAACTCTTACTTGAAAGAGTCTTAGAGTGCTACAGCACTGCAGAAAGGAGCTGAAAAGCTCAGAGAAGGAATGTGGAGGGGGTGACCTTGGCCCCCCTTGCCGCTGCTGCTAAGCTAAGCTGGCAGCCTGAGATCAGAGCACAGAAGCTCTGACAGAACTCTTGAGGCAAAGGCCTTCAGCTGGAAGCTGCCCAAGACGTTCTGACTCAGGGGTGAATCCCCTGAGGAAGGGACCTTCATGGGGGTCTTACACCCCATGATATGACGTGGTGAAGCGAGTTTTGTCCCTGCTACGCAGCCCACGGAAGAGAAGACCCTCGCTTGGAGACGACGGGCCGAGGGGCTTGGATACCCCCTCATGTGTATTGGCAGAGATCCAGTTACAGCTGCTGCATGTAAGAGAGTCAGAGAGAACCTGCTGTCTTAGAGACATTGCTACTCTGAGAGTGGAAAGGATCTTTCCTTTCCTGGACTTTTATTTGGAAGGGAGAAGAGATTTGATCCATTGTAAATACTTTTATGTCATGGTAGAGATAGCTAAGATTGTATATAATGTATTGCAGTATTTATTTGTACAGTCATTGTAATATATAATCCCTTTCCCCCATTTTGAGTCTCATGTGGTGTCTGGAAAAACCATTTCACATTGGGTTGAGATGTGGGAGGGGGCTTGGACTAGGGAATGGATTTTGGGGTTCTCAAACCATGACACTTGAGAACACTAAACAATGAAATAAAAGGAATAATAGGACTATTAATAGAAATAATAGGACTATTAATAGAAATATTAACATTATGATTAATAATAACAGAAATTATAAAAATAATATAAATAATGGGAATTAAAACAGCCCACAAAAATTGTATTATGAAAATGTTTTCAAATGACAACATGGGATGATAAGCTTTAAATTAAATGATAAGCTTTAAATTAAATGATAAGCTTTAAATTAAAACTTCTAAGCAGTAAATTACGGTGCTCATACATTGAACCATCAGTGTATTTCTGGGAAGATTTTAGTGTGCTACCACTTCACCACAGACATGTCTAGCTGACAGACTTTTTATGACAATTCTGAATCTATGGCATGGACACAGATGAATACAGTAGGCATTGAATCACCACCAAACCCAGGTAGACTGTATGACAAACCTGCCTTTAAAAAAACAAATTAAATCCATGGTTCCAGTCTTCAAATGAATACAGTATTTACTACTTTTTCCACCACACTGTTGTGTTTAACACTGATATATCAGGTAGAAGGTCAGTGGATAAAAGGTATGTCATGCTCCCACTGCTATTATGAACATTTCCACTGAAACAATAGACTAGAAAACCAATGGCACAAACAATAGTATTTTGTTCATGACTTATATATTTTAAGGGTATTTTTTTAAACAAAGAACCTGTATTTAGGTTTCCATTGACTTTACCACTGAATTACAATGACTAATCAGAAAATAATTGTAAAAAAAGTAATTTGCTGAGAGATGATATCATACAGATTTTTACTAATAATTAAATGCAGTCATTCTGACCATGTCGCGTTATTCTTTTCAGAATATATTATATTAAGATGGCAAACTTACCTTCTGTGTTGGAAATGGGAGTACTATCACATTTACTTTCACACTGCTGCATTGATGGAGGTCTAAGAGTATCTGGACACTCACTGGATGCTTGACCAGTGTATGAGAGGCACTGTACTGTTCTCATCTGTTGCCCAAGACCACACTGTGCAGAACACTAAAAAGCAAGAAAGACAAAAAATTCAGAAACTGTTTAGCTTCCTGTATGGTAATTCAATGTATCTTATGTAAAATTCTATTGATTTCAAAGTGGGTTTTTTTCAGAGACAGATATAGATATGTTACTAAAATAGGAATTGGCTTTGTATTTCCATCATGTTTCTCACAGAAGTTAAGAGCAATTTAAAAATACTAAAAAATGCTACATTGTCGTATCCCAAATTACCCTTCCAAAAAATGTAGGAAGGACTATTAAATTTTTTTAAAGAAACCCACCCAGTACAAACTAGATTGTTCTCAGAAAATCCCTTATAGTTTGGCAGACAACCATCATAAAGAATCACATTTCAGTCTGACACAAACAGGGGATAAGTTTTTGTTTCAGTCATGGGAACCGTCATTTATCTATTTCCAGCAATACCATATTCTAAAAGGTGCTAAAGTAGGAGACTAACAGCAGCGAAGACTGGCATGGACTATCTCACCTGTCCCCAGTCTCCAGTGACCCAGCGAGGAGGAGGACATCGGCCTAAACTACAGCGGATGCGCACTGGCGGTTTGTTTTCATCTTGGCATTGCGCGGCTGGAAAGGTTTTTAAAAGATCACTACTTTTGCACAGAACAATTCGGTGTTTGAATCCCGGGCCACACTTTGGTGTGCACTGAAAAAATATTGATACAAATAAATAATTAAAGTCTCAGTAAAAAGCCAATAAAACTGTCAGAAATGATATTATGTAAAACAGTTAAATATATTTATGATTTTATAACTAAACTATAATCATCATATGATAATAATAATAATTTTTAAATATTTGGAAAGACAAACAAGTTGACAGATGATTCCTTTATTAAGTACAAGCTTTTCTAAGTTTTAATTTTCTAAGTAGATTTCCTTCTCCATTTATATTTAGGCTATGGTGTTACTATTTACTTTTATATACATGAGCCTTTATGTTAGGCTTAAGAAAAACACTGCAGCCAAGTAGAAAGGTCTACCACATGTAACACTATTATGAAACAAACCTGAGTGTGCATTTCAGAAATTAAAAGTAATACCCTCTGTTCTCAATATGACCTTAGTACAGCCTTTATCCACCTCACTCACAATGAACACATTTTTCCTAAATATACATAAGGGAAGATAAATGTTTTACTTGACTCCACAGAAACCAGATTATTCAGATATACAGAAATATTGTACCCTCTCCCATCATGCATGCTTTCTTCTCCTTTCCCATTTAAATTTTAATTCTGTTTTCACACAGTTTTTGTTTTCCCTCATTTTATCTTGTGCTGTTCTAACAGCAAGCAGATAATAAATCATAAGCAGGCCTGATGACCTCCGTTTTCCCTCATCTTCCTTCATATTGGTGTTCCTGCCATTCATCTTTCTTTTTGCTATTGACCATGAAGTGTCATGTACAGTAGCACAGCTGCAGAATGGGGTAGAGACAAGTGCTAACAAAATTAAAACTCAAGACCTTCCCCAAATCAGTCCCTCTTTAATAGGAGATATTGCAAGCACAGTTTTAGAATTCCCTACTGGCATGTTAAGCTTTATCCCATAAGCACATCTGCAATATTTGGACTGGAATCAATTTCTGATAGAATAAATTTTACATACAGATTATGCTAAGACTTTCAATATGCCTTTAATATGTAGAGACAAAACATTATGTGAGAAATATTACTATGTGGCACTGGAGCAATGTTCAAGAGGTCACATACCACACATCCAAAACAAGTCAGTATATATATGGAGAAAAAAGAAACACCCCCAAAATTAATTTTCAAAAAAAATTACTTGAGTGATGCAAACTTCACTGTTGTATGCCTAATCCTGAAGCACCTTTGACTAACCTATAGAAATTTTTAAACAGTTCCACAGTATTATGTAAGGATATACCCTATTAATATGTAAAGATTTATATCTATATATCTACATATACCTCAAAACAAGATCTTTAAGCAAATCTCTCTGAGGGAGGCAACTAAACTAGTCAATACTAGTCAATTTGGGTTTATGCTAAATCTTATCTCCATTTGTACTTCAGATCTTAAACGGGGCTGTGAAAAGATGGGTCCTGCAATTGGAGTTTATAATCCAGAACTGCAAAATGGACATATAACCACTAAAATGCAACCTTTTCTTTCCTATCCTATTCTATTTTTTTCTATCAAGGTAAGGCCTTCTTATCTACAGTAGTTCAGTGTTCAGAATTCTGATACAGAGTAACCAGGTTCAAACATCCTCACTGTGAAGGGACTTTAATCCCAAATCTTGTGTACACTAAGTGCCTGCCTACTAGAAAACTATGAAGGAGGGAAGTAAGAGAAGTTCTCTGTCAGAACTACAAACATAATGATAAACAGAGGCAAAAAAGAATGACAATGAATATGTGAGGTCTTCAGTGTCATGATCATGACCACTCATCAGTTCTGGTCCAAATTCCAAGGAATATTGTATCTATTTTATCCCATACAAGCATTTCATGCAAAATGCATGACTTTTTAGTAGGAAGTGCCCCTTCCTAGCTGAATACTTAAAAATCAAGTCATTGTGTCAAAAACAAACAGAAAAGTGACAAGCTTGAAAGGACTTTGTCAAAATGTCAAAACCCAATGTGCCCAAGCGATTTCATAATCCCTAGAATATGTTAGCAAACAAGCAAGACTTTGGGGACCGAAATTTGAGTCTAGGAGCATCCATTTTCTTGTACTGCTTGAAGACATATTCTTTTATCTAAGATGCCATTTGAGAAAAGTCTTTCAGCTACTAAAACCAGATAAAAACAACATCCCTATACTCTTTTTTGTGGAGTTATAGTAAAAATTCTACTAAATAAGATGGACTATATCTGATCCCCAGAAATGAAATAAGGAAATAGGTAGTAATACCAAATCACTACAAATAAAAAGTGTAAGTTAAATTTAACAAAAACAGTGTATGTCTCCAAAGCAAATGCAAGACAAAATACCCAGAGAAATCAAATGAGGAAGAAGTATCTTTCACTACTAAATGTTTCTAGAATTTCTGACTCCTTCCCTCTAAGTCAAGAGCACAAATAATGCAAATTAAATGCCCTTGTCTGATTAAGGCTTTTCTCAAGAAATATTTTTGCTGCTGCTGCTGCTGCTACTGATTATTATTATTATTATTAAAATATAAGATAAATAATTTATAGTGGGTAGATTAATTTTGTCAAAGCTCAACTATTGTGAAGTCTGAAAATCTTTATAGCAAAACTGGCATTACCTGAGAATGACTACATTCCAATAGGTTAGACACTGTTAGCTTTCATCTCAATTTGATAAAAGCACTTTTACATTTTCCTGAGGACTTCATTTAATCTTTAGGTTTACAAAATGCTTTTGTTTCTCTAACCCAAAAGATACATAATTTCTTTTTAATATTCTCACTGAAAACTTAAAAAATGTGTAATTATACTGATTGTCAACAAGTGCCTAAGCAAGTAAAGGACTTCTATAATTGTTTTATTTATATTATGTATTAGTTGTTTTGAGTATTAAAAAAAGAAAATTTTTCAAGTTGCACTCCAGAGAAAATTAGCAAGGTTTGCCACTGCTTTCAATGGAAGGAATATTCTACTCTTCAATTTTTGAGTTCACTCTTGTTTTCGTATTCATGCTTCTGTCAGAAAATCATATAAACATACATATAAAAATGTTTACATTTATATTATCACATGGATTTTAATACATTAAATTTCTGGGAACGATGAAGAGAAAAAAGAAGCTATTTTTCTCATTATATTAAAATGGTATCACCAGTCAAGACAGTCTGACAAGATACAAACAAAATTCATACCAGAAAGAAGCTGGGACTTTTTCACAATCTTGATTAAAAGCTATCACAACCAGAAATTTATCAGGTTTGAACCTTTAGATTAGAATAATTTTGTTCAAAATCATAACATACTTCTGCTGTATAAAAGGCCATTAAGGCCCTGAGTATGAAGGCCTTAAAAAGTTGTTCAAGCATAAGGATGGCAAACAACAGGGGAGTGAGAATATAAGCAAAAGCATTTGTCTGATAAATTATTAAAAACAAAACAAAAATTCAGAAGTTCACATATTTTAGAAGATTTTTGATATAAAAGCTCACTAAAATGGCATTCACTTATAGTTCCTTTCAGAAAAAAACCAGTTGAACAGAATAGCAAATTGACACATTTTTCTTTTGTTCAAAGTATACATAGTAAGTATATAGTAATAACAAAAAGAAAACTGTCTACAGAAGTTGTTTCTTTAGCTAAGAATAACAGATGGAGAACATGCAAATGTGAAATTCAGATAGAAAGCAGATGAACAACAGCTTCCATGGTAGCTTACAGCACTGTAATGCTCAGAATTCAGTGATTCTACTGAAACTACTGAAATTAGCAGGTAGCACAGGTAACTAACTGATTTTGATGCTAAAGAGGTATGGTCTACAGAAAGAACTGGACAACCATGAAGACATTAACAACTGAAATGTAGTGAATTTTGGCAGTATGACATGCAAGAAGATGCATTTAAAAAAATTAAAAAAGGAGGATTAGGATCTGCATATATTAACAGAGTGTAAAATGACTTTAGGTAACTGGTATGTTACAGCTGTGGGAGAGAAGCACCTTATTTAGGGTATACTGACATATAATATAATATAATGGCCAGTCTTCGCAAGCGAAGATTTGGGAAAGGTCATTAACCCTTCGAGCCTGCGCAGTGGATTTTTTAGGTGAGACACAGCGTGCGCTGAACTGAGCCCACCCTTTAATCCTGAGGTTCATCTGCCAGGGCCAAGCAAACTTGGACAGTGGCAGTGAAGGCCCCAGAACGTAGGTTTGTTTAGAGTGACCTTCTCTTAGATGGATTGCCTTACAGGGCTGACAAGCTCCATCTGCCCGGGGGGCCGGGAATCGAACCCGGGTCGCAGCGGTGAGAGTCCTGCACCCTAACCACTAGACCACCAGAGGCCCCACACTGTAGGTTATTGGCATTTTCATAAGAGGAAAGAAACAAAACATTGAGGCACAGGTGAAACCTCCCCTGGGATAATATATTCATTTAACTCTAGTCATCCGTTTCAAACAAAGACAACTTCAAACTGAAACATGAAAGAAGAATGTGATTAATTAATTTATGATGTATAGTAGCTGGAAAGGAAGAAGTACTGTTGCAGATAGCAAAAGCAAACAGGTATAAACTGGCGTGAAAATACAACATTAGAACACTTCTTGCAATTCAAAAGTTGAATTTCAGTAATATTTTTCTAAGAGGTACAAACCCACAAATTAACTAATTTTAAAACACAGTTTGATCGATTTATGAAACCAACTATATTATATGGCTGCATTTGAAAGCAAAGACACAGACATGGAAACTCAGGAAATCCTAACTTCTATGTACTCTAAAGGGTACGTTGAGATAAAAAGTGGGGTGAGACAGGAGTCTAGAATAGCAAGAATGTGAAAAGGTATACAAACACTTTTGCACTCTAATTTGCATGAAATGCAGTTCCATTCAAATGTATTTGCCTTTCCTTTCAGCTGCACTGGTTCAAATTTAATATCTGAATAAGTATAAGGCATACTATAAAGCTTAGCTTACACTATACTATAACAGATATCATCATATTTAACAACATATTTTATAAATAGAAAACCAACTTTCAGGTCTGCCTCTTGAGGCGTTTTGCTAAGAAATGTGATGCTTTACATCAGCATCATTACTTCAGAAAAAAAAAGAAAGCAGTTTGTTATGGCTTCTGATACTGGAAATCCATCACCTCTACTATTCAATAAACAATGGAAATGGAAATTACCTTTTACTTTAAAATAATTGCTTCATACCATATGGTTAATATAGGGTTTTTTTGTTTCACTGCATTTTTTTTTACTACTTTACTCTTCTCTTTTGTGTTTTACTGTTTTTCTACTATGGTTAATCAAAACAGGTCACAATCATTTGAAAAAAACAACAGAACTGACAACACTGAAGAAAAGAAAAAACTGCTTCAATATTAAACCCATGAGGTTTTGAATTTTTTATTAATCCTTTGCTTAGCAAGCAGCAACAGAAAATGTACTAACATTCAGTGATCAGAGCGCTTGTCTCCACTATTACCAATGAGCTAACACAGCAAAATTTCCTTACTTCTGACCAGTCCAAAGCAACCCACTGTGGGGGACAGGACTGATTGTTACAGGGCTCTTTTTCAATAGGCCGGTGTGTTAAACAGTTGGTATTGTCCAGTGTCTCCTCCTCAGAAGGTCCAATCTTTCTGATACAGAGAACTGTTCGTGAGCGCATTCCTCCATCACAGGTCTTACTGCATTCTGACCAATCTCCTATAAACCATCTGGATAGAAAACATTAGGAGACTCAGTTAATGCATTTCAGAAACAGAGTAGATAATTGCACAAACCCCGAGTGCAAACAGCTTAAATTACTAAACCTAAATAATTATTAAAAATGCACAATTAAATAAAGTAGAAACTTATAAGAATTTTTACTGAACATTTTAATTTATGCCCTACTGCAATCATATCTTCCAATAATAACACTACTCAGTATTTTTCTAGAACAGCAATTTCCATCCTAGCCTACAGCAGTTAGAAAGGAGTGTTGAGCCTGACAAAACTTCAGTTATTTAAATAGATTTGTACTTAACTTGCCTGAAATTATTTCTCTGAAAGTGGTTTGTAACTGGAAATGTTTGGGAACCATTTCTGTAAGTTATATCACAAGTTTAAAGCCAAGCTGTTTGCCCCTCTAGTATCATTACAATAAAAAAATCTGATCTCAAAATTGGGCTTTCCGAGAGTTAATCCTCATCTAAACTTTTCCAAACTTTTTTTAAAAAGTCTACACTGAAAAGCAAAATATTCTTATTTGAGTAAGTAAAGCAAACACCAGCAAAACATGAATTCATCACATAAAAAATGACCTCAATAAATCTTTTAAAACTATAAAGCACTGTACGATACATGCTAGAGGGAAATTCTGAGTATTTCTTCATGTGTAGTGAAAGTCAAGAGTTGTAAATATTACTTTGTGTTGCTGCAGAGACTAAAGCAGCTACAGTTACATTACAGCAGACTGTAACGTTATTTCTTTTTTCCTACTGATGAATGGCTAATGCAGCTCAATTAATTGGAAAAATTTCTTCATATTGTCAATACCAATACTGGTCTTCAGTATTTCATATGTTGACTAGATATTCACCTGAGTCATCCTTGCAAAGGATGAAGGTGAAATCTAGTATGCTATCACATGTGGCCAACAAGCAAAAAATGCCAGGCATGTCAGTCACTGTGGATGTTCCTTGGACTTGCCTCATAAGATTTGTCATTTTTTCAAACTGCTGTCAAAAAAAAAAGTGCTGCTATCCACTCTTGTGTTACATAATATGTAATATATTCTAATATAAAACTAGATCGATGGAGAGATGGAAACAAATGTGCTGTATTCTGTCATTACTTTCCCAGCAAAAGGAAATTAGTTCGTAATTCTTCATCAAAGTAGCTTATGCTTTTACCAGAATAGGGAGAATTTGAAGCTCTTCAGAGCTTTCAAGAGGCTGAAGTGTTAATTTTTAGTTAGTGCTATGATTTGCCCAAGTGCCTTTGCTCTCATGTACATTTACTATTTATAGTGTATTACAAGACAGTGCCATTCATAACTCACAGAACTATAAGAATATTTTCTTGAAATCTGAAGTTTAAGAGTTACTTATTGTAATAATAAACAAAATATTGTGAACAAACATAAGTCTGCTGCTGCTCGAGGACCTCAAGTATAATGCAACTGGCATTCATAAAGCTTAAAATTTTCATTGCTTTTGGTATACACCAGCAGTGGAATTGTGTTAATTAAAAAGGGAAATATTTGGCCACTCTATGTAAAGACTAAGTCAGACTGCATGATAAAACTTTCTGCCAAAAGGGTCAAACTTCTTTGGACAACTATCTGTTATTTGAGCAGCCTTTTTCTAGACTACTTAAAACATGAGGAATCAAGAATCCTTCCTTAGGAGTTTGGCACTTTGTATTCACCCTGTGGGGAATATCAGAATGAAGGCAGATGTGGGCTGAACTACCCTGACATGCTGAAGTAGATAGTGATTAATACACACTACCCACTATCTGAATCTTGATGACTTCTCTCCATTTCCATCCATGTCCCTGCTGTATTGGATGGAGAATCCAAAGTGTTCCACTTCGTGGGCTGTTTTTTTGTTTTTGTTTTTGGGTTTTTTTTCCTAGTTTTTGTTTTTTAAGTAATGTCAGGGAAAAAAGTAAAAAAGAAAAGAGAGTTTAACCAGTTTGGAATAACTATGTAAATGCTACTTTTTAAAATACTGATTTGTTAGTATTTAAGCCACACAAAGGAAGGGATAGGGATGTGTTTGGTAAAAAGGAACTGATCAAACATGACCACTTCTAAAGTCCTGCTCTCAGGTAAATGGTCTGAAAGTCTAGTTGGTGCACTTACAGCCATGCTAAGCAGTGTTATCCAAACAGAGTACAAATGCACATCCTTGCAAGATAAACATGTATTTATATACAGACTGTGGGGACAATGATTTTGACCTACTTTAGACCTATTTGTGTGACAGCAAATTCACATTCACACTCAAGATGACAGCAGTGCAATGGTTTCATTTTGCTCTATGTCAAATGAGTAAGGTATATGACACAGCGGAAGTAAGTGTAGAAGACATTGCTTTGCCATTCTGCAACCAGGCACAACATGAAGGAAGCAGCTGATACTCTAGGAAGATACTGGCTTCATGAACACCTGTTAGGATTTTATTAATGCACAATAATCTTGTCCCATTCCTCCCAGTGTCCTTCATGCCACAATTTAGCAGTTTCTAAGAGACATTTACAAGAGATTACAGTATTCTGCAGTATCTACATTTAATCAGCATTAATGATTTTCATGCTCAATTGGAATACAGATACAGATTATCACCAAAGTCAAACTAACCAGAGCTTGGGAATCAATAAACTGTTCATGTCTTTGAGCTTTTCCATGAGTTTTATTTGTCTTGAAACATAAGAGGAGCTATTGTGCACATGCTAATATTATTCTCTAGTGCAAAATACCACAACTGTTTCTAAACAGCTTTTGTAAGCTATGCTATAGGTCCTTGCCACACTTCATTTTCAATCAAATGAGCTGCTGTGTTTTTAATTATCTTTTCAATATGTAGCATACAGCTATCTTTAAAAATAAATCTAAATAGCAGTAACCATGTAGGCACCTAATCCTTAAAAACATACAGCATTACTGTACAACACTGAGCATGTTGGAGAGAAAGTTTGACAAACTACTATCACAAAATGATTTGGTCTATTAAGCAGGTTCTATATTTGCCACTTCTCACATGAACACTTCAACCCAAGTTTTAATATAACATACTTTAAAATATAGCAAACATTTAGGATGCAATATTATTAACTAGGGTAAAGTTATTCTCACCTCAACATTCTTCTATCATTGTTGCCTTTAGAATGGTCCCCAGTTCTACTCTCTGCACTACTCACTGCATATGACACTCACACTCTAAGGAACTGTTTTGCTAGTCTCTTTTCACTTAAAATGTATGAGCTGTTCCTCAGTCAAATCAGACTTCCTCTAGCTAAATGAATTTTCCACAGATGATTTTAGAAGGACAAGATGAAACAGAAACCTTAACCAAAAAACCAGACCCAAATATCCTTTCTGATAAGACAAGACATGAATACTAGATCAGAATTTTATACACATTTGTTCAATACGATTTAGTATAGATTATGAAGAGTTTTCTATCTATGCAAAAAAGCTGTCCATCTTAGTGATTAATGACTTACTCAGGTGGGCAAGGCTCAGTGTTGCAGGCTCTTTGGTTTTCTGGAGGCTTGCTGTCAGGGTCACAGTAATTGTTCTGTACAGTGGAGCTGTCATCCAGCCTTTTACACACCACCTCTTGTTTCTGTACACCTTGGGATGAAATGAAAGACCATTGATTATCTAACCATTCTTGCTCTTCTACTTGCTCAGGATAAGTGTATTTC
Organism: Lepidothrix coronata; assembly: GCF_001604755.1. Lineage (NCBI taxonomy): Eukaryota > Metazoa > Chordata > Aves > Passeriformes > Pipridae > Lepidothrix > Lepidothrix coronata. The sequence continues at coordinate 8,896,971 of NW_016690211.1, forward strand.
ACCTATTGGTTACTAATCCTACCATCCCACTTTAACTCTCTGAAAGCTGCAGCAGTGTGAATTTCAACTGACTGAATGCCCCCTGACCACAATAAAGCTTTTATTTTCCTTCAATTTTAGGCTACCCCACTGAGAGAGGATTTTAAATTGCTGTTGTTTTCTAAAACAAAGGAAATATATTTATAGATTTATTAACAGATTGTTTTCATTTATATATTGCACAAAATTCATTCTCTGTCTACCATCTTCTCACAGGAAAGACACTAAAATTTCCAAAGAAAACATCACCAAATAGAAAGTGGTCACACTTCAATGCAGAATTATTGGTTATGTGCCCTGGTTTAAAATAAACCAGCAATACTGGGAAACAGCGTTGCATTTTTATACATGTTATCCTTCAAATTTTCTTCATGAAAATAATAGGAGTATAATTCAATATGAAAGGTACAGGTTGTCCCTGTGAATACTCATTTTGTCTGGCGCTTCCAGCTTTTCTTTCATTACTAACCATCAAAAGGGCAATTTAGAATTGATTATTCCCAAAACATAATGACATATCACTGCCAAGGCAACATTATAAGGCAGCATATTAAACAGATTTTCTGCTGTGTGGGTTTTTTTTTAAAAACAGGACCTAAGGAAAGGCAGTGAAGAGCCACTGATATGACAGCAGTGTACTGTTGTTAAGACTAGTACATACTGACTCCTCTCTCTTTAAAACAAACTGTATGACGTTCATTAGCATAAAAAGACTGTGGATTTGCAATTCACATGCAGTATTTTATTGAATATAACTAGTTATAATTCTGAAATAATGAGATTATTTGCATTATAAAAGTTGCGAAAAGCCCTGTACCTTTCTTAAAACCAGAAGCAATTATTTAACTTTTTCCAAAATGCATACAACTAAATGGGGATTAAAACCTCCTGGCTTCAAATATCTGCCAACTTTACTTTACAGCCATCTCTTCATTTTAAGGCACATACAGAATCATAGAATCATAGAATCATAGAATGGTTTAGGTTGGAAGGGAACTTAAAGATCACCCAATCCCCCTGACATAGCCAGGGTCATCTTCCACTAGACTGAGTTGCTCAGAGCCCCATCCAACCTGGCCTTGAACACTGGCAGGATTAGAGCTTCCACAGCTTCTGTAAGCAACCTGCTCCAGTGTCTCACCAACCTCAGTAGACAATTTTTTCTTAATATCTAATCTGAACCTGCTCTCTCTTAATTTACTGCCATTCCCTCTTGTCCTGTCCTATAAAAAGTCCCTCTCCATCTTTCTTTTAGGCCTCTTCAGGTACTGTACAGCTGCAATTAGATCACTCCTAAGCCATCTCTTTTCCACGCTGAACAAACCCAATTCTCTTAGCCTTTCCTCATAGGAGGAAATAATACCTTCCTTTGGTTCTTGACAAATAAATGGAAGATCTAAATATTTGAGAAGCTGTGGCAAAATTCACTTTGAGTTCTATAATCTATGCAAACACTGCCAAGAGATGAGAATAATTAGAATCAGATCTGAACAACCTGATAAGGAATATTTCTAGCAATTTTCTACTCAAATTTTACCATGATGAGAAATCATATTTTACATCTCTAGCCAAACAGCAATGCTAGTAACATGGCAGTGCTAGCTGACATACAAGTAATGTTCAACCTTTCTATCACAAGCTGCCTTAATTTTCTTGGTGGCTGATAAAACAGGCTGAATGTGGCCTTCATACTGATATTTCCCTCAAATATAACTGCTTAAAAATAATAATTTATTCATACTTTAGAATTAGTCATTTTAATGAGGCATACCATTCTCAGAAATATATTTATCAGATAGCATATATATTAATGTTTTTACTGAACTTCCTACTGGTATCAGACACATTTCCTTCTAGGTTTTGGCTAAAAATTGGCAACCTTAACAGATTCATTTCTGAGCAGTTAAGTAATAAGAAAATTCTATGAACACAAAGGATCACTGTGCTCAGTTCTAAAAAAAAATTTATGTCAGGTGTATTATTTATTGAATGTTGTTCAGTAGTGTATCACCTATAAGACAGTATTCACTACTATTCAGTTACACAGTGAAGAATCTTTAATTGATGCCAGGAGATACATTAATCCTGTTTTTAAAAAGTTCTGCAACATTTTGTCACACAGTATACAAATTTTACATAATTGCTGTGTAGTTACAATGTTATTCAACACAAAATCTCAGAAAAAAAAATCAGATTCTAACTTTTAAGACAAGAAAAAGAAATGGAAAAGCTAGAAGTGCTGTTTTTACCCAGACAACAGCTACAACTTGGTTATGCCCTGTGGGCCTTGAAAAACTCTTTTTAAATTATCAACTCTTCCCTGAGTATATGGTCTCTCTTAAAATAATTTTAAAAGCACAGCTAAACCAGTTAATTTAAACTCAGGGGGGAATAATTACAAGCAGTTAGAGAGAAACACTCTGCTTTCAAATCTACAGATTCATAGTTTATAATAAAAGACATAAAACGTCCTCATAACTGGTCAATGCAATCCTTACAAAAAAGCCAAACTCCAATGTTTTTGTGACCACAATTTCCAGAGAATTGAGATGTTTTGCAGATTTCAATTCACAAATAGTCTGCATGACTTTCAGCAATTACATGGAGCACATTTTATTCTTGAATTAAAATTGCAGGCATGTAAATGCCATATCTATTTTTAAAAGCAATCCCAAAAACTGTGGTTTGTGATTGCAACAGTTAATTATAAAGATTCCAGTACCAATACATAGTGAAGCTTGCATCACCAAAACTAGTGCATGCTGGTTAACCCAGACATACTTTCTGAGCTCACTCATCAGATCACAAGATATTAATCACAGAGCCAAACTTACATTTTCTTTGGTGAGGAAAAATATGTTTTATTTGTCTAAAGATAGTTTCATAATTCATCTGAGGGCATGAAAGGAAAACATAGTTGGCACCACTTTACACAAGTGAGGAGCAGCAAAGAAAACTGGACAGCAATCAATTTACTTAGTATACTGTTTCATAAAAATTCACATAAATACCTAAGACATTTAACTCATCTGGAGATGAACTTTAATAGAATAAATGAAATCCAAACCAATACTTAGGATTACTGACAAATTTCAGATAAGAAATGCTGCTATTTGTTCCCATTTATTGCTAGAATTAATTAAACATGGAAGAAATTAAAAAAAGGAGTATGCACTTATTTGAGTCATGCATTAAAAAAAACCCCAACCAAACCATAAAGGATTTTTTTCCTTTTTTCTTCTCCTTTGCTGGATTTTTTTTAAACAATACCACCAGCCGTTCCTTATTAAGAATACTTACTGATCTGGACACAGTCATACACTTGATCTTGGAAAATTACAAGATAACATATAAGGAAAGACATGTATGAGAGTAAATAAATTACAATTCTGTGATCTGTAAGTGATACGTATCACCCTTTCCTCTCTCTTTCCAGATATCATTTTGTTTCATTACCTATTTCTACATATTTTATTTTTCCCTTTCTCAGTCTTTCTCATTAAATGATACTCAGGTCATTAAAGAAAATTTTCTGTTAGTGCCATCCATTTTTTCTGATTTCCCTGTGTTCTCTCCTCTCCCATTCTTCTCTGTACACAGAACTTTGCACTGTACATTCTGGTATTCTCTGGCATTGTTTTCTTGTCCAAGTTTGCCACCAGCTATAAAGACTCCATAACCTCTCTGGGCAATCTGTTCCAGTGCACAGTCACCTGCACAGTAAAGAAGCCTTCCTAAACTTCAGGTGGAATTTCCTGTGCATCAGTTTCTGCCCATTGCCTCTTGCCCTATTGCTTGGCTCCACTGAGAAAAGCCTGGCTCCACCTTTTTGGCACCTCCCTTCATATACTTATTGACTGGAGACAGTTGTTTCTTCTTGAGGCTGAATGGGCCCAGCCCCCTCAGCCTTTCCTTGTAAGAGAGATGCTCCAGTCCCTTAATCAACTTTGTAGCCCTCCACTAGACCCACTCCTGGAGCTCCACATCTCTCTTGTACTGAGAAGTCCAGAGATGGACACAGCATTCCAGTCCCCACTGGGGCAGGATCACCTCCCTCGACCTGCTGGCAACCTTCTTCCTAATGCACACCAGGACACCATTGGCCTTCTTGGTCACAAGGACACATTGCTGGCTCATAGACAGCTCGCTGTCCACCAGGACCCCCTGGTCCTTCTCTGCAGAGCTGCTTTCCAGGAGGTTGGCTCTCAGCCTGTGCTTGTGCCTGGGGTTATTTCTCCCCAGGTTCATGACCTGCACTTGCCCTTGTTGAATATCAGACAGTTCTCTTCCTATCTCTCCAACCTTTGTCAGTGAACTTGCTGAAGAGGCATCTGTCCCTTCATCAAAGTCATGGATGAACAAGTTTAACAATACTGGCCTAGTATTGAACCTGGGGGACACCACTAGTGACAGGCCCTTAACTAGCCCCTATGCCACTGATTATGATCCCCTGGATTCTGCCATTCAGCCAGTTCTCAATCCACCTCACTGTCCATTCATCCAGTCCACACTCCAGAGTTTGCCTAGGAGGATGTTGCAAGATACGGTGTTGAAAGCCTTGCTGAAGTTGAGGTAGACAATACCCATTGCTCTTACCTCACCCAGGTGGCTGTTTCATTATAGGAGGCAATCAGGTTGGTCAAGCATGATTTACCTTTAGTGAATCCATGCTGACTACTCCTGATCACCTTGTCTTCCACGTGGGTAGAGATGGCCCCCAGAACAAGGCACTTCATCACCTTCCCAGGGACTGAGGCTGAATGGCCAGTAGTTCCCTGGGTCCTCCTTCTTGATCTTGCTTTCTTCCAGTCCTCAGGCACTCTCCTGATCTCCATGACCTTTCAAAGATGATCATGAACAGCCCGGCCATGATGTCTGCCAGCTCTCTCAGCACTTGCGTATGCATCCCATTAAGGCCCATGGACCTGTGGATGTCAAATTTGTTTAGGTGTTCTGAGACCCAATCCTCCTTGGCCAAGGGAAAGTCTTCCTTCCAACATTCCTTTACCCGGGTCTCCTGGGTCAGAAAATTCCTGAGGGCTGGTCTCGACAGTGAAGACTGATGCCAAGACGGCATTCAATAGCTCTGCCTTCTCTGTGTCCTCTGTTTCCAGGGTCTCCTCTACATTTACTAATTGGCACACATTATCTTTAGTTTTCTTTTTGATACTGATGTATTTGAAAAAGGCCCATTTTGTTATCCTTGACGTCCCGGGCCATATTTACTTTTAGATGGGCCTTGGCCTTTCTAGGTTCATTTCTACTTACTCTGACCACCTCTCTATATTCACTCAAAGTGGTCTAACCCTGCTTCCATCTCCTGTGTGTTTCCTGATTACGCCTGAGTAATGACAGGAGTTCTTTACTCATCCACAGAGGTTTTTTGCCCCCTTGGCTTAATATTTTTCTCATTGGGGTGCATCGTTCTTGAGCCTGAAGGAAATGATCCTTGAATACCAAGCAGCTCTCTAGAACTTCTCTTCCCTTCAGGGCCTGTTCCCATGGGATTCTTCCAAGAGGATCCCTAATGAGACTAAAGTTAGCTCTCCTGAAGTTCATGGCTGTAATCTTGCTCACTGTCCTGCTATGTCTTCATTCAATATTGAACTCCACAACCTCATGGTCATTACAGCCAAGCCTGCCTCTAAGAGAAGACTTTTCTCTGCTTTTAGAGGTAATCTAAACATGAAGTGTTTGTTTCATGAAGTTTGACTTATTTCCTAGACACAACTATGGAGAATACAGAGGGAGAGGGGGTATACTGTCTGCTTATAGAGAGGTCATTGATTTCAGGTGTCTGGGTGAGCTTTCACATGCGATGATGAAATTTCTCGCATGCATCAGAGGTCAGAAATTCCAGAGAGTTACCTGTACAATAATGAATTCATAATTAGCAAGTAAGACTGTAATTTTACGCTCTGAGTTGCTCAGTACCACAAGAACCACAAAGGGGAGGCAGGAATGGAATCCAGAGCTCAGCATTCAGCCGTTTTAAGCAGGAAACCCTTCTCTTCCCTAACATTCCATTTACTATGCTCTTCCTATTGTGCAAAATGGACAGGCCCTAGAACAGAGGTCCTGTTGGAAAAGGTAATGTTTTTAATGTTCAGATTTGACTCCTCAGCACAGCAGAAATGAACATAATATAGAAGTCCAGCGGAAAAGACAGCGTGTTTCTATCTAACCAAAGATTGCAGGTTGCTTCTAGCTTGCTCTTAACTTGTTCCTTAGCTGCTGAGTGCTCTAGTTAACCTTCTCCAAGGCAAGGCATAAAGCAGGTCTAGGAACAGCTGAATGCAGTGGATTGCTCTCAAAACGCTATAAAGAAGAGACTGCACAAAAAAATTGGACACTTCTGCAACATATAATACCCCAAAATTATTTAAACTTTGCACTGCTACAATGCCTTTGGGCTCTCCTTCAGACATTCAACATATATCCTCAGGTTCACACTGGAGAAACATCATTTTGGTTACTACATGTAGTAATAATCAGGTTTAAAAATCACAGACTTGGTCAAAAGGTGTGCAATGCAGATAAAATTAGTCTGATTTAGAGACAAATAGACTTATGCAGTGTTCAGTAGACATGAGCTAGCCTGTGAAAATGGTGCCTGGTCAATTGGTCCCTGTTTCACAGAACAGCCACAACCACAGGAAAAAAAGATTTCATAGTAATCCTTAATTCTGACATTTCCTGGCTTCTAAATACTTCCAAATGTGATGTTCTTCTAAGACAGCTTTTTAAGTGCTACATACTCCTAGACAACAAGACATAACCTTAAAATACAGACAAGTTCAGAGATGGATAGAACTTAAATGTGTTGATTAGAATTTAGATTTGCCTAAAGCTTTGAAATAAACCCTATGCTTTGATATAGAAGTATATCTGGCTCTACATTATCTGGAGCTTTCCTGGATCAGGATGAATCATATGATCAAAATCTGATCAGTTCATGCACTACAGGTGAGGTACACCAACTACAGTAAGAAGCAGGAAAATGTTGAAAAATGTTCAGTCTGTCCCTAAGTCACCATTTATTTCTTTAACCCCCTAAATAAAAATTAATTTCCATGCCAATATTCTTCACACATGCTTATTATCCTTTTTACTTTCAATAAGAAATTCTTTAACTGTTTAATACTTTGTTATCCTTTGTAGTTTAAGTAAATAGAACTTCAGTAATGGACTTCATAATGAGTACTATAGAAATAAACAAAGCCATGCTGTGGTTTCAGTTTTAAGTTTTCTCAACACTTCATATTTTTACTAACTAAATTTGCCAGTTAAAGTCTTTGTCTCTACAACCTTTGTCTCCCTTTTCTTTTTCCCTGAATCAGCTCCTCTTTAGAATTGTATCTTCTTTTGGCATATAGTGAAAGGTGTTTCATAAACTGAAGGGAGTAGCAGGTACTCAAACAGAGAAAGCAGATACAGTCTTTAAGATGAATTATAGCTACAATGTAATACTTATGTCATGAGCACAGTGCTCAGTGAAAACAAGTGGCCACAGGATGTCCTTCTATTAAGCTGAAAGACAGGAGAGAAAAGTGCCTGGTTTGGCCACCATAAGCTACCAAAAAAAAAAAAAAATCTCTCCTTTGCCTCCCTCTGAATTTAAAAATAATAAATACAAGCCATTTTTAGGGATTCACAAATCTTCCCTTGAAAGTTAATAATTACATCCAATTTTTTTAATCTAGACAAGTGCCTACTCCTTCAGAGCCAATTATTTTTTCATTGTATACTGTCAAATGTGTGAAATAACAATGATCTTCATGACAGAAGATCCATGGCTAAAATCTTACCTCTACCTAAATCAGTGGAAAATTTCCCATGACATCAGACAGATCATTAACTCACTGCCATCATAAAAAATAGGACTTGACAATACCCCTAAGGTTCTGATACTTGGAACTGTCTTTTGCTATGAGCTAGGCACTTCCCTTCTTTATACTTCTACTTTAAAATGTTCCTTTCCCTACCACAGTTATTATTACTAAAACTGAAGTTAAAAAAAGCACCCTGTAACTCAGGAATCTAACAAATGAACAATAAAAATACTGGAGAAAGTTGGCATCTTTGTCTATTTTGTTTCAAGACCTTCTCTAGTGTCAGAGAAAAGAATTCATGCTATCCTTTGTGTATTATGTATGGCTAAACTGTATTTACACCGCACACAAGTAGTAACGGCCACAGCAACTTCCAGCAGAAGGGTGAGTTATCGTGGTTCTAAACATGAATGCTTCCAAAAGTCAGAAAACAAGAAAGCGAAAAATATTTGTTCCAAAGGTTCTTTAAAAAAATATTGTATCTTCCTCTTGCTGTGGGCTATTCACAGTGCAGTAGAAACTGAAATTCTGAGATGGATTTAAAGCACTCTCCCATATCTTCTGAAACAGAGGCATGTTGGGGAGATGATTCATTCAGTCTCCAGAGAGAAGAAAGATACTGTTCACACAGCACTTCTACTCACCAGTTCCTTGCAGCAGCAATGGTGTTGGCTTTGAAGGAAGCCAACTGTCCTGCTCTCCCAGCCAGAGGTAAAGAATTGCATTGGTGGCCACTAGAGGGAGGATTAGGAATATAGTAAATTGTGGGCAAAAGCCACCCATGATGATTCACATGGGACAACCTACAAATCCCCCACTGCTGCCAAAGGGCAACAATTCTCTCATATTGCTATGGGCTAGCAAGTATAATCCAATTGTTATCATCTGCTATAGAGGAGCTGCCAGTGTGCATCCTAAACTTTGGTGGCTGGAGGACAGGAGGACTGACTAAGATTGTGTGAAACATACCTACAAACACACAAAGACACATCTCTTTAATAACGGGTGCCTGTTTTGCCTTCTGGTTTTTAATCTCCTTACTCAAAACTTCTGATGTCCTTTATCAACAAAGCTCCTGTGAAAATCAAACATACCAACTTCAAGAGGGTCTCAGAAGAAGTATCAGCAGAGAGAGATACTGTGCCAAGATACACTGTATTTAATCAAAAGATCTGAACATATTAAATGTACTTGAAAACAATAAAATCCATTGTGATTAAAATAAATGTTCATTAAGGTTTGAGGTATGCCTGAAAGAAATGTTTTCAATTAGTCACCTACATAACTATACGGTAAAGTGTATCTTGCAATTCAGTTTACTCTGTAGCTTGACTGCCTGGTGTCTTACCTCCAGTACAAGTGGCAGAACATTCTGACCAAGGCAGGTGATTCCATGCAAAGCCAACTTCATTGTCTCCACTGCCAGTGCGAGAGATGGGAACATTGAATTTATACCTTATACCCAAATTTTGTTCCTGTAGCAGAATCTGTAGTTGAAAACAACTGGTTATACCATTAAAACAGGCAAGCAGAGGGCAAACACAGTGACATTTATTCTAGGCATGTGTTACGTCCTGTCAGAGGCAACAAAGCAATAAAGGAAGTCACAGTAGTTCTTTTAGGTATTCCCACAAGAATCTGTACTAACTTTTAAAACATATACAAAAGTATTATTGTCTAAGGTGAGCTTTATCTTTTTTTTTCTCCCTTAACACAACTTTATAATTTCCATCAGTTCTTTATTCCTGAAAAAATTGTTCTAAAAAGCTAGTTTTCATAAAATTAATGTCTTCATGGAAATTAATTTGAGAGCTGAATAACTATGGGAGCTCAAAGTTGGACAAGGACATTACTGTGCAAACATGTAGCAGTTCTAACTGAAATCTTGTGAGGGGTACAAGCCACACAGCAGCTATGAACCTAACTCTGCCCTTGTTAGCACTTCTAGCAACTACAGTAATAGTAATAATAGTAACAACAACAGACTGTTGCTGAGGTAATTGTTTTTCCTTAATGCAGCCAACAGCATATGCTTGGTGGAATCAGACCTGTGATTCCTTTAAAGGAATATCAAAACTCTTGCCGAAGCCACATCACTGCACATGATATACACAAAAGTGCATCAATCACCATGAGTTTTTGTCTACCCTCACTGTTGTACTGCACTTCCACCCTGTCCAACAGTAGCCTTTGACTCTCTAACAGACATTTTTTTCATTGCTAGTAATATATAATCATCTTAGATGCAACAATCTGACTCATCTTAGCGCTACTTCTAATCCATTTCTACTTTCTGTTACATTTTTCAGAAGCGCTTCTGCCTACCCTCATTGGATGAAAGAGCAGAGAACTTGCAGAAAGAAGGTCAGTGACACTGACTGAATGAGAAAAGGCACTATAATAATTGTATACTCATTCTGTATGGACTCTCTAGCTTATCAACAGCTACAGAAGATAAAAAGATGATTCAGGTGTTTGAAAATGCTGCCTAAAATGTGAATATCCATGCAACAATTATTCTACACAAAAAATATCCCATCTGGCTCAGGTAGCTCCTGAACTGCAAATCTGGCACCTGACAGACTATACTGGGAAAGTATCACTCCTCAACGTAGCAGTGAAACAGCAGGCTCACTCACTATTGCCTATTGCCAGAGACAGGGTATCAGGATCCTGGTCACACCTTCTGTTACATCCTCATACCTTATAAAATCTATTCAGAGCAATGTATGTCACAACAATATACTTTAACATGAGTCAAGTAATGATACTCTTTCTGTGGTAAGAGTATATATACGTCGCACTCAGGCCAGGCTTAAAACTCACATCTACAGAACTGTCAGGGACTATCACGTATCAGCAGCATGCAGAGATAAAATGTATGGCTCATTTACGATTTCTGCTACCATTAGCATGAACCACATTTAACAGAGATGAGGCATTTTCTGTGACACTCCCTGGTGCTCTTCTGACTCTTTCCCTATTTCATTACAATGTTTGCAGTCAGTTTTGAAAGGTAGGAAAGCCGTTTTAAAAACACTCATGCAAAGTCCCAGCTAAGCAAGCCGTACAGTTTTTGAAAACACAACCTATTTTTATTTCATTCATGGCCTTGCCTTTTCTCAAAACACAAATACATATTTCAAATTTCACAAATATATTAATTATAACTTTACCATGACTATGAGATTTTCTGAAGTAGGGCCTAGTGCTTCCAAAGACTCTGGTTCATCTGCTGGCCTCTTGTAATAGAAAGCTGTTCCAGCAACATCAAACTTTCTTGGCCAGTCAATAGTCCAGGCACCATTAATATAGTAGTCATCCTCTTCAGATTTTAAAGCTTAAAAAAAAATACAAGCCACCTAAAAATTGGAAGCAGCATTTATAATGGAGAAGTCATTGTAAATTAGTCTACTAATCTGTTAGAAGTATGTGAACTTCAGCTCTATATCATTGTTTTTTCAAGCAATATAAAACCTTTTCTTTAGCCCTGGTCAAAAGATCCCTCATGCAAACCAGCAGTTTCACCTCTGCAATAATCTTCAATATGCAGATGTACTTTGCAGGTTTCAATGTGCAGATGCTATATGGAACAAACCAGAAAGCCTCACACAACTTACAATATATCTTAAACTTAAAAACTGAGCCCATGAGCAATGTATGCTGATCTACATAAAATAGATGCATGTCTGAAATGTATAATCAACCTCATCTTTAGATTAAGAAACCATGTCATGGAATAAGTATCTCAGATAATGTCCAGAGGAAAATAGAGAAGTCTGACACATTTAGTCTGACACATGACTTCAATCAGCTCTTGTTTTCTTTCCTTTGTCCACTATTTTTTTTCCTTATTAAACCATAAACACAAGATATTTCTACCACAAATCTAAGTATTAGGTACTTGATCTGATAGGATATTTTATTGTTCCTAATTTACAGCCTTGAACCATAAAAGAACTGTAGATAAAACAGATATTTCATAGCTAACGAACCACTAGGATGGACATATTATTCAGGGATTTGTATTTGATATTTTATCAATAATATCGCAATAAATTTCTAAATATGAAATTGACATTGGCTCTTAAGATTAATATTCTGTTAATTAGATACTGACTTCTTGACTTAAGGTGAAGATTACCAATACACATATTTCGCTTATATATTTACTTTAAATAAAACATGTTTTTAAAGGGAAAATGATGGTTGGAAATACATAATCAAAAAGCTTGTCATTTTTTGTTGAGACATATAACTGACTTTACTGGATAGGGAAAGAATTCATATCATAACGTTAAGTATTAAGACAACTTTGGTTGTGTGATGTTTTATTCTCAATTGCATGCATGTGGGCAGTTGGTTTACCTTAAACAGTTACAGAAAATGTCTCAATGATACTTGAATTTTCTGAAACATATCAGAGAGCATTCATACAAGCAAGAGACAGTGGGAGAGGCAGTAATGTTCAGCTGATGACAGCAATATTCAGCAGGGATTAGTAACCATTTCCCTCAGCACCAAAGGGTCTAAAAATGAACATCTTTCCATAGCATAAATCCAACTGCACTGACTTGCCTGGATTTACTTTGGAAATAGTCACGTGTTTAGAGTAAAGAAACTAGATCTGACACATTCACTTACCTGGAATTCTCAAAGTAATTTAAGTTCCTTATTGTCTATAGAAGTTCTGTAGTACCAGAAGGAGATGATAAACAAGAAACTAGTAATAGAGAGGAATTCCCTATTTGTGTAGTCACTGTATTGTGTCATGAACCATAGTAGTGAGGAGAGAGCCTGGAACTCAGAAAATCCCTTTAAATTGTGACAAGCACATAAAAAAAAGTATTTATGTACAACTGTACATTTTTAGATCTGCGGCCAGATTAAATATAAATGAAGTTGTATTTTCTATTTAAGCCAAAAAATTTCCATCGTCCATTCATTTTATTCAGATTGTGCCAATCAAAATGCTTTTCCAGATCACTTTCCTCTGCTCTATTCCTACAGAAGAATAACAAACAATTGTAGGAGCATCTTTGTTCTGGTTTCCACCTGTCCATGAAATTCCAGAAAATGACGACAATACTATACCTCCCTCCAACCACCGCTGTTTGAAATGTCACTACAGGATGTAGAAGCACACTTACACATAGTATATTTTGAAATGGGGGAGGGGCCATGGAGAACATGATGCTGAAAGAATAGAAGCACTCAATTGCTAGTAGTGTTATTATTCCTGCAGAATTGAAGGAGATTGAATATCTGCTGAATTTCAGAAGGGGTTGCAGGCAGAAAGAAAGGTAGGTATTCAACAGTACCATCGTTGTCACTATAATCCACTTAGGAATTTATGTGACTATGAGGATAATTGCCTTTCTAACTCACAAATATCACAAATCCCTTCCCAAATGTTAGTGTTATATACCAACTACATGGACTACAGACTGGCATAAGTAGCCCCTGCAGCTGCTTTTCAGCTTAAACAAGTAGTGTTAATCTGTTCGTTTGCTGTAGAACTAATCAGATCTCTAATCTACTTCTGACTAAGAAATTGGTGTTCTTGCACCACTGTCACCTGACTGTTATTCAAACTAAGCTACAGAAACTTTCGGAAATGCATGTTGTCTTGAGTTTGACTAAGTCGGATTTGTAAATACCATTATTAAACAAAAACATTTAATAGTCTTTAAAGAAATTAATAATAATCTGGGAATCTGAATTTAATCCTGTGCTTTACAATAGGTTTCCTGAGTGATCTCACTTAATCACACAGTTTTTCTGCATCTCATTTTCCTTATCTATAAACCAGGAATGGCATCTAGTCCCTACAACAACAACACTGTGGAAGGAGTACATTAAATTGCCTTGAAGTATGGAGATGGCATTGTTAGCATTTAAGTAACTATGGTTGCTGATAAAATAAAATTGTGTTTTAAAACATTATAATCCCTTAAGAGAATTCCCAGATGGATGACATTACTTCACAGTGGGACAGTAGATTATTTATTTCCTCATATTGAGTACTGTTTCCTCATCCACTTCAGTTCAAGTCTAACACTTCTACTGTAGTGACTTTGACACGACTTTGCACTGAATGGACAAGGAGGTGTATATGTGGTGTATTTCAACAGCTCCATTCAAGGGAATATATCCTAACTAACTGCTGTAACTGTCTGATCACAACCTAGTATTTGCAGCTAACTATTCCCTCTGCTACTTCTACTTTGTGTATGGTTTGGTCAAACCAGAAAATGTATCTTCAAATCACAACATAAACTCTGACTTAAATAACAGTCTGCTACTTAAACCATGCTCTTACCAATATAGTTCTTTGACATTGCCACTTCTCTTATTTCAATGTGCACAGAACCTCTTGGAATTTGAACCACTTCCAAATATCCTATAAGACAAAGATAAATTTTATTTGTTGTTGTTTACATTCATCAATATTAAATAATGTAATTGACCATTAGTGAATTACTTACAACAAAAAATTACTATGAGATACAGGATTCAAATATACTTGAACATTTGCTTTCATATTATATAAAAGAAAGCTCTTTAAACTTCACACAAAAATTTTGAACTGATAAGAGGAACTTATGTATTCAGGAATACCTTTTTTAAGCACTAATAAAGTATTTTCATCAGTGTATCAGAAGCAATTAACATATAAAATTACTTTAGGATTCTAGGATAATTCAGGTGGGTGAGGACCTCAGTCAGTCATTAAGTCCAACTTCCAGCTACAAGCAGGGGCAAATTGGACCAAAGTTACTAAGTAGTTTATCCTCCTAGGTCATGAAAAACTCCAAAGATGGAAACTGTACAACCTTTCTGGGCAATGTGCTCCACTGCTAGACTGCCCTCCTGGGAAAATATTTTTTTATTCCATTTGGTAAGCACCTTTCTTCTATCAATTTACAGCCATTGTCTCATCTTCCACCAGGTACCCAGCAGTGCAAAGAGCCTGTTTTCTCCATAACCTCCTCACAGGTATTGGAAGGCTAATACGTGGTCACCACAAACCAGGGGATTCTCCGGACTGGAGACTGTCCAAGCCCAGTTCTCTCAACCTCTCCTCACAGAGGGTCAAGAGCTCCAGACCTGTATAATCTTACTGATTGCTCACTGAACTGAACCGACTCCAGTGTGTCACTCCTTTTCCTGTATTAGTGAGTCTAAAACTGGTAACACGAAGATTACAAGACTAATATTTTCTTTTTTTTTGAACTAAGTTTTAAAATAATTGCCTGTATACATTTTCTGAGTTCTTAATACGATGAACATTTCTGGATTTTTGCTACTCTAAAATGTCATGCATGACTAGCTACTAGATTCTACCATACACAGTAAAATAATACACAACATTATTCTTACTATACCGCCATAACTAAATAATAACAAAACACCTTCCACTTATTTCTTTTAGTGCATTAAAGACCAACAGACCTAAGTATTCAGTAATGAAACACATTGTATTTAAGATAATACCAAACTAATACAGAAAAAAAGGAAACAATGAGGCAAAAGGAGTACAAGTGAATGACCAGCAGCAATGCCATATTGCGAATCAAGGCAGCACTGGTATTTACTGAAGAGTCATCTAAATGTACTGTGCAACAGAATGGACATACACGTACATACCTCCTCTGAGCAATGAGTCATTGAAGAAACCTTCAGTGGCTTCACATGTACTCCCATCTCCTCCACAAACACGGCACCTATCTTCCTTAGCATCAGACCCCAAAATATTATCACAACCTACATGCTGAGAACAGATAAGAACAAATATTTTAACAGGGTGATGGTCTTGCACCACTACTTTTGAAGTTTTTCCCTCAAGTTTGAGATATTCAGTTCTTTTTATCTACTCTGTTTTTGATAGCCAGTACTTATAGTGGGTTTTCCTTGTCAGTGAAAGAAAATAAAAAAGGAGAAGAATCCACATTTTAGGGTTGTTATCAAATCTTAATGAATAAGAACCTTCTATTTCTACTGTGACTTTCAGGAAGGGATTTCATTGTTTTGCAAACAATATAATTATTATGGTTATCAACAAATGATAAGTGATGTTGTTATTTAACATTACAACAGCTGTGTGCCCTCTATATTGCTTTGTTAAGGTAAACATTTGCTGTTAGTTCCTTACACATTTATACAGCATAAGCAGTATTTCTATTTCGAAAGGCATTACAACTTCATAGACCTACATTTCCATATCCTGCAGGGAAAACTTGCAATTTTCGTAAGTCTGAATGTAAAGTGTAAATGACTTCAAACTAAGAAGAAATGAGGAATAAAACATAGTGAAAGGCTGAATTGCACGCTGTATTAGATGAAAAGAAATTTTAAAAAAATTAAAATAAAGACAGAGCCTTTCGGAAAAAAAGAAAGAAGGATGAAACAAGTAGGTTGTAAACAGAACGAACATTGCAGCTTGCCAATTTTCTCCAGGATTTATACGAAGAAGAAGATAGCTACATAACTGTTTGCCTGTCTTTTTTTACTGTCTAACAATATTATCTGCCATCTTCTAAACAGGCAATACATAGATCATAAGAGAATTTAAAATACTTTAAACAACTGACAAAACAATATAGTTCTAACCATTTAGATTTCTACTTACTGTTTCATCAAGATGATAGACACCCAACTTTATTCATGGCTCATTCTCAACTTGAGATTTTTTTCACTAGTTTACTAAAACATGGCGGACTTTTAGTAAATGGCAAATACTCGCATCATTATCTTTTCCCTAGAACTAAAGAGCACTAGTGACAACTTTCTGTTTCAATTACATTAACAGTAGGATTTTTGTAATAAGATTAACTCATTAGAGACAAACAAATCAGTATGTGCGCATTTACTGCTTTTCAGCCAGAGTGGTGTTCTAACTGAAATGATGGAACAGGCCGTGGAACAGCGCAAAGAATCCGTTCATCTGTTGTTCTTTCCATCAACTCTTCATCACAAACCATAAAGCAAGGAAAGAGACAAAATGACAGATTCTGTGAATGTCTGTGAGAAGCTACTGAAATTCAAATGATTTGTCTATTTTATGTAATACTTATTTTTATCTTTTTGTCTCAATCTTACACTTTTATTAACAATTTGACCTGTCAACACTCCCATTTCATATGATATACAAGTACCATAATTAAACGTATGTGACAGCAGACACAACAAAGTAATCCATAAGTACTCTACAAAACATTTGTAACCTTGCATTCTCCATTGATACAGATATCCAGTGAATCAGCATTGCACTGAGTCCCATCTATTACTGCAGGAGCACGTTCAGTGTAAAAATTATAACCTTCAGCCAAGCAGTTTAATGCACATGGTTTAACCCCACCTGGACAACAAAAACAAATGAAAGAAAAAAGAAATACAACCAATAGAAATCTTGAAAAATTAATGTTTAGGTATAAATATTATGCATAGACAGATGTGAAATTTCTAGTCTTATACCCGACACATATAATGTATAAGCTTTATTTAACGTCCCCTGATTTCTTTACTTGACTCTTCTTTCTTGCAAAAAAGATTATTTCACATAGAAAGACATGTCAAGGTTGGCAGGCTCCATAAAAATTCCATGATGTTAACACAATCCTAATGATTACTGAACAATTTAAAACAATAAGGATACTACTTGAAAAGGAAGAATAAGAACAGACTGTAGTGCTAGAAGTATATCAAGGTGAATTTGAAAACCAAGATAAGACTATGTCAACTAGGAATTCAGTCCTATTTGAATTATAGTACAGTTCAAACCCCATGATAATAATTACCTTTTTTAGGCTTTTAATCTAAAAAACCATTAGTAAAACCATTTAGGCTTGTAAGCCAAAAATCACTGGTAAAACCATTCAGCTTAATAAAACGCAAAAACTTTCTAAAGCTTTCAGGCTTTAGAACAGGAAAAAAAAATAAAAGGGCAATTGAAGAACTTTGAAAAATGACAGAAACATAACCAAACTTGATTAAACTATCTCAAAAAAGAAAGGAAATTACAGCTCTTCTATTGCAACTGCAGGTGGAAAAGGGCTCCATATTTTTTAAGTGGAGTCTTTATGATCCTCGCTCCCCTCCATAGCAAAACAAAATCTACCAGGATAGAGAAATGTTGCTCTTCTGCAACATTATCAGCAACTGACAAAAGTATGAGCTTAACAAAGTTAGCTCATTGTATTTTAATCAAAACATTCTATTTACAATCATTACTCTCTACATAACACTCATATAATTTTGAAGATTTCCCATTAAGATAACATTTTTGCAATGCTAACCATTACCTCCAGTGTAGGGTTTCCAGTTATAATACTTGCCCCGGAAAGGCATATTGTCAAAATCTGCACATTGCTTCTCTCGAAAATCACGGGCCCCTGAAGGACATGGCTAAAACATGAGACAAAAAAGTTTATTTATTCCAAATATAAACATGAAAAAAATGCTTAAATGCTTATACCACAACTACAATCACGCAAGAGATTAGAAGATGATTTCCTGCTTTGTCTTGTGGCTCCAATTCTGAAATTCGCTTTAGTAGTTTACAGTTGAAGTGTCTATTTTGCAACCATAGGCTGGCACGAAATAGCTGAAGTAATTTAAAGACAGGTAAGTGTTACATAATAGTTTCCATAAAACTGGAAATTCAGAATCCTGTCAAACTATGCATCATAATCAATCCATCAGCCACCTCCTTATAAACACATTAAAAACAGCTGGAAAAAAAAATTTGGTAAGAACTGTAGGCTCAGTTATACTGTACTAAGCAGCTGTACTGAGACATGTTACTAAGACATCAAGAAAAAAATAAAGCATTTTCTAGAGAGCTGTATCATTCCTGTTTACTTGTAGCCTTGACAAAAGTATTGTTTTAAGGCTGAGACTGAGAACAGATAGCGTACCAGCCTCCAGGCATCAACAAACAAAAACTTACACTTATATTTTCATTGCTTTGCATTACCAACTACAAAACTCTAAGGTAATCTTTTTTACTTGGAATGAGGGTAGATTTAAGTTAAATTAATCTTGAAAAGAATTAAAGAGAAAGAGAATTCTTTGCTATTTCTCATATTTTTCATCAGCAGATTCAAAGTAATAATGACAAGTAATCTTGAATCCACCCCCAGCACATTAAACATTGTTATCAATGTTTAAGTACCTGGTGAAATTACAAGCTTCATCAGACAGTATTTAAAAATACAGATTAAAATCATGTTTAGACTGGAAAAGAATTTGTTTGACAGACATCAGAGGTGTTAATAAATATTACTATTTTATCAGCAACAGAAGAATCCATATTATGGCAGTTCTCCTTGTCTTCCTATGTACCTAAGCCAGTCAGCACTTCTCAGGAATCTGAAATGCATTCAAGTGAAAGGGTCTCTACGAACATGGATGCTAAAAATTTACTGCGCAACGCAAATATTAACATAATAATTATTATTCTCATTATACATTAATCAAGATCTTATAATAGCTAGCCCACATGCAATAACTGCTTCTCTTTACTGGGTAAGATATTTCACTTTTTTCATGCAGCTACAGTACATTGATAATTCTTGTCAGGCAACAGACTGCTTGTGTTTCCAGGTGCTCTTTTATGAGACTGCCAGTCATGAGGCAGGACCTAGCAAATGTATGAGAACTTAAAATCAGGTCTGAAGAAGGTCCTGAGGAGAAGACGTTTTGAATTAAAAAAGTATTAACAAATTATTGAACACACCAAACATCGGTTTATCTCGAAGTCTGGAGTCAGGCAGACTTCAGTGACTGAACTCATTGTCTCCTATTACCAAACACCTCAGAGAAGATGAGAAGATGACAGTTCAAACTCAGATTTCAAGATGTAGCTTCTCATATGAATTCATTTTAGAAAAAAATTGCTTGAAAATATTAAAATTATGAAAGCAAGGAATAACTCCTGTGAACATACGCATAATGAAAGGATCCAACAAGAACCTTTTGTCTACATTCTATTAAGAGAAAGGACTGAAGAACAAGAAACTTACAGAAGTATGTATACACAGTTATATAGACAAAATATTCCCATAATTTGTAAGCAAACCATGCTTCTCATCATATATATAAAAAGGAGCCTTTTACAGTTTTAGAAGTAAATAAAATTTAAGATTTACATCCTTATATATATTACAAATCAATTACCTACTTCAACTGAGAAATACTGTGCTTTGCAACTCTATTAGCATTTCATATTTTTTTTAATTAAAATACTTTAGGTGGAAAAACACATATACTTTTGTTAGAGACAGTGTAGTTGGTGGTAGAAAATAATTTTCTGATGAGCTTGTTCTTTCTACCACACTTTTGTTTCCAGAACTCATTAGCTAATGTTATTTTTCTGCTGATCTCAATGTTTCCATTAGCAGATGCCCTTTGAATTCAAAAGTCATATATGGCTTTGGAAGTACTTGATGAGAAACAAGCCTAGTAGGAGCGTGTCTGCTGCTTCCAAAGGATTAAAATGGTCAAAAGAAAGGGCAACCAGAATTAACTTATCTCTGCAAGAAAAATGAAGTCAAAATGAAGAGGTTTTTGCATTATGAATAGTGGGAGCTTTAGGGAGTGCTATGTTGAAAATTACAGATGGGCAATGAATGCTGACACTGAAAAATAAACTTCAACGGAAAAGATGCAAAACCAACACATTTATTCATAAAAACAATAACGTATTTGCATGCTTTAAATGTTTACATTAATCCAACATACCATTCCATTAAAAATGTCAAGTACTAAGGACTATCATAAATCTTGAAACAAAATCTACTGGTCTCTGCAATTCTTTGAACATCAATTGACATTCATAATTTGACCTTATACATTTATATGGTGTCTGACCCCTTCAGTGGTAGGTCACTATTCAATGGTCTCAGCTCTAAAATTAAACTGCATGATCATTCTGGTAGTACAATAACCAGATGGCAAACCAGCAGGTTTAGAATACATTTTCACAAAATGTATAAAAGTATTGTGTAACAGATTAGCACTGCATGTTTTAAAGGTATAAAAAGTGTAAGAGGGCTTAAAAGTGGATTCACGGAGGACACTTCAATTTGTGGGACTTAATGTGGTGCAGTTAAGATGAGCAGCTCCAGAAATCTTTAGACACCCAGCTTCTGGAAACTCACTCATACAGTAAATCCATAGAAAAGTCAAGCCTTGGCTATCAAAAGCGTATAATTTTTTACTTAAAAATCTGTTATTGGCCCCTGCTGGGAGACAAGACAGTGGGCTAAACAGATTTTTGCTCTGATGTGGAGTGCTCCTTGTTCACCTTTACCGTGGAAGGTCAAGTTGAACTTGGCTCCAGTGGGAAGGCACCAGCTGAGCCCTACATTGAGACTGGGATCCTAAGATTTGGCAGAACATCTAGGGTGTCTGCAATATAGATGTGCCTTTCAGGACAACTGTTTGTCAATTAAACGGAGAATCCACAGCTTCTCTGAATTGGGGAAAAAAAATGCATCCATTGCTGCTAAAACATAAAAAAGTCAAGTTGATCACAGTGAAACAAAAATTACTTACGTCAGTATTACAGGAGCGATAGCGCTTTCTTTCTCCAAGACAATATTTGCCTCCACCTGAAGGCCTAGAAAAACACATTTTATATGTTAGCATATACACAACTTCATGAGATATACTAATGCATTATTACTATTAATACAGATCCAAGAGATACATTTTATAAAAAGAAAAATAAAAGTACATGCAAGTTTTAATATGAGATTTTAAAATATTTCATTTGCAGATACAAAACAACACTCACATATTAATCTAGTCTGCATAAGTTCCAAGCGGTACGGTTTAACCGTATTTTGAACGTAGTAAAAAAAAAAAGTTGGTTTTAATTATTTGCTAGCTTTATAAAATTAAACTGAGTAGTTTAATTTTAGTGATACTTTTTTTCTTTTTAATCTTCTCATCTTACTTGTAAACCAGCAAAGATTGGTTTTACACCTGGAACCAGCAACGGCTGTACATTCTAGTTCAAGAATTTGATTCTGATTTGAAGTAATCAGTATTAAATCTGAGGAAACTCCAGATTTTTATTAGCGTACATAAGACATTTGGCTCTTAAATTCCCAAGCTGTTCAAGAACCTTATCTATCTTCCATAGAGGTCAAATAATGAAGTAACTTTACAATTAACCAGAAAGTAAATCAATACTTTTTTTCACACTACAGAAACACTATTTAACCAGAAAACAGCATCCTTGAACCAAAAGGATTTTTATTTTCCTACTGCAGACATAACACTTCCCAAATGCATCTGCTCATTAAACATTTAAAAAGCATACCAAGCCAAATACATGGTGATAGAAGTATAAAAAAAAAATCTCAGGATATTATTCATGCTCCAAACAAACATCTCACTAGCATTTTTAAATACTGCTGTGAAAAAAATAATTAATTTAATTTATTATCCTCTCAGTAACGTAGTCTGACATGTTATTGAGGTATATGGATAATTTCTGCTTTTGGATTCAATGAGTAAGTAGTGATATTTGCCACATTAGATAGTTACTGCTAATGACAGGAGGCAAACAGACCACCTTAAGCAGCTGTATTGTGACATCGTGGTGTCTGTCTTGCAGACTGCAGTGTAAAGCTGATGTAAAGCCTGGCTTGCAAAACATGGATATTAAGCAACAAAAAACTGAGTGTACCGAGAGCAGAAGATAAGAAAGGAGTGACAAAAGACACAGAATTTATTTTCATGAAAGAAACACAGAACGTTTTTAGAAAAAGTAGTCTTAAAAACCAATAGTGGTGAAGGGAATAGGAATTACGGGGCATGACAAGAAGGGAGAATGGAGTAATAAAACTATCCTGCAAAGATCTAGGCTGTGATGAGGGAACCAGAACAGGCAAAAGTTGCAACAGAAAAAAGCAGTGATTCCTTCAGCAAAGAACAGCACTAGAAATAAGCACTCATCTGAGAATGACTAGTGACAGTGAGAGGAGCACTTACCTGACAGATCTTCTCTGGAACAATGCTCAGAATGTTGGAAAATAGACAGATCATAAGGCCAGTACAGATACACGCAACAGGTCAAGCTGTAGTGAAGAAGCTGGCCTCTCTTTAAACAGAGCAAATGGACCAATAGAGAGTAGTGGCAGAGAAGGAAATCACTGAATTGTTTTAAGAGTCAGTGGGAAGTCACGACTTAAGTGTTGGACATGGCAGCACATAAATGTATTGTATGAAATATAATACTACTACTGATGGTTTACTGTAACCAGTTATATGCAAAACTTTGGAAATACTGTGGTGGGGTTTTTTAATAAGTAACTGGTAATTGCTATTTTATATCTTAGACAAGCATCAGAAGAAATATGCCCTAAGAAAGAAATGTACTTAAGGCATAATTTAAATATATATTGATGAACAGCAAGTTGCATAAAGAAAACTATTCTGGTTACTACTAAATATAAATCCAGCTATCTTTACTGTACATAAGATACACTAAAAATGTTAAAAGTATGTCTAGTGAACTTCTCCTGTTTAAGTGTTTCTGTCTGCTATTTTGAAGACAAATGTTGGCAAACTAGCAAAACATTTTTACAGATAACATGCGAAACCACAGTTTTGAATAGTTTCCAAATGTGTCTTTTCGTTGGCTCCGGCTTACTTTAGCTACTTACGCTGGACTGTCACAGTGTCTTATAGATGAGGAGACTCCTCCCCCGCAGGTCCTGCTGCACTCTCCCCATATTGACCACGGACCCCAACCGCCATCTATGCTCTGAGGCCAAGTGCCAAAAGGTACACACTCTCCCTGATAACACCACTGAAAGATTTCACAAAAAACCCATAAAATTAGTTTGCAGGCTGACAGAGTTATCAGGAGAGAAAAATATAAGGGTCAGACAATGACCAATTATAGGCATTAGCATTCCCTGTACAGATAACAAGACTAGTATTTTACTTTTTCCAGCCATGTTTAGACATTGGTGGGTGGGTGTGTGATTTGTAAAATGTCTCCACTAAGTCCTGAATTATAGGTCCCTAACACACACCAGAAGTTAAAGCAAGTTTAAAATAAAAATTTTCTCTTTTTCTTCATACAGCCTCCTTAATGTTTCGCAATTAAGGAACTGCAAGTTGCTTACATTCTTTTAAACACTAAGATTCATTTCCAGGCTTGGTTTAGTAAAACACCCTCCCCACCTAGGATTCATGTAGGGGCTTCATTACACAAAATGAAAAATTCCCCTGACAGGATTTTTAAGAAAGTATTTCCATACATTTTAAAAAAGAAAATTTGGACAAGGTTACAATGGAAGAAGAATTTGCTACAGTATTTCATTTATAGTAACACTACAGACATAATAAAAGGAGTGCCAAAGCATCAGACATGGTACAGAAAATCATTATATAATAGTGACTAGCCACTTGTTCAGGGACAGAACGAACATGCAAACTTCACTCATGCAAAAGCTTAAACTTTGCAAAACCGTTACTTAAATCAGACATACAAAATGATAGGCAATTCACAGAAATTATTAACTATTGAAAGAACTTTATCATTTCGTTCATCAGAAATATTTTCCAAGTCATTCAGAAATAATCGTGGAGCCCACAGTTTGATCCACATTCTGGTGTCTACTGCATCACTGAGAATTTGAAGCAGCTCTTTGTTACTATTTCAGGCTTAGGTGAGAGAGTAGCACATGGACTCAGGTCTGCTGTGAACTGAATCTGTATATTTCACTTCCAAAAGGCGGCATACTGCTGTTTAACATCTCTGAATTCCTGTAACAGATATAGGACTGACCCTTTCCAAAAAGAAATCCAGACAACTTCTGTGTCCAAAATCAGCCATATAAATTTGACAAACACACTGACTCATGCACAGAAGACATGGACAGATAGACATATCCCTGTTCACCCAAAAACACTACTGGAAGACTCAGTGTTGACTTCAGAGTAATTTGTATAGCAAAGCCAAACTTTCTCTTCTCCTAAGTCCTAAGGCTCACCTAAATCCTCAGTCTCGGCAATGTGGGACATATGTCACTCACAATGACTTGAATTACTCTAGATTTTTCTGAAAGCAACTGAAAAGGTAACTTAAACTTCACTCATAATTAAAAGGAGTTTGATATGAACAAGGACAGTACAGAGAGTTAGTCAAAGAAAATTAATAAAATTTATCATTTTTTCAATTGGAAATTTCATTTTGAAAAAAAGGTACTTCTGGCTTGTCAAATGTGTCAGAGTCTAAGTGTGTAACTCTCAAAGATGTACAATGAAATGATATATTGATATTAAAATTTGTATCTTATCATCAGCAAAAGCTGATACAACAGCAAAACATCAGCTGATACATCAGCAAAAGCTGATACCTAGATACAATATACTTTTGCACACAAAAACATTGTAACATTTAACATAAACTTTCCTTATTGTATTAATTCCCTACTATTTCCACATTAATAACTGAAACCTGTAACATTATTCTTCTAGCCATATCCATTCTTGTTTCTTCTCTCAAAACATTTTTATCCTCCATGGCCTCTTTTTTTTCTGTATGTATTGTACCTGTTTCACAACACAGTTGTTACAATCCAAAACATTTCTGTTTATAGGTCTTATACTCCATCAGTTAAGGAAAAAAACCACGAAGCATTAATGTGTTTACAAAAAAGACAGGGCCGGTTATTTTAAATCTCCAGTTCAAAACGCATTGTCTTTTTCTACCAGGTCTTGGCAGGACAGAGTTCCCTCACAGCAGCCCGTATCATGCTGCATTTCAGGTTTGTGACCAGTGTGGATGACACACTAGTGTTCCAGCTATTGCAGAACAGTGCTTGCATACAATCAGAACTTTCTCAGTTTCTCAACCTGTCACCAAAGTGCGCAGGCTGGGAGTGGGCAGGAGCTTGGGAGGGGACAAAGCCAGGACGGCTGACCACAGGGATATGTCACACCCTGTAACACCATACTTAGCAGCAAAGCTGGGGTAGGGGATAGTGTGCCTGAAGTAGCCACTGCTCAGAGTCTGGTCGGGCACCAATCTGGTGGTAGTGAGTGGTTCCCTCTGATTTCTTGTTTGCTTTTTTCTTTTTTTTACCTTTCACTTAACTAAACAGTCTTTCACCCTTCTGATTCTCTCCTCTATCCCTGGTGACAAGGTGGGGTAAGTGAGTGAGCCACTGGGTGAGTGCTTAGCCGCTGGATGGGATCAACGCACCACACCATTCTTCAGAAAAAAAACCAAAGACACAAGGTTTCATGGACTTGTACTGAAAAAATTATGCTTTATTCTTCTTCGAGTTCTAAATTTACAGACTGGAGAAGGAATTCATCAGAGAAATGTATCCTTCATGTGGAGCTTCCCTTAAATCCAGACTATTACTGAATGTCTCCATAACACAATTCAGGCCACACAGTGAACTCACATTTTTAGCTAGCGTAGATATATCCAAATGGCACAGTGTTTTGATATGCCTCTAAGGGAAAAACTATGATGGAGAATTAAGTATTTATGTGAGCTACATCAGTGACTAAAATCACCCGGTTTTCTTCTCTTTACACTGATAAATTAAGTGATAAAAATTTTATTGACTAAATACAAAAATCTTCTTGCAGCATTCTATTAGAGATGCCACACAAGTACATGAACAGATATCTAATGTTGAAGTCAAAAGCTAAAAAATTAAGAGGAATGGGTATGCTACTAATTTAACTAAAAGTATATTATGCACACTACAAACATGTCAAAATCCAAGCTGAGAAATGCAGGACACTCAAGAGTTATAAATCCATAAGAATGCCAATATGCAAAACATCCCAATTCTATAAAATTACAAGTAATAGACAAGAGGCGGGTGCAATTATCAGCTTTACTTTTACAAAGCTGTGTAAAATCTCTGTAGTCTGTAATTTCTTCTGTCATGCAACCAGTGTTCTTCTACATTCTCATACTCCCCTGGAAAACCTCCTTAAATGGTGGATTTTTTTCTTCTACTGAAGTTAAATCTGAGGACTTTCTGCTTACTTCAATGTTGCTTCTTAATTTTCTATTGAAAATTTATCTTTCACTAGAAGCCAGTGACACACAGAATCTCTGTCAGAGGAATTCAAAATTAATAAAGTCTTTGTTATTTCTAGTGGGACTGCAGAAATATACTTCCTCCACAAAAAACATCTCATCTACTCTAATGACATAAGAACTATTGAGTAACCTCTACATGAAGATAGAAGACAAGGTGACAGCTATTTTAGAAGAACAGTTCTTCATTAGAAGTTTAGAACTGAAATATTAATTCTTCTCTAACATTGAAAAAATAAAGTTCCATTAGTTCAACAGAAAGACAACGCGATGCATTAGAATGCAAATAAAATGTGTAAAAACTTCTGTGAATAATGTAAGCAGTCTGAAATTTTTCGTGGTGAGGTGATTAACAACAAAATAAAATGATATTGTGGCACATTTGAGATCACTTTTATATGAGTATTAGCTCTTTGGCGGAATTAATACTTACAATAGTATGCTTTTAAGAAAAATCACACAGCAAGTACTCTAATATTGAGGAAAATTGATTTCACACTTTTTAAGAGGAAGAAAAATATTTATATAAATTTAAATTTAAACAACTTCTTTTCAGTCATTGACTCTACAATCATTTTGCAAGAAAATGTAACGTCCAATAACTTAAATTTATCTTACGTTCATATCCAATGATAAATCATCCCACAATCTTGCTACATAAAACTATCCTTTCAGCACACTGTGTTTTCACTTTTTGCATGTTTACCCCTCATTTACATCCCTAGCATATATGTAAGTTATGATCTTAGAAAAGGGTTACCTTTTTTATTATGTGAAATTAAAACACAAAATAAGCATTCCTATCAATTTTGTCTTATTGTTTTATATGCACAATTTCCTCAGTGCATATCTATCAGCTAGTTTGCCTTCACAGACACATCTCTGGGTATACCAGAGAGAAACTTCATATATATTTAAATTTCTTATCACAAATTAGGAAAAAGTGTACCTTTCTGAACCCAGCCAATATGTAAAACCCTTTACCAAAGCATGAACATATTAAAGCTTCAAAACAGAACTGATGTAACAGTTCCATCAACAGTAATAAATCACTCTATTCTCTTTCCCCATATGCAGAAAAAAGCTGAGTAATTTTTATGGAAAACATTCAAAATCTTTAGGTGTAGGCAGACATC
Source organism: Lepidothrix coronata (assembly GCF_001604755.1). Lineage (NCBI taxonomy): Eukaryota > Metazoa > Chordata > Aves > Passeriformes > Pipridae > Lepidothrix > Lepidothrix coronata. Next base: position 8,925,071 of record NW_016690211.1, read on the forward strand.
TACCACGGACAAATTCAATCCAAAGGGTTGAAAGCCTGGTAGGTTTATACAACCAACCAAAAGAAGTTTTTATAATAGGCTGTTTTTATTGTAGAAATCCCTCCACATTCTGCCAAAAAGATGTTACTGTACAATGCATTAAATTATGTTTTAATAGTTAAACCAAATTTACATCAGTAAATATCTAAATATGATTAAATACTCTAAGATCTTATTAGGTATTTAGAGCAGGAAATGTCATTTATTATGTATTTGGCCAGAGTCCAGCAAAATAGGGCTTAATTTGGTTGTGGCCTTTAGGCATGACTGCAATACAAACACAGCAATAATAATAACAACAACAAAAATACCAAGGTATTACAGAACTTTAACCTATTAATTTCACCTTATTCTATGGTAAAGACAACTACATATTTGGAAAGAGCTTGTGTTTTATTGTTTATTGCTACCAGGAACTATTAATTCACTGGAACCTCCGAGGCTTCAGTTTACAGACCCTATTCTCTGCTGTCAATGGACATCTGTGGTTAACAGGTAAAATGTAAAATTTTTTGTAAAATCTTTGTAATGTAAAATCTTTGTAAAATGGCATGGATTCTCTCATTTTCCTCTAACATCTAACAATGGAACAAGATACTGATGACTGGAAAAAGATGTTTTGTAGAGAGCCAACTGATTAAAGCCTCTGACAAGTGAACATGGCACAGTGCCTAAAAGCATCTCAACGTGTAGTCTCATGGTTTAAAAAACATAAACTGAGGTAAAATACTCGTTGTTGTTGGTAAGGAGAGGTGGTTCCAAAATAAACCTAGACTGCTGATTTAAGAGTAGGGCTTCTAACATTTTCTAATATAAGGTAACATTTCTGGTACTATGAGAAGGTCTCTCTGTTTTCATCGGCTAATTCTAAGCACTCTATTTTCTTAAATGACCCCTTCAATAAATCTACTTCACATAGTTCACCAGTATTTCCAATCTCAGCACAGAAAAGCCATCAGAAGGATACTAAGTCACAGGCCCGGAATGAAGCCATCAACAGGCATTAATAAACTGTGACAGCTGCCCAAAAGCTTTCATTCTTGTTGTTTAAACATCAAATTGCAACTCAAAATGCACTGTTATCTTTGTTGAAACTAGCCCACCTAGTACAGCAAAAGTCAGGATGAGAACAGACATCACTGGTCATTGTTAGGAAAAAAATCCAATCTGCAGCAGTAAATTCTCATGAACAGATGCAGCAATTCTTGGACTGATACTGAAAATTGTTTGATGTAACATTAATTAACAATATTCACTTTATACAAACCTGAATAAAATACATTATCTTGAAAAAGACATACAGAATTCTTTTTTTCCCAAGTACATGTCTTGTAAATTAATTAAGATATTTTTCTCCCTGCTTTAAGATGTGCATAGATTTTGCCTTGTAACTGAGAAAATCTTCTAATATTCTTGTCTGAAACAACTGATACACAGAGATCATTTTAAAATCAAAATTCTCATCTTCAGACATGTACCATAGTGCTACACTTATCTACTGCAACGTCGACTTACTGTATTTTTCTGTTAGGTAGAAGAGTTCATCTGACTGTACATCAAAATCCTACAGAGGTAAACAGTTATGCAAGCATAACTGAAGACTAAAAGAATAGTTCAAAGTCAAAACAGAAAGGTCACTGGGAATATAAGCTTTTAGAAAACTCTTTTATTGAGGCAACATTTTTTCTACACACTTGCATGATTCAGCTTATATCTGAAGGAATAAAGATTGTTTTACCTTCTAACAAAATGACAGAATTCAGACTCTAGATTTATATTACACATTTTCAAAATCCATGGCAGACCTAAAGCTGTAACAGGCTTTTATGAAAGAGTGGTGTAAAATATAATAAAGAATAAACTAAAAGGGTTTCTACAAAAAAAATACTCAAAAAAAATACACAGAGAATGTAACAGATTTTGGTTGGGTTTTTTTTGTTGTTGTTCAAGGCTGCAGAGTTTTATAGCAAGGACAAATGTTTTATTAAAATACACATATAAAATAATTGTGAAATAATTCTGTAGGACACTTCCATGAGGATGAATGTGTATTCTAAAATAGCAACTCTTTTTTTCAAACTGTTATAGTTGCTGTGAAATACTCTAATTTTCTAGTTCTTTCTTCTTGTAGTCTTTGAGTAATAAACTGCTTCTACAAACAGTAAATCATTTCTACTCACCCCCTTTTCAATGCTCCCTGTTTGGCAAAGAGTACCTTCAGCTGCTGGAATGCTGTTGGTAACACAGCGGTTACTTTTGCTGAGGCACCAGAGCTCTCTACACACTTCCTAGGAAAGAAGGCAGAAGCAAGTTGGTCAGAAGAAAACTATAATATTTCTATCAGTCCTTATGCACACATGTATACACAAATCTTTTTTTTAATAGAGACTATTAAGAAGTGGGCTGCAGAAAGAAAGCTATAGATGGCAATGAAATATTCTGCAATTTTGAAGCTACTATATTTTGCCTAAGAATATTCTGTCAAAAAAAAAAAAAAGGATCTGGAAGCATCAAATTGTAGACAAGAATGTGTTACTTACACCTGCCATGCAACCAACGTTTTAAAATTGCGTTTTTATTGATTTGTCCTAACACTGGGCTTAGTATATTTTAGTGTTGCTATGAAAGTAGTCTTCAGATGTGCTGCAGTGTCTCCATTACTGTCATTGTCTGACTCAAAATTACCTTCTAAAATGGTTATTATTAATTTTGAAAAATGAAAAAGCAACAATTATTTTTGACTCCTTTAGGTAAAAACAAAGTTTTTGAGCTAAGACTACCTGCACACCTCTTCTGCAACACTTGCTAAAGCAGTGCATGTGTAGTTAGAACTTATTGAGCTATATACCAAAATACTTCCTTTAGGTTTTTAAAATTTGCAGCTGTTTTTTTATAAATTTTTTAGCCTATCCTATTTTCCTATATTGTCAGTGTTAAACAAACGGAAGTTTACAAATTGTCTTTTTTTCCTACCTTATTTTCTCATTTGGTTTTGCCTATTTATTAATTTAAATTAAGCCAGTTCTGTTGACATTGGAGATTCATTGTTAAAAATAGCTAGGAGTTGAAATTCATAGTATGGGTGTGATCCAAAGTTGGCTGAACACTGGAAATCTTCACGGTTGCGTCAGTTGCCCTTGAATTCGGCTGTGTATGCACAACAGAATCAGGAATGGTTTGCTTTTGTGACAAATTACTGACATGATAATCTTTGTTGTATTACTTTGGGATCTGTGCAAGAATTCAGAACTTGCTTATACATTTTTCTGTTTTTAAGTATTTTTTAAAATTTGGAATAGAATCATATAATTAAAATGACCTTATGGTAGTCATTAGTGTTTCATTTTATTTAACAGCTGCTTGAAATCATATCCTACAAAAAATCCTTGCATAGATTCTAATGGCTGAACCTTGAAACAAAGAGAAAAAGGAAAAGACAGCGTGAATAAAGTAAAGTTATTATCCATTCCCTCCAAGTTCATTGTTTCTCTGAGGTAATGAATGAGTATCTGGTACCTAGACTATCTTTTTTATACACATCAACAGGAATAACTACTATGTTTTAGCCCAAGATTAATGTTTCTTGCATTGTACTGCATATACAAATTAAATTATTTATACATTACTCACTAGGAGCTGCACCAACAGTTCAACAGTAGAATCTTTTCTTGAAAATGCAATTCTTTCCCAAGTTTAAAATCAGCTGGTGATATGATTGGCAAAAGCAAAGTATTTTTTTTTAAATCCATTAAAAAAATAACATATAAGAATGGTCTGAAATCATAAGGAATAAGTAGTGATGATTTCTGGATTTCCATCCAATTTTCGACAATTAAGCTTAAGTTAGTTCATCCTGTTTAGTGTATAGCTCTATAAAAAGAACCAAATTCTTAAGCCTCTTTTTAGGAGAAATACTGCCACTTGTAAAAGCATACCTGCACTCAATGCCGAACTTTCCAAATTAGTTTTTTTCACTGAAGAAATGCTAACATTTCTTAACTTAAATCTCTGAAAAAAATCACCATTTTATGGTCACTCAGCTGATAAATTTTTTTGATTAAGATACACACAAATAAACACATTATTTAAAATAAAACAAGCAGGAAATAACAAAAGATACACCACAAAGACTCTTGAAGAATATAACTAGGTTACAAATTTCACAGCCACTAAGGTGCTAAAATTCAACACTAAATCAATTTCACATCTAAATCAACCATGAATTCAAACTTCAATACAGTATGGATTTCAAAGTGAAAACCTAAGATGGGTTCCCTTCAGACATAGTATGAGGTGTTCCTGTCATAATCCTACCTTATTTACTTTAATCTTTAATTTACTTTCTCATTTTGTTGAGCAAAATTAGTGTAATTTACTTGTTCATGCTTCATGTGCGGTTTACATTGTCACACTAATTAGAAGTGTTAGACTGTGACAATTCTACTTGTGACCTATTTATTTCAGCTCTGATCAAGTTCAAATGTCTAAATTAACAGCTGTTCTGACTTTGTGAAGTTTGGTTCAAAGTTCTGAAAAAACAAAAATTCAGAAATAAGAAACAAAGATTTCAACCACTCCAATAGAGACAAAAGCAAAAAATCAGATCTGGATAACACTCTGGAGTTTTAAAACAGCTACATTTCAAGATTATTTAAATCCAGAATTCTGTTTTTTGCTCCAGAGTTTATGTGTAAAATTCCACTTCTGATATGCCTACATAAGTATACCATCTATGTATTATCATATAATTGGAAGTAAAATTTAAAATAAGTCTTTCATTGCCAGCCTAACATATCCACAAATGAGAGTATTTAACAATTTCCTTTCAATAGGATTCTTTCTGTATATTCAGGCTTCTCTGGGGCATTAGACTCCTCTAAATTCACTGAACTAATACCACTCAGACATTTTAATTCCAAACAAATAATCATCTGTACAGTGTGAATTAATGGATACAGCACTCCAAAACTATTTTATTCATTCATCTGTTTGTAGGATGATTCCAAGCACATCAACTCATCTCCCTGCCTCATAAAAAGAGAAAAATACTTATTTCTAAATTGCTTGGAAAAGCAGTATATCAGAACTAGCCATTATTACTGACATAGTTTGATAGTCCTTATTCAGACTTTAATTTCAGTAGGAGTTTGCCTCAATAAATCCCTAAAGACAAAATGATGGTAGTCTAAAATTACTATGGGCTTTAAAACACTATTACTATTTGAGCAAAAAACCTCTACTTAAATCAGAAAGGAGTTCTGTTTGAGACAGATATACAATATCCCAAAATCAACAGAATACTTCCTCATGGAAAACTATGCAAAACACCAAAGATTTACAAAAATAACACGATGTATTGATTTGTAAAAGTAATTTATATTAAACCCAAGAAATTAAAGGGGTTTTGTAACTTCTTTTAAATATAGCCAAACTTATTTAAATGACGATATTTTCCCCTGCTGTATTGCATTTAAAAGAAGTAGAATCTGAAATATATTCTCCATCACCCTATACACGAAACAAAAAATAACATTAACAGTCATTTGAAAACAAACAAGATACCAAAAAAGAAGTGAAAAATCCATCTGTGCTGTTAATTCATTAAATGAACATGGAATTATACCAGGTCCTGCTATGGCTATGTCTTTATTTTCAGCTGACTTTCAAAAGTTAAACAAAGAAGTTCTGACTAAGGTTCATAAAGGTTTCTGTTCTCCAGCTGAACCCTACAAATCCTATACCTGGTACTACACTAGTTTCTTAGTTATTGATCTGAGGCGTTTTCTTTACTACCACCGTTATCTGTAACCTCTCTAATCAATTGTTTTTCATAAGCTAGCCTTAAAAACATATGACAAACTGCCCTGGAAAGGTCAAACCCAAAATCACTAATAGAAAGTATACTGCTTTTTTTCACACGCTCACACACGTATGCATGCACACTCACCCACCCACCAACATCAGGTGACCCTTCTAAGGTAACCTTTTCTTCACTGGAGTACACAGGATGAAGCTAACATATCTTTTGTCAATGTTATATTTGTTCAAATAATTTAATGGCTAAGAGAAAGAAGTATAAACTGAAAATTAATCAATGACCTCAAAGTCTCCAAATGTGTGGATTTAGTAACTACTAATTTGTAAAGCAAACAAGGGAAAGTTTTAAAAATCCAGGAAACATAAACTGAAGCTGAGGCCTTTCACAAGATCAAGACAAGATAGATGACAACCTGTAACGGTGTATCTTAGGGCTCCATGACTTCAGTTTGGAATTCGGATGCTTGTATTTGCAGTAAATTAAACAAAGCTGAAACCATCTAGAGAAAAAAACACAGCAAATCAAATTACCTTCTTTTTGCCTAAGTGTTATAAATGATGGAGCCTCTTTCTGTTGCGTCATGCAGAGTTACATATAGGCATTTCAAATTATGTAACATCTAAGCATCCTAGATCATAATCATCCTAATTGGTTACAATACAGCACAATGACAACTCAGTAATATGAGCAAAGATCAAATTGCTGTGCTGTTCTTAATGTTTTCAACACTTGAAAGCCTCCAACAAAAGTTAGCAGTTTGGCCCATAATATTTAAAAAAATAAGATGGGAAATACATTCACAATGCATATTAAACTACAATAATTTGGGAGGTTTACCTTTTGTTCATAAAATTTTAAAATCTTAATTAAGTTTGTATGTTACTTCAGCATGTTTAATCCATAATATGCTGCACCTCTTGATGAGCAATTGCTAAAATAGAGCATAAAAATCATCAGCCTGAATTGTAACTTACAATTCAGACCTGAAGAGCATCAACATAGAGTATTTTCAGCCTCATGGCTGAAATACTGCTGACAACATGACTAAAACTAGAAGACACTAATTACAGGTGAACTCCAGAAGGTTCAAGGTTTTGTTCAGATAAGCACCCAAAAGTTACCATTTTAGTGCTCTACTACCAAATGCTCATTAAGTGGTGCAGCATGTTATGAATCACAACATGCTGAAAGAATGTGAAATAGAATCCAAATCTTAAATCTTACCTTTATATTATGTTACCAACATTCTTTCCTAAATATTGGGTGCTTATCTGAACCTTACAGAAACTACAGGAGCCCCACAAGGTCAATCACCTCCAAGTACCATGTTCCCTTTCAAACCCATGCAACCTATCCATCTTTATTCAAACAGCACTCCACTATCTGGAATCTCATTATTGCTTCTACTATCATCTAATACACTCCTCCTGCTTTGATCACCAGCTTCTCCTTTCATCTTTTTAACAGCTTTCATAAGATGCAGGCACAGAGGTGTTAACATCTGTGTCTCTTGTGAGAGAGAGAGAAAGAGAAAAACAAAGACAGAGAGGAGGAGAAAAAGAAGGGAGTTTATAGACAAGATAGTCCTAAGAAAGAAAAAAGAGGACTACAGGAATTTATAAAAAAAAAGAATGTAAAACTACTTTAGGATTCAGACAGAGAAAAACTTCTGGGTTTTCCCTTGGCTATTCACATTATAATCTCAGAAAAAAGAGGGAACAAAATTCAGTTAATTACAATACAATCCTCTGAGTCCTTATGTAAGCAAAACTCAACATTTTAATCATTTGTAACACCAAAGGCCCGCACAGTAATGATGAGAGGTTTTTCAATTGACCAGCCAGACTTCACAAAATAAAAAAAAAAAAGGAAAGGTTGATTAAAATGACAGAGTATAATACCAGGGTCTTCAATTCTTTGCTTCGTCTACATGTACTTTTAATACCAGTTTGTAAGTCATGCAATATAAATCCATGCAATCAAACTACTTAGGCTTGGCTAACACCAAGTATAAACAACATAGCGATAGTATGATATATGAAGTTGGAGTAAAAAAAAAGGCACTTTATGGTGAGTTACTAAGTATTATGTACAAATTCAACTGAATGGAAGCTTCTAGCCATAGTATCAACTGCTGATGGAACAAAAGGAAACTGGTAGCTCTGGTTCAAAGATACACCAATGGCTTCTCTGCCTCTCCTTGTGAAAAAAAACCCAGCTTCCAGAATATGCTTCTACCTTCCTATAAAACCCCTGCATCAAGTTTAATACCTCTCTTTATTTAACTGGAGTAAACCATACCAATATTTAATTTTAAAAGTGACAGTTTGATTCATGAATATTAAAATTTTTATCACCCGATTACAAGGGTCAATTGCAATTCAGACTATTTTGCCCTAGTAGAAATATTGTAGAACCATTGTGTATAGTAATGTGTTTGCTCTCCTGGATTTGAAAGTCAGCTGACCAACACTGGTGGAAAAGCATAAAATGCAAAAGAATAGACCAAATAATTGTAAGCTACTATCTCTGAAACTGGTTACTAGCAGCCAGTAGCTTCACAGATTGTAAAATGCAACACAGCAATATCAACCACATACATAAAGTATTAACTGCTTTTAAAATGTTTGAGGTTTTAGCTTCAGTCCTAAGAATACAGGGACCAGCTCTAAAGAAAAGCATTATTCTGAACCACAAAATCAGTAAGTTACAGTCACACATATTCCAGTTATTATTTAAACTCAAAAGCAGACAAACTAAAAGTCAAGACTGGAATTCTTGACTTCAACAGCCAGTTGACAGTCAACAGCCAACTGTTACTAGGCAGATACTCAAAGGAAAAGGAGGCAAAAAGACAATTATAAAGTTCTTACAATCACCTAAACAAAAGGATTGAAAAAGGTTCTGAACTACCAGAGTAACTGACATACAAATAGAGCAAAGAACTGAGACACACTTGACAATCATCAGCAGAAAATCCACACTGCATCATCCTAGAAGATGTAGCATATCCCATAGCTACATAACAGGAATTAGCACTGTTTCTAACAACCTCAAAACTTCCACTGCAGTGATCCCAAACAGATACCTGAAAGCACTGCTTTTAGGAAAAAGATATGCATCAGTATATGGTGAAATTTCCACCATTACTATTTGGCTCACTGTAAGTTGTAAATTCAACGGTCTCCTGAATCTGAAAATATATCCTAAAAATGAAATATTTTAAATAGTTTGAGACGTTGCCCTTCACTTCTTTATTCAAAATATTTATTTCTTCACCCAAATTCTGTAAAATTGTCTCTGGTGGAAAGTATAGTATAAAGAACAATGCACATGTAACATTAGAAAGATCATTGTCTACTTGCTACTGTGTAGCTTTATTTTTTCAGCTCGAATATCCAAAGCATCACTTTGAATTAGTGTCTGATAATGTGCTAAACAACACAGAAATATTTGACCAATGGTCACTATGCTTTTGTTAGGAAAGTTCTGTCAGTATGTGACTAAACAGTCTAATTAGACCTAGTCCTTAAAATAGCATCAGACCAACCATGAAGAAGCTCCTTTTAATGCCAAATTGTCTCTTTGTCAGTAAACAAACACACAGAAAAGCAGAAACTTGAAGTCCGTTTAGTAATTGAGTTCTGATGCTTTAACTGGTCAAACGCCTCTCCACGTAATTAACTTCAATTTCCTAAGTAAGAACAGGTTCAACTTTAGTTCTGCAAAAGTCATTGCAGAACTAGGACATGATCTATGATGAAAAGCAACAAACAGTTAAACTAAACATCCACAGGGAATGGATGAGGAAATACGGGAGAAAAGGCAAGGAACGTAAATTAATATTAAAGCTAGATGGTTGAAAGAGGTAATTTTTCTGAAGGTTAGTAAGATTGTGGCAGTATTCCTAAAAAAAAAAAAGAATGTGAAGATTTTCCAAGTAACATTAAAAACACCAATTATATGAACATGTACATCACAGCCCAAAGGAGACTTGTAAATTTTTTGCCTTTGAGAGCTCAACTGTTTCTTTTGTCATGTCTTGCCATCACAAATCAGTAAAGGTCATAAACGAGAGGAAAAAGCAAGCGATTTTCTCTCTGATTTCACTCTGATTTAGAATTTATTTCCTTCTGGGTCACTATATTCCATGTCGGAAAACCTGTTCTACCAGACACTTCAAAAAAAAAAGAGCTATAAGAAGTGCTAGAAAGGAGTTAGCATACAAACTACATTCAATGTTGAATAGTAATTTTTCACTATGCTTTTCCATCCATAGCTGCACATGTCTGCTTGAAAAAGATCAGTGAATTATTAATGGCATCTCCATGTGAGTAGTACATTGAAAAGAAATATCCAAAGCACTGATTGTTTACTTTTGATAATAAAAGAGTTCACAAGAGTATTCAACGTAGTTTGTCCTGGTATTTAGATCTAGTTCCATTACTCAGTCCGAAAACCCTTTCATATATGAGTAAGTCTTTCTTAAGTAGATATTTTTCATCTGCACTACAATCTTCCAAAGGCCCTTTTTCCCCCCCTTCATAATTATCACTTCAAATCTGTATCACAATAATCATCATGGTCACATATTCAGAGCATTATGGCCATGGTGAATAATATTTTTAAATGTAGGTACTATTTTATATGCATATTATTTCTTAAGAGTGGATATTACTAGACTTCCACAACAACTTATTCATTAATATATGCAATCTGAATACTATTATAAAAATAGGGTGGGTTTCTTTCCAAGACACTTAGAAGTTACGCTCACACTGATAGCACACTGATGGAACACAATACCCTGTATCAATTCAGAGCACTGGTAATGAAGACGTAACTTCATTTAACCATTGCCTCAACTAAGGGTTGTCCTCTTTTCTGTAACTCTAAGGGAATTCCAAAAAAGGCCTTTAAAAAAAAAGGCAAGCAGAAGGCAGAAAGCCAAGATTACCTACACATCTTCATTACTTCCAATTATTTGTGGTTTAGGAACTGGTTTAAGAATGTGTACTGTGCAGCATGATCATCACAACAATGGTTGTACAGTTCACTGGTGTTTAAAGAAACCCACATGTATGTGGAAAAGCCAGGTTTTGCACATTATGAACTTTCCAGTTTAATTTAAAATACAATACATCTCCAAAGGCTGTGCTATAAATCATGGATTAAATACCTGCAGACTTCCTTAGTCTGCAAATAAAAGAGTGAGTATGGTGAAAATTTGTAAGAAAAAAGAAAATTTTTAAGGAGGTATTACTTAGATGAAGGGACAGGAAATAGGGCCATTAAAAAACAGTGATGGGAAGTGAAAACTTATATAGGAACAATAAAGGCCAAAAGAGGCTTGATGAGGAATCAGGAGTAGAAGACCCAGAGAGCTAGTCAGCCAGCTACATAGCTTTTAAATCCTTTCCACAATGCAATCTGCCAAAGAGGCATCCCAGGAATAATACTGTATTTATCACCCCAAAGATATTACAAACAGACTTTCTTTGTATTATTACATTCTTTTATTTGAATAATCTAAAAATTAAAAATTATTAAAACTATTTAATTTTAAACCACAAGATATATTCTCAAGGTTTACTTAGTGATGTCAGTCTCAGCTGACTATTTGATAACAATCACAGCAGAATGCATCCTTTAACTACATACTTTGGGCTGCAAGATTTTGAGTAAGTATTTATAACATATGACCTATGTGTGCAGGTTTTCATTTCTACTGTAAATTTATTTACCTTAACTATTGCACAGTGGTACTTGAAGACAAATCTTTGCTAGTACTTTGCTATTCAGTATTATATTCAGCTATCTAGCTTCATGTTCCTCTGTTCCCATAATCATAATTCATCTTTCCAAAAACATATCTGAATAATGTGAGAAACAATAAACTCAGTGTCATGGAAAAAAAGGAACAAAACAACCACCAAATAAGAAAATAAAATCAGATCTGACCAATTAATACAAGTATAAAAGTAACTTCAAAATGTAGCTTTATATTGAAAGGTTAAAGCCAACACAACAGATTTCATGTTTCAAGCTTAATACAACAGGAATCTGATCTCAATTAACTGAAATCAGGGAAAATTCTCTATTACACTTTACAAGGAGCAGAATTGTGTGTGCTGGGCTCTTTTTTTCCCCTATAATTAAAGAACGCCTTTCCCAGCTCATTGTTACCCACACATTTTAGTGTACAGTACACAAAAATGACTCAAGCAAAAGATGCAGCATAAGGATTAAAATGAACCCTTTGCTCATGAATAATGGCACCAGACATGCTACTTGGAAATCTGTAACCCCCTACTACAACTAACTAAAGATTTATGTTACAAAGGAATATATACAAATTACTAAGAAAAACACTGAGCATAAGGATTAAGACTTCTTACCCCATATTTACATTGGCGAGATGTTGCTCCATACTGGAAGCGACACTGTTCATCAGCATCATACACCTGACCTGGGGCCACAGCTGGATAAAGAAAGTCACGCTTGGGAGGCTCATTATCAAGGCAAGTACCACGGCCCGAACTGTTCAACATAAAGGACCAAATCAATTAGGAATTCTACTGACTGTAAATCACAGTAATGATACTATGTATCTAGTTCTTACTTTTAACAGCACTGGGTGTGAAACAAGTAGGATTACAATAAACAAACAGTAAGATGATACACCCATAGTAACAAGAGAAAATATTTAGAAGTAATTAAGAAATTAATTTTTCATCATTATTATTAACAAAAATGCTTATTTTAGATTATGAAATAATTTCATAAATTATACTTTTTAAAAATGTGATAATTTCTGAGCCACACAAGACTGATTTTCATTTTGGTTTAGGATTCCTATTTGTTTTCACTGAAGAACAACTACATTTGGTCATAGAATGAAAAATAAACAAATTAAGCAAACCCAAGAAATTCAGTTTACAATTAACAATAATCCTCCTGATCCTTCAAACATCTAAGCCCAATTTTATAGATATGAGCAGCTCAATTAGTTTATGTAAAACTAAAACACATTTGAGTTTCAACATGACAAAATATTTATAGGATTAGGACCTCAACATGCAAGTTCTTCTTCCATTTGAGTGACGAAAATGGTTACAGTGGTAAATATTCTGCAAGATCTTCAAATTTGCTTATACTAGGGTGAGTGAAAAAAATTTCTATGAATCCAAGATCTTTTCTACTGTATTAATAATATTTAGTCTTTAAAAATTCATGTTAGAACCAAGACAATCATCTTTGAAAACTTCAGTATTTTTCTTCTTTTCTATTTTGTTCAGTGGACGACTTTTTTGTCCAAAATACGTCCATATTCAACCACAATATTTTACTGTAGTGGAATAAATAACAGAGAAAGCCAAATGCAGATGGAGTTCTGTTTAGAAAACTTTGTATTTTACTAAACATAATTATTCAGTTTTATTTGGTCAGTGTGCATAAAAGAGGACAGATGCTTTTTTACTTTCATTTCACTTGTGAATAAGTGAGGATTTTCAAAGAATTCTTATGCCAACACTTAAAATATTTTTCCGACATTCCTACCAATTTTGCCAGCACTTATGTTCTGTTTTTTCCCAAATCTTTTCCATGCACCTTGCCAAAGGAACATAATTTCAGAAGTGAACGTTCTACACTGCTTTTTTTGAGATTTCCAATTTTCTATAGTTTTCATCTGCAGATAAAAACAGAGCAAAAAAAGCCTCTCGTAACTACACATTTTATGTTCTCATTTTAACCCTACTTTATTTAAGTCTTTGAAATACTACAAAAGATCCTTTGGAAAAACAAAGAAACAAACAACTGCCAACCATTTCAGAAGGCAGCAAGTAGTAATTATCGCAAGAACAAGGTAAATACTGAAAAAATACAGTATTTGGTGACTAATTCCAAGGAATTCAGTGTGATTTACCTGCACACACAACCACACCCACGTATCTTGTCAGCTGAAATCTACCCTCAAAACTTCCCTGAATCTGTGTGGTTCTGGCATTAAAAAAATAATGTATTTTCCCCTTTATTCCAGGTAATTACTGCAAGTAGATATATATATTCCAATAGCAGAAGTTGGGAAAACATCCTTCATTCTTTTGAAATATTTCAGTGTTGTGTTTTGTGTGTATGAGGAGTACATGTTAGTAATTCCAGTGTGAAAATAACTCAAATACAATCTGATTTTTCTGTAATGTCTGGAATAAACTGCATACAGAATCTTTGCTTAAACAAGCAGTGAGAAGTTTAGGATTTGGCATCAGCTTGAGCTAGTATTGCCGTATTATGGGAACATTTCCATAGATTTCCAATAGTACCGAGTTTAAAAGATCACTGCAAAGTGATTGAAGTCTATACCCACTCCAAAAGACATGTAATTGCAGAAATGTAAGTCAAAAATCCTTGTACTAAATACAAAAATACAACTCTTCTGCTCTAATAACAGGATTCTCACCATAATTAAATATTGTTGTAGTAGTAAAAAAGTGAGAAAATGAATACTGAGAAGTCATTCACTTTTTAGCTACTAGACTGAAAATCTTTCTTGCTTTCCTTCTGTTTCAGTTCTATTATTTATCCCAAGTAGTTGAACAAAACTGATCTATGATACTGTATTGTGCGAACTGAAGTACCATGGAAAAGAAACGGCATGTGTTATAAACGCATTAATAAAACCAGAGACTTTTCATTAGTTATGAAAGTTCTGACCAAAGCTGTGCAAAGGATGAATATGGACCAAGGACCATACAACCTTTCCAGAAAACTTTTACAAGACTTCGGAATGGTGCAATACTCTTGAGCCTATATCCTCCTTCTTCTCTCTTTCTCTTTGCTCCACCAAAGCGAAACTCAGAGAGTTGAGAAAAAAATTTCGGCTAACTCTAGGGGAATGAACCCAAAGGGTCCAAGGAGAATAATAGTTTTGGAGCACTCCATAAACAGAGATCTAATGGTTAGTCAGGTCTACAAAAGTGGAAAAAAGCCGTTTGTGTACACGTAAAAAAAGATAGGAAAAGAATGCCCAAATACCTTCAGATCACCAATTTTAGAAAATTTCTACTCACGATCACTTTTGTGCTTTGTGATTTTATCTTATACAGGAAGCATATACCAAGTCAAAAAATCTACAGGATATACCTGCAGAGCATTTACATTTCTGAACACAGGGTAGACAAATCTTTAGAATCTGAAATACAAATAAGATGATCTCAAACTGATCCTTACAGTCTATTACTCTATAAGGTACTACTAGTACTCAAAGACTTTAGCATTCTCCTAATTTGTGGTTGATTTCATGACATTTTATGGGACAACAGTGGAACTTAATTATAAAACAGCTAAGCTTGATGTTATTTCATCCCAGTATTCCAGTGTAGTGTCTCCAGAGATCATTTTAAAACACTCTACAATATAATTTAAACATATTTTTTGTATTTTAATATCACAGAATAGCAAATTATTCTTCTCTTTGGAAGGGTATCAAGGGTACTAGAACATTCTATAGAAGCTTCAGATCTCAGACACACTGTCACTGCTAAGTGCTCAACTAAATTAACAGCAACCAGGGATTAAATGTTTCTAAATCTTTACAGACTGAACAATGCAAAACCTCTGCACAAATATCACTGTTGTATCCAAGGTCAAAAAGAGAAAAAGCAAGAACCACGGGTGTAGATATCTCAGGGACTATGTTCCTATTGCAGTATCTATTCCCAAATATCTCAGCAACTTACACAGTACCATACAAATCCTTCAATGGTTGAACAAAATATACCAGAACACTGGCTCTGAAAATAGATTTTGAATGTTACAGAATAGCTTCATTCGTAATAATGACATGGACTATAAAGAAAGCTACATTCAATGACGATAAATTGAATTAATTATAAATATTTGTGAATATCTGTTATAGCTAAACAATTAAATACATAAATATACTGACAGTATACGTTTTATCTAATTCTGATACCAAATTACACATATAATGAAAAAGCAATAGTAAAAATTATTAACAATAAACATAGAGCATTTCTACATATACATATTAATAAAACCATGAATTATTTACATGTAAGGCTCCTAACAGAATCCTTGCTGCATATTTATGAGTAAAAACTGATTTTAGAGAGCACCAGGATATATTTCTGTACAGGTTACAAAAGCTGCTTTACTTGACATTAACGAAAAAACTCTGCAGATTGCTCAAGACTACAGATAATCACATAAATATCTGCAGAATCAGGACATAAATAACAGAAATGTGATTTGGAGTGGTATGTTTAAAATTAAAAGGATCTTGAATATAATTACTAAATGAAAACATGCTTGTATGTTAGGGAAATTCAGATGCAACAATCATGTCCTGATAAGAATCTACTTCTTTCCAATCTTTTGTGCAAGGCTGACTCTACATCTTATTATTGCTATTTCACAGCAAAGACTCTCTAATTTTGCACCATCTTTTCATCACACTCAATTTTTCTTTTGCTGGTGGTAGTAATTTGCTATTTCTTTAATGCATACTTTTCTCCAAACTTTCCTGTGTTCTAAAGCATTATTTTATTCACCCAGCAGTCATATTAAGTCAAATCTATTGGTTCATCTATAAAAACCATGCCTCTACCAAAATCTGGTCTTAACAATTTGGGAAATACTAAGCTATAAAATACTGGACCAATCATTTATTTCATCAAACACTCTACAAATAGAATAATTAATGAAAATCTGCTGATGATTCTGCCCTTCACAAGGGCCTAGATACAGAGTAATACTTGGAAAGTCAACACTCAAAACCACACTGCCACCCCAAGATCACAGAAACGCTTGGGTCTTCTTTTAATTAGATAGCTTTTTAAGTAAAACACAAGTTTCAGAAATCTACAGCAAATGAGGAACACGTATTTTATTCAGTTACCTGCTAGGAAAAAAAAATCCTAGCATATTTCAAAGAGAAAAGAAGCAAATTATAATCCAAAGTTTATCTATATAATACTGTAGATCTGTAGAGAAAGATATGAAATTTTTATGTGATTCATGTGATCTTTCAAAACTAGTCTTGGCTTATCCTTTTTTTTAGAAGTTACTTTACATTTCTGGAGTACCAGGGAACTGGCCAATGTGCCATAGATAGCATATGAGGCATATACAGATGTATCCTATATGTATCCTGCATATCCACTTGTACGTTTAAGATTCTTGGTTAGATGACGCCTGCACCAGAACACTGAATACCTTTTTTTATATTGTCTGCATGGGCTTGCTTGGACCAAGGTAGTTTTGGCTCCCTTCCAGACAAAGGTGTAGTCCAATATCTAAATCCTGCCGTAGGGCAATTGTAGAGAGTCTCCAAGAATTTCCTGTGATAGATCTTACTCAAATAGTTTAAAGACTCTTGGTTACCTTCCATCTTCGAAAGACTTTGAAAGACAGAGTTGGCCATTTGGCTTCTTCTAACACCTTCTCCTATCTGATACTGACATGATAAATGAACTATGATCCCAGAAATCACGTAGTTTTTGTTATAAGAAAACACAGAAGTAACTGAACAAAGAACTGTAAGTAGAAAGTTCTCTTATCTACATCTAGGTATCTGCATGGCTCCACAGGTATACTGTATAAATATATGCTGAATATACTGAAACTTGCAGGTTTTTTATATATATATATATATATTATATTATATATATATATATATACATATGCTGCATTGAATGAAATTTATATTAATTGGTATTCAGTTACAAAAAATAATTTTAGGGTTGGTTCATTTCTCCTATGAAGAGATATCAAGGGTTTCTACTCCTCTCACAGGAATCTCTGTTCTCTGACACTGCTCTCCAAGCATTCAATTCTCAGTCAGTATTTCTTTAATTAGTTCCATACAATGTTAGTGAAATTTAAAACCATTGCAAAGTACTTATGAACAATTCAGTCGATAAACTGAATTAAGTCAAACTTTCATTCTACCTAAAAGCTTGACAGACAAGCTATTATAAGCTTGACAGACAACAGCTATTATATGCTTCAAAGAAAGTTTTCCCCAGGAAAAAAATATTTTCTTTGGCCATTTCAGCATCTGTGCTGACTGACCATCCTTGCTAAGAGTTTTGGTAGATCTATTAGCACTACATAGCTTTGCTTTGTCTTACTGTCATCCTTTGAGCCATATTATCCTCCATCCAGCAATCCTGCAAAATAATTCGATTTCCCAGCTAGTGCCTCACTGAACTGGTATCTTCCAAGTGATACTTAATGGTTACTCCTCAGTGCAAAACTGCTCTATCAGGTGGTTACCCAAGCTGGTAAACTAGTAAATCCACACTAATCTACCTTACCATATAATACTGTGAACACATAATGAGCTTCTATCAAAATTCATTCCAGTTGCATTAACCTGGTGCCATGATGGCCCAGCCCAAACTTCTACCCCGATCCAAAGAGACAAATCAGGCATTGTGTTATGTCATACAGACTCACAGCCCCAGGTTTCTGCTTGGGTATCTGCATTTCACACCATCATGTTCTATCCTTCTTGTTAGACATAGCTAAATGAATCCTAAACCAGCCATACTAATTCACAACAGAAAAAAACGCCACTTGTCTTACTTGTTCTAGTCTACTCGGTCCTGTGCCAGCTGTTTTGAGGATGAAGATGCTCTTCTAGAGGGAAAATTGAAAGAAAGGGTGCAGAGTCTAGTATCTCTGGAGACACAGTTGACATCATCTATCAGCTTGGGCTCTATAGCCCTAAATCGGCATTTTCCTCACTTGTTGCTAAGTTATGAAGAAATATGAGGAAAAAATAAAGAATAATTTTTCCTGTCAGGATGCAGACTATTCTGCTCTTATAAAAGCAGTCAAGGAAATGCTGCCACATGAAACTTGCTATTTTTCTTTTCTTCTTGCTAACTGTTCACTACCTGCAATTGAAATGTAATAGAACAGCTCCTACAGCTGTTCTGCTTTATGGAAAGGTGTGAATGGGTAAAAAAAAGTGATCTTGGCTTCTGACAGTTGTCCCTGCAAGTACTTGCGTAACTCTACCAGCTTCCTGCTGTCATTGAGATGGCACAAATGCTGGTGAGAAAAGCAGAAACTGGAGAAAAACCCTACAATTTTCACTATTCTACCTTATGAAACAACAAATCAAATATTTTAGGGGAAAAAAGTATCAATTCATTTATAGGATATTAGAACCACAGACAATAATAAGCATAAATGAGAAATCTGACATATTTAAAAATAGATTGTGGAATTAGTAGATGAAAGAAAAGTTATCTTTGACTCTTACTAAATTATTTAACACAGTATCCTATACAACTGGAAAATCTAATATAATTACAATGTGTAAAATAATGTTTATCCAAGGTGGCTTTGGAAAAAAAAATAACATCTACATTCCAGGTTACAAAAATACAGCTAAAATATTATAAAAGATAATTTATTATTGAATCTACTATGTGTAGGTTTTTGTTTTACTCTAGCTCAAATATCACTTAGTATCTTCAGTAATGATTTTTTAATGAAATCCACAGATGGTAGTAATTCAAGCAGAATTGCAAACACTTGCCATGATAGAAAAGCATCTCAAAAAACCTGAAGAGATTAGCACTATGGGAAGAGATTCAACAGAGTATTCTTCTGGCTTTATGCTAATATAGCTGCAATTTCCCTGGCATCCCACAGATTTAAAAATGAAACTTAACCAGAAATCAAACCTAGGGAATGGAAAAGAAGAATGGAGATGCTAACAGTAAATAATAAAATAAATAAATAAATAAATAAACCACAATTGAAACGAGATACAAGATAAACATGTTTTTAACTGGCAGTATAAATTTGAAAGATTACCGCATTCATCAGTCTGAAATTTGAAACTGTGCAGGAACATTATGAACAAATGACGAGCTCTATTATATTTACAAGGTAATGCAATCCACAGAATATTACCACATTTCTTCTCTAAACCCATAAATACAAAATGAGTCCTTAGCTATCTTTTGAATTCTAACTTCATCAATAGACAGCTTATGGTCAGGACAATTACGAGATTGAAATGGAGTTTTTCAGAGGAGAGAAACAAATAGAAGTAAATGAAACATGAAGAAACAAACTCTCAAATGCTACAAGAAAATACCTGAACTGTAAGCTTACAATCAGAACTACGAAGCTGTGAAATAATCTCAAAAGAGATATGAAAACCATTTTCTTTGTCGTAGTTAAATAAGGCTTCAATGACATACTAAAAAGACTACTAGTGGAAACAGCATTGAATTAACATAAGTAATTTGTAAGTAATGTAAGTAATGATAAAATAAAACTACAATACATTTTTTAAATAATAGCAGTGTTAAATAAATACATATATACATATATATATATATATATCTCCCTAGAAAACCAAATGACATTGTGAGAAGCCTGTATCACACACACATATATATAAGGAGGACTTAATGTGCTTTATTTTAGACACTAATCTGAAATGCACGAGTTCATAAAAACATGTGGGTGCACTGTTCAGTGGCATGATACAAAATGCCTTAACCTATTACAGTAACTGATGAGAAGTTTTCTTCCCCTGAATAGCACCACCATTAAATGTCTGTCTCTGCTCACTAACTCTACGGGGAACTGAAGCACCTCTTCAGCCCAATTCAGTGATCCTTCACATTTGAACCAACCCAAAGGTATTGGTCTGGATGGTTCCCTCCAGATAAGATTCAGAATACAGCACCTTATTCTGAGGTTAGATCCCTGAAAGAGTAGGACAAGCTCATTTTATTCTTAGTAGTCTCATAGTTAGAAACTTGACTGGTTTAAGTCCATCTAAAATACAGTATTACTAAAATACAGTAAGTGCCAGAATTACTGAACAACCTTTATTTCTTAAAGGAATGATTGCGCTGATGACACTGAACCTACCAACAAACTGCCATTTACCTCCAGTAAAGTCCACCTTTCAGCATTTAAAAAATGTGATACTAAACTGTTTTCAGTGAACTGATAGTTATGTATTTGTCTTCCACGATTTAAAACACACAAAGTCTTCATTATGCACCATCTATACCAACGTATACATTGATATGAGCACATTTTGGTGAATAACATATTTTGACTTTGGATTTTTTCACAGGAAAATTTCAGGTAGCAATCTACTTCTGGATAAAAATCCCTTAGAAGTGGTAATAGAGGTTAGCACAATTTTAAGGTATTAGTATAAAGACCTATGCCATTCTCTCCTATAATCTCACCAATGGTATCAAAGAACACTGAAAGATAAAAACCCAAAATACTGTATGAAAAACATGTTAAGAGTGAAATGTACAAGGAACAGGGTCATAACCTTCTTCCCTTCATTAGAATTCCTCACATTATGTATGTATGTAAAAAATATACTTCTCAACATTCATAGACAAATTCTGCCCATCTCTATTTCTCACCCTCAGATTAATGAAGTAATGAGGTATGATCAGCACTTCAAAATGTTTTGAGAAGATTAAAAATGAGAACTGTTAAGGTGGGGAATTGAGTAAAAGAAGCTTTTGCCATTTCACAGAAATGTAATCTACAAAAAAAAAGACTTTCTATAATTCTCTCTGTTCCTTCTAAAAATGTATTCAATCACAACACATCACTATATCTCTACGACTGATCCCAAAAAGTGTAAATTTTTTGAAAACTCATTTTTCTTGAGAGATTACTTACTCTAAAAAACTGGTGATGTAATCCCGACTGCAGGCTGACCAAGAGAAAGGATTGGTGTTTGCTGTAATATGAGCTGCCATTAGCTTTGCTGCTTCATGACCTTTGGTCCCACAGGAATTTCCAATCCCATCATGATTCATACCAAAACTGCTCAAAAGAGGAGGAGAAAAACAGCCCATTACTTTCCTACAGCATCAGACATCTCTTAAAACATAAAGTCACCTTTACTGAAATCATGCTTAGTATAGGAGAACTCTTAAGTGGACAATCAGGATCAGTTAAGTTCTGTTTAGTTTATTCAGATCTCAGGATACAGCACAACTACATAACCTTTTCTTCCATAGACTTTTGAAAACATTATTTATCTTCTAAAGCTTTTAAAGAAAACATAACAGTAGTCTGGCAAGATACAAGACTTTAATATTACCCTGAGCTTCAATACAATGAGTAGTTTCACCTCTTCAGCTGATCATAACCACCTAAAAGTGCAAGGCTGGTAACCAGTTCTCCCAAATTCCATTAACTGCATGGATATAAGACAAAGAATATCAGTGAATGATGGGTGTTTCCTAGAAGTTCAGGAAGGACTTCACCATCAAAAAAGCATTACTTTCTTGCCTATGGGATGTCTCCCTATGGAATATCTAGTCTGTAGCAATGACTGTATGTATCTGGTTCAGTTCATGATATCTCACAAACACAGAAAGCCATATCCATGAGAAGGGTCTGACTGGAGCCTCAAACAATGACATAATCAAATAAAGAGTATCCCTTGCATATAAAAAATACAGCTTTAAATAACTCATCTAAGCAATGTATAGAATGCAATGGAATTTTCAACCCATGTTAATTCTTATGATCAGTCTTTAATATCTATATATATTATGGGAGGAAAGAGCTTAGATGTCCAACGCAACAAACAAAACAAGTATTTTACAATGAAAAATGTGCTTTATTGACCTGTGCTCAATGGAAATAATTTCTTAGAATTTGGGGTACTTCAAACAGAAACATTTCCTTTTGAATTGCCTCTAGAGAATTTCTGAAAATAGAAAACCTTAATTTCTAATAAAGTCCATAAATTACTCCTTACGAAAATTTATTGGATCATGCAGACAATTTCTCATATCCATTTATCCCTAGTTAGTGTATTCCATTTGTTAAAAAAATTACAAACTTCAACAGTCTGGGAAATACATTTTTATCTTTTGGGCATATAAATAAAAGAACAAACTTCGTAGTTTAATAACTTTCCTTCTTCTACCAGCTCTCCTTACGCAAAAAATTATGTTGCTGACAGTGGCAGTTGTATGTTTGATAAAAAGCACGTCTGTGAATGGAAGCTGCAATTTCTGATGCATATAGAAATTCAACGCCTTTCCACGAGCCAGTGGTATTCTCATTTTTTATACATATTCATTCACCTAAATCATCTATCCCCTTCCAAGACAGCTTTTCTACTTGCCCCTTCTGAATTTAGGATGAAACTATCATTAGATGCAGGTAGCTTTTTCTGACGTTTGTAGAGAGGTCTTACAATTACTGTCATCTCTTTCCAAAGATAGTGGTAGCATGCCACTATAGTCCAGTAATTTGCACTCCTATGGGCAGGACTACAGATGGAAACACATTTCCAACAAAATTACCAGTTTTATTTCCATCAGAACATGCGATTATATTTGGCCATCATTACATTAAAACTGGGTCTTTTACGAAAGCATGTTTGCAACTGGACTGGCATAGAAAGACAGGGAAGAAATGAAGGAACATAAAATACTCTTTATGGAGCCACTGTTATAATTTACCTACCTTTTTCAAACTCACCAAACATATACAGACTGTATTTCTTTCACTGGCTTAAAAAGCGTATCTAAAACTACCAGTATAATTTTGTCTTTAAAAGAACAGCCAGATGAGTGAGGAGAGAGTGAAGTCTTCTCAGGTGGCACAGAAGTTACTCTGTGAAGTTACCTTTCCACCTACCGTCTCAAGGAAAGATGTTTAACTCAGCAGCTCCTCTTTTTTGCAAGAATTATGGTTCCTCATTTCCCTCGAGAGCACTTACTGGACATTTAAGAATGTCAAAGCAAAATTGCAAAACAGCAAGACTAAGAACTTTAAATTTATAACTGAAACTCATCTGCAAATTATCTGCAGTTTTTATATATCTTAGAAAAGGCAGCACATTCTACTAGTGCTCTGTGCCTGTTTCATTTACTAACATCTGTAACTGAAGAATTTTTTTTCCCTTGGCAATCTTATATCTGAAAAAACTATCTGAGAGAATTATTTGTAACACACATCCAGCTTAAGACCCAAGCTCAAAAATCACACGGGAGATAAGTAGTGTCAGCTGCACTGAATAAAACAGCAACAGATAACCAGAGACCCTGGAGTATGAGGGAAGGATGTGAATCCAAACTTGTCTACCCCTCCTTTATCTTGCAAAAGAAAAACAATGCAGGTCCCTACAATTTCATTTGGTTACTGATTTGTTTGGTGGTTCTAAACTATGATGGTTACAGTTGCTAAAACATTTATTGCTGATATATATGAAATGGCAGCAGTTATTTTTGTGAGACAGCCAGAATGCTTCCATTCTTATTTATTATCCAGAGGCTTAGGATTCCAAGAAGACAGATCCAAACCAATCTGAATGCATCTCTATACTCTGCATTGAGGTTTATTTTGTATATCATGTACTTTAATAGCATTGAAGTTACCTGAAATGTCCTGCTTAACTAAAAAGCTTCTTCTAAACCAATTATGGCTGCTATCCAACTGTAATACTAATTATCTACATATCAAACCATTTCCTAGCTTTCTCAGGGTTTGGAGAATTCAGAAATGCACAGTTTCCTAATGTTTCATTTCTCTAAATAATACAGGGTATGTTAATTTTTTTGTCTCTTACAGATTCATGAGTTACATGAATTTGACCTCTTTTTTTTTAAAGCCATGTCTTTTATTTTGCTCTGCCAATTGTTTAACAGCATAAGGAGAAATGTGTCAGAGACTGAGAACTGGGAATCAAGTGAGGTAAGAAAGTTACAGGAACAGAAGCAAAAGAAATACTGTAAAATCGAGCATTTCATCTTCTGGTCCATTACCTGAAGCTGCTTTATAGCTCCAAAAACTACATATAAGTCTTTAAGAAAAAGAAACCTTTCTTTATAAGAAGAAAAAATAAACTTTAACCTTAAGAGGTTTTATGATACTAATTATCTGTATTAGGAGATAAACACACATGGTAAGAGCAAAATGAGCCATTTTCAAGTATCTTGACTGTAGTACAGTGCTAGAACTTCCTCTAGTGTCTCAGCATGTTAACAAACTGATCTAACATTTATGAGGAATGAAGGGCAGTGAAGGGTCATAAAGTGAACCACTGAAGAATACTTTCAAACTTTCTAACTGTAAATCTCTATTACAATCTACAGATGGAAGGCATGTTTGAACAAGTATTCTTGTACTTGACAGAAGATCTAAAGAGTGTATCGTAATTTGCTTGGAGAAACTGACAGATACAACTTTTTCATAAACATTTTATTAATTTATTTTGGTAGTGTGTTGTACTTATTCTCAAAACTGTTAAAAACGTGTCACTTAAATCTCTATATGTATTTCATATAGCTTAGAATGTCTATTTACAGCCTAAACTGAAAAACTAAGAAAACATTCAGCTTCCCTGCATCTGTAAACATAGCCATGACTTTAATACGCCTTTTCTTAGTGAAAGTAGAGCAAATACAAGGATGGAAGATAATAAAAACTATCATGTTTCAGCATAATTTTGTTTAACAAAATTGTGAACACAACATACTATTAAAGAATAATAGATTTTTTTTCTCTAGAATATCAGAGCTATGAACTACATAGAAAAACCCCACAATTTCTGTGTGGACATACAGGTTAATTTTATTAATTACTCTCATGTCTACTAGTAGTGAAATATCTGACAATTGCTACAACGTTATGGTAAATTACAGAGAATACACAATCAAGATTTTGTTTTTTCAGTAAAAAAGGTCAGCACTTTTTCTTTACTTTTATTAAATATTTTCCCCATATCATGTCTTAACAGAGAATTTTCCTCTTTCTATGTAGCCCTCCATACATTTCTAGCCAATGTTACAAAAGTATTGGTTATAGCTTCTTAACAGTGTGCAAATTGCAACTCAAATGAGTTTCATTCTTACAAATGAAAGAAAAAATAATTTTAAAATATTGTATTGAAGAATCAATTTATTTTAATTTAGGATTCCAAACACTGACAGCATTTATCAAAACTAGCTAATATTAAATATTTCTCAAGGGAGGAATCATGGCTAATTACTTACTTTACTTCCCATTTTCATGTCTTAACACAGATTTTAACCTTAACTGCAGATTTCCTCCATTTGGATATCATTCTTCGGTTTGGAGCATCCCGTATCATTTGTTCTGAAGTAATGCAGAATTTTACACTTTGGCTTTGGTGAAACTTATTAGTTCCATAAAAACTTGGGAAACAAACTAGTTCAATAATGTAGCTTTATAACAAGCACACCTGTCATTAAATTAAACATAATTTCAGCATACTTCTATCCTAATATTTTTCCCACTTATTTTCTAGGTATCATTCTTCTCTGAGTTACGTCTGATGACCAAACTGCCCATCAAATACAATTTTTATATATGAGCACCATTTAGGATTAAATATTGCATGGGGCTCTAAAAAGCACAGCATTTTCTAATTTACTAAAAAGAAAATGCAGCCTATTCAGAAACCTGAACTTTCTTAGGGGAAAATGACAGACTTCTACAAGAATATTAGAAAAAAGTGGAGCACAAACTTGTGGAGTACACTGTCATAGCTATCCAGCCTTCATGCCACAAGAGTAACATCAAGTAAGGCTTCTGTACTACACAGAACCACAGTACAGATGCATCAGGCTTTTGTACTGCAGGTCAAAGCAGAAACTATTGGCTCCAACCAGAAAGCAAACTTCTAAGCTCAGATTTCCTCTGGAAATTCAAGATGCCTTCAAGGTTACGAAAACCTTCCACTTCACCCCCATTTATTCTTTTTGTACATTAGTCAAGACCAGTGAAGTCTTACAACATTTGTTTTCCTTGATAAGAATGCTTTAATGTAATAAAAAATATTTTAGTATTGTAAATTTTAAACTTCAAATAATATTTCACAGTTATTTAGACACAGAACTTTTTCATTTTAAATATAAACAGGTCACAAAATTGGGTTTTTTGCCTTATGTTTATGACATTTCATTTTATATGCACATCATTAAAACTGAAGTTCCAATGAAAACTTTTTAATACCTGCAATACTAAGCAGGCATAAAACAATGTTCTTTTAACAAAAAAGACTGGGGCATGGGATGGAGGGTGAGGGGGTGATAAAGAAAGAAAATAATTTTGTATAGTTTTATGTGGCTTGTCCAGTCAAAAACTGGACACATTTTGGTTAGGGTTTTTTGTTTCAGTGTTGTTTGTTTTATTGTTGTTTTTTTTTTTGTTTTTTGAAACTAAAAAAGTTGGTTAAACTGTTCCTAAAAATTCAAGGCATTCTTCTCAGTCAATCCTAGGCACCTAGCAGGAATAAGTTTAACCAGTGTTCTGGTTGTTATTGATGTTTTCATACACTGTAGATTTAAGACAGTCTGTCAGACCTGCTATAGTTGAAGACGGAAGACATCATCATCACAGACAAAATAATGATGACAGCATCAGCTGGAGAGCTGACAGGAGGTGGTATTAGTACAATTCCTACTAACTGTGTTTCAACTATTTTTGAAAAAGCTACTATGACGTTTGGTGTATGTGTTCTTAATACCTCAGATTGGAGTATTGTACAAGTTGTACAAGAGTTGTACAAGAAATACATTCCTTGACACATCTCTGAGGGCTGCTGGGTCTGCAGTTTTCTTCTTCCAGAAAACTAAAACTCAGGTCCTGAAATGCAGCTGAGGTTTGAATGACTGTGGTGAGTTGACCCTGGCTGGATGCCAGGTGCCCACCCCTCCCTTCCTCAGCTGAACAGGACAGAGAAAATACGAGGAAAGGTCAAGACAGAGACAGGGAAGAGATCACTCACCAGTGACCATCATGTGCAAAATAGACTCAACTTGAATGAAACAGGCTTAATTTTATTACCAATCAAATCAGAGTAGAAGAATGAGAAATAAAAACTAAACCTTAAAACAGCTTTACCCCCACCTGTCCCTTCTTCCCAGGCTCGAAGTTACTCCTAAATGAGGAACGGGCATTACAGTCAGTTTATCATCCATCACTGCTGATCCTTCCACCTTACACTCTTCCCCTGCTCCAGCATGGAATCCCACCCACAGGAGACAGTTCTCCATTAAATTCTCCAATGTAAGTCCTTCCCATGGGCTGCAGTTCTTCATTAACTGCTCCAGCGTGAGTTCCTTTCATGGAGTACAGTCCTTCATGCACAGGCTGCTACAGTGTGGGTCCCCCATGGGGTCACAAGTCCTGCCAGCAAACCAGTTCCAGTGCAGGCTCCTCTCTCCACAAGGTAACAGGTCTTGGCAGGGGCCTGATCCAGCAAGGGCTTCCCATGGCATTACAGCCTCCCTTCAGGCAATCACCTGCTCCAACATGGGGTCCCCTTCGTGGGCTGCAGGTGAATTTATCTGCTTCTCTGTGGGCCTCCACGGGCTGCAAGGGGACAGCCTGCCTTACCATGGGCTTCCCCACAGGCTGCAGGAGAAATCTCTACTCTGATGCTTGAAGCACCTCCTCCCCCTCCTTCTTCACTGACTTTGGTGTCTATGGGGTGGTTTCCCTCACATATTCTCACTCCACTCTTCTCGCTGTTGTTACGCAGCTGTTTTTATAATCCCTTTCTAAAATACATCCCAGAGGTGCTACCACAATTGCTGATGGGCTTGGGCTTGGCCAGCAGCAGGTCTATCTTTGAGCCAGCTGGTATTGGCTCTTTGAACACTGGGGAAGCTTCTTGCATCTTCTCACAGAAGTTACCCCTATAGCACCCCGGCTACCAAAACCTGGCTATGCAAACCCAATGCACTGATTAAATGTGAAGCTCACTGATCGCTAAAGAATGAGGAAAAGACAAGCAGTTTATGAAAGGTATTTTACTCCATCACTGAAGACAAGCTTTCTCATATGGTAGGAGGGATATTTATTATATTTTTCTTTGCATACAGGCTGAAAAGAGACTTTTTAAAAAGTGCTTTTTAAAAAGCATGTTTTAGCTGTGTGAACTAAATCATCATCACGGCTAGGCTTCGTGAACGAAGATTTGAGAAGGACTCTACCCACACTTGCTACAAACGTGCTGATGGCTAAAAAGGCCAATGCGAGATAGACAAGTCTGGTTGCAAAAGGCACAGCAGAAAGTCTCCTTAGGCGGTATTGGCAAGACACGGTTCTTTCTGTGTTGTCTCTTCTCCTCAAGAATGAATCTCTGTGTGTTCTCAAAAGAAGCAGCAGCATTATGAATAGTGTGTCTCCATGTCTCACGACTGGAGGCCAGAGTAGATCAATGATGATGATAAATATGACAAAAGCTGAGATATTGTTTCAGGGAGTCCTTGTATCTCTTCTTCGGGGCTCCTCTCTTGCGGCAGCCAGTGGCAAGTTCACCATAAAGCAAGATCTTAGGGAGGCGGTGGTCCTTCATCCTGGAGACGTGCCCTGCCCAACGCAGCTGTGTTCTCAGTAACATGGCCTTGTAACCGCTGCCTATTCAAGAACAGACGCATTAGTCACGTAATCAGTCCAGTGGATGTTTAGGATTGTACACAGGCAGCGCTGATGGAAGCGTTCTAAGAGTCGCAAGTGGTGGTGGTAAACGACCCATGATTCAGACCCATAGAAAAGAGCAGACAGCACAATGGCTCTGTAAACACTAATCTTTGTACTTTTCTTCAGGTGTTTATTACACCAAACTCTTTTATGGAGTTTTGCAAAAGCACTATATCCCTTTGCTAATCTATTGTCTATCTCTTCGTCAGTCTTACCATCCGAGGAGATGATGCTTCCCAGACAATCAAACTGCTGGACTGATTTGAGCTCTGATTCGGCAATGATGATTTGCCAGTCTTCCTGAGGTGAAGGTTGGTAGAAAACTTCTGTCTTCTTTAAGCTGACTTCCAGCCCAAAAAGCTCAGCAGCCTCTGCAAAGCAGGATATTAAACACTGCAGAGCTGCTTCTGTGTGGGTAACGAGGGTGGCATCGTCAGCAAAAAGCAGCTCACGGACAAGATGATTTAAAGTCTTAGGATGGGCCTTCAGTCGCCTTTGGCTGAATAGGCTTCCATTGGTACGATATCGAATGTAGATACCATTTTCTTCATCAAGGTCTACCGTGGCCCTTTGGAGCATCATGCTGAAGAAGACTGTGAATAGAGTTGGTGCAAGAAAGCAACCTTGTTTCACACCATTGGTTATTAGAAAGGGCCTAGAAAGTGCATTGCCATATCTGACTTGGCCGCGCTGATCCTCATGAAGCAAAATGATCGTTTTAAGGAACTTGGGAGGACAATCTAAACGTTCCAAAATCTGCCACAGACCTTTTCTGCTCACAGTATCGAAAGCTTTGGTGAAATCAACAGAAGTTACATAGAGTCCTTTATTCTGTTCCCTACACTTGTCTTGCAGTTGTCTGAGAACAAATACCATGTCTGTGGTGCTCCTATTGGCTCTGAAACCACATTGGCTTTCAGGTAGAAGTTCTTCTGCTATAGCAGGTGTTAATCTGTTCAAAAGTATTTTTGCAACGATTTTACCAGCAATGGAGAGCAGAATAACACCTCGGTAATTTGAACAGTCTGATTTAATTCCTTTCTTCTTATACAAGGTGATGATGACTACATCACAAAGGTCTAATGGTAGTTTGCCTAGTTCCCAACAACGCACCACAAACTCGTGAAATTTAGCATGGAGTGCCTGGCCTCCGTGCTTCCAGACTTCAGGTGGAATTCCATCAACCCCAGCTGCCTTGCCAATTTTCACCTGCTGTATGGCCTTAAGAGTTTCTCCCATAGTAGGGGCAATATCCAATTCATTCTTCACTGGTTGTTGTGTAATGTACTGAATTGCTGAGCCTTGAACTACACGGTTGGTACTGAAAAGAGTCTGAAAATGTTCAGACCACTGATTCAGAATGGAAATTTTATCTGTGAGAAGAATTTGACCATCTGCACTGAGTAAAGGGCTTTGAACCTGGTGTGTAAGTCCGTACACTGCTTTCAAAACCTCATAGAATCCTCTGTGATCACCCGTATCTGCGCACAATTGAATCTTTTCTGCTAGACTGATCCACCACTTGTTCTGGATGTCTCAAAGTTTCTGTTGGAGCTTACTGCATGCAAGACGAAAGGCTGCTTTTCTTACATAACAAGATGGCTGAGCACGATGTGCTTGGTGAGCAGATCTCTTCTTTATCAAGAATTCCTGTATCTCCTCATTGTTTTCATCATTCCTGGGCGGGGACCAGAAGGGGGCTGGGTGGGCCTGAGGGATCCTCGGACCAGCAGGAGGGCAGGCGGGGCAGTCCCATTTGGAAGGCCACGGGTGGGTGGTGCAACGAGGGGCCTGTGGTGACACGGTGGGAGGAGAGGGTGAGGTTAGGGTGGGTAGTGGGTTTTTCTGGGGGCTGGGGTGGTTCAGGCTGGGCTGGAGCCTTGGGAGGTGCCCAAGCCCCGGATGGGTGCAGGGACCCCTTATTTGTGAGCCTGCCCCACCCGGGGGTGTGTCAGGATCGCTCCCTGTTCCAGCATTGTTGCAGTCAGAGTGGGATGTGCTGGGCTTGGCTTGTTTGGAGCTTCTGCCCAGGAAAGGTTTTTGGAATTATAATATAATTGTAATTTTTGGATGTATAGCATCTTGGAAGGGTGTTTAGGGCAAGGGAATGTCCTTAGGTTTGAGTGTAGGAGGCTGGGGGGAGGGGAAAGGCTCATCCAAATTATTTTAGTGGGGGAGAAGCTTTTGTGCCCCTATGAGGTTGTGAGCTGTGCTGGCGGTGGTATATGCCTCCGGTAGGGTCTCCCATGCCAAACAGGTTAAAACTGAAGGGTCAGATAAAATGTGTCCACAGGCAGGATGGGCTCACTAGCCTTTCGGCAGTCGTCCTAGGAGAAGGACAACTCTAACTCCAAACCCAAGCAGATGGAGCTCGCTTAGCCCTGTAAGGCCATCCATCCAAGATAAGGATACTCTAATTAAACCTACATCCTGAGGACTTCGCTGTCACTGTCCAAGCTTGCTAGGCCCTGGCAGATGAACCTTAGGAGTAAAGGGTGGGACCAGTTCTGCACATGCTGTGCCTCACCTAAAAAATCCACTGCGCAGGCTCGAAGGCTATATCCACATTTGAAAAGCCCTGTAGCGACAGGCGAGGGTCGAAACGGCAGGTGAAAGGTGCACTGGAAGCCGCAGACTCAACCTTGCAGGTTTGTTCGCGACATTGGTCGCTTGAGACTGACCCCGGAAATGACAGTCTCTTTCAGCAGCATCCTGAATGACCAAGCAGCCTTTTTCAAGGAGAGCACTGCTTGCTCCATATGGAGAGGGGCCTAGAAAAAGTGGCCTAACCAAAGCTCATCTCCACCCTTCACCTGGTTGGTTAACCGCAGCCAACAGGCATCTTCTGATGTAGTCGAACAAAGATAAAGAGACAAAGGCATACACCTGCCTTCAAAGGTGTGTTCAAATTGACTCTCACATGCTGGAACATCAGAACCATGCTTGATACTGCGGATAGTGGACGTCCTGAGCGTCGTTCTGCTCTAACTGCCCATGAACTGTCATGACTTAACATCGACGTTGCTGCTCTCAGTGAAGTTCGTCCCCATGAGGAAGGCAGCCTTAGAGAACATGGTGCCGGTTACATCCTCTTTTGGTCAGGTAAACCCAGAACTGAAAGTCATTTTTCAGGAGTTGGCTTCATGATCAAAAACTCTATTGTCTCTAAACTTGAAAATTTGCTGAGAGGTCATTCTGATCATATTATCTTCTTACACCTCCCACTACACAACAAGCAACATGTTGTTCTCTTTAGTATATATGTCCCAACTGCAACAATAATGGACACCTTCTGATAGAGTTTTGTGCAGCAGCTCACCATCACCAACACTATCTTTCAGCAGAAAGATAGTTTGAAGACAACCTGGATGCATCCTCGATCCAAGCATTGGCACCTCACTGATTACCTCTTGGTGTGACAGAGAAATGTTTGCGATATTCGTCATACCCAAGTGGTGCCTAGTGCCGAATGCTAAACAGACCATTGATTTGTGCATTGTACAACTTCAACCTTAAGTTCAAACCTAAAAGGGGTGGCATTCCAAGCAGGAGACTCCAAGTTAACAATCTTCTAACAGCTACAGTGAGAGACAGCTTCCAGGCAAATCTTCAGACTAGACTCGAAGATCATTCCACAGATCCCTCTCCCGAAGTGCTTTGGCAACATATTAAAAACAGCATCCTGCAGTCGTCTGAAGAATGCTTAGGGTTCTCTTTCAAGAAAAACAAGGACAACTAAATACATGCTTGAAATTATTGCTCTTCTTCATCTTGAAGACAATTTAGTCAATTGGACTATAATCTATGTTCTTATTATTTTTTAAATCTTTCTCTATCAAGATAAAATTGTCAAACTCACCTGAATTTAAATTCATTACAGCTTCTATAAGTCCAATTTCTATAAATTCTGACTTTTCAGAAATTACTTCAGGCACCAGTCTTCTCTACCAGTTCCCTCCATACAGCCCTTAATAGGTTTCTGTCATTAGTAAATTCTTTTCTTACTCCAAGTGTCATGGGCAACTCTCTGTCCTATGCCTAGTCCACTATGGTCATGTTTTGACATTTCCTTTGTTCACCCACTTTCATTTGTTCTATTTCACTTTATTATTTACTTTCCAGATCTCAGCTAACTTCTCCACAGGACTGCAACAATGAATGGCACAATGCCTTTCTTTTAGCAATATACCTCTTTCAGTGGAATCTGAAATTCCTTATCCGTTCAACTAAGCATCCTGTACAGCCTGTGTGGGGTAAGATATTTTAGAATATAAAAGCATAGAGCACAAAGCTGCCTAACTCAGCTGTTAGGTAAACAGAAAATGGGACTGGATCTTAAATTGTTTGACTTGTCTGAGCATAAAAGCATGATTAGGCCTGAAAATAGTTCCTTTCTTCACCAAAAAGAAAAAGTCAAACTTTGCTCGAAAATTCAGGGCATACACACTCAATTCTCACTCCTGCTACAAGAAATCACTGTGATTTTTGCTTACCAGGAATCTTAAGTGTCTTCGGTGTGAAATATCTAATGGTAGGAAAGTAGGCATTGAGCATGTCAAGCATCGAAAATCAGTTTTCTAGAGAAACTATTCTGAAGGCTAAGTGCCAACTATGACTTTTATCTGATTCACAGTAGTATTAAGAGTAATACAAGGCTGTTCTCTGAACCACGCCTAGGGAGAAACAACCATAAAAGCATTAGTATCTCCATTGTTTATGCTCTTTAAGAAAGAAACAATCATGGTGTACCACCATCTTCAATAAAAACAGCTGATTATGAGTCTCAACCGCATACAGCTTAACAGTACCAAAACTGGATTATACACCTATAAAAACTACAAGTTTTTAAAACTATGAATATTTAAGAGAAAGTATGACTGACTATTTACGCTCACGCTCAGCCTATCAGCCTTTTTAAGTTTTCAAGAAGTACTTTTCTGGATAATATTCTTCAACCAAATGGAACTTACTTGGATCAACGCAAGGTTAAATGAGTTAAATTTAACACATTATGAAAAACGGAAAGTCAGATTGAAGGATCTTATGACTTCTAATCACTCTATAATTAAAAAAACTACTAGACACCAACAAGTTGAGCCATACTTCCATCAGGGAAGTTTACAAATCCAATTTTAGAGAAATCATGGATAATCATGATAATAATATATGTATTATGATAATAATATATGCATCATCATACCTGTTCTCTTTTAATCACAAGAGAATTTTGATTCTCAGTTCAACATTTTTTTTAAAAACTTGGTATTCCATAGCAACTATACAATTAATAAAATCATGATCTTTCAAAGTGCAATTCCCCCATTCTTATCTAATTAGAATGCTATCCAGAACAGCCTTTCTTCTTGAAAACTTAAAGAGACTGATAGTCTGAGTGTGATTACAATGGTCAGTCATACTTTCTATTCAATATTTATTGGAGGGGTTGTTTTGTTTTTTCTTCATATCTTTGCCCCATGTCGTTTTTTTATACGTATATTCATCAATCACTTGAATGAAGGTGCAGATGCCTCCTCAACAAGAAAAAGATGGGAGGAGTGGCTGATACCACAGAGGGCTGTGCTGCCCTTCAGAAGGACCTTGACAGGTTGGAGAGATGGATAGAGAAGAACTGCCTGAAATTCAAAGAGGACAAGTGCAGGTCCTGCACCTGTGGAGAAACTACCCCAGGCACCAGTACAGGCTGGGAGCCAACCTGGCGGAAAGCAGCTCTGTGGAGAAGGACCTGGGGGTCCTGGTGGAAAACAAGCTGCCCCTAAGGCAGCAGTGAGGCCCTGTGGCCAAGAAGGCCAATGGTGTCCTGGAGTGCATTAGGAAGAGCATTGCCAGCAGGCTGTGGGAGGTGATCCTGCCCCTCTACTCAGCCTTCGTGAGGCTTCACCTGCAGTGCCGTGTCCAGTTCTGGGCTCCTCAGGATAAGCGAGACACGGAGCCCCTGGAGGAGGTCCAGCAGAGGGCTGTGAAGATGATAAGAGGACTGGAGCATCCCTTCTACAAGAAAAGACTGAGGGAACTTGGCCTGTTCAGCCTCGAGAAGAGGTGACTGAGGGAACCTCATCAATCTCTGTAGGTATCTGAAGGGAGGGTGGAGCCAGGCTCTTCTTGGTGCTATCAAGCAATAGGACAAGAGGCAATGGGCATAAACTGATGCACAGGAGGTTCCATGTGAACAAGAGGAAGAACTTCTTTACTGTGTGGGTGACTGTGCATGGGAACAGATTGCCCAGAGAGATCGTGGAGTCTCCCTCACTGGACATATTCAAGAACCATTTGGACACGACTCTGTGTAATGTGCTCTAGGATGACTCTGCTTGAGCAGAGAGGTTGGCCAGATGACCCAGTGTGGTCCCTTCCAACCTGACCCATTCTGTGATTCTATGTAATTGAGCGCTTTTTTGTTGTATGTTACATATTCAGTGTAGACAAGTCCCTTAAATGCTTCTATTTTTCATTTGAAAATCAATTTCCTATTCCCAAGTCTGAAAAGAGGTACAGCCAAAGAAATATGTTTACAAGGCTCTCTGAAACAATTATTTTACTCACATATACAAATGACTTCAAACGGGTACTGGAAACTAGGAAGCTGAGACGAAATAACAACTCTGGTATAGTCCTAGAGGCATTTAGTCACAGTGTGGGTAGAACGATAGGTGATGAGTGGTTGCCATAAAACATTATAAAACCTGAAGATTTTTTGCTCACATACTCACATTCCAGCTTTTACTGAAGGTATCTATACGGCATGTTAATTTTCAACACCAAGCTTGCAGTGCAACTTTCTTTAATGACTGTGCATTGGATAAAAAATAAATTCTACTTCTTTTCAAGCCAGTATTTGACATATCATGCCAGTTACAGAATTAGCTGAAAGCCTCAAAGAGCCGAGATTTCACAATTTTAAAAGATTTTATGTATAAGCATTCAAAAGATATGGAACATAGAAAACACAGATGGTTAAAAACATTCCTGTGATCACAGGCTACATGCTATCACTATATTGTTTTTTTTTGGATTCTAACCAGTCTAAGCTCCTCAAATCAATTCCGGTCATCATGCCAGCTTTGCATGACAAAATACCTGCACACATTAAATTCCTTTCATGCATCTCTGGAATAACATCTATAAAACATACATAAGTATATCAAAGGCCAGTGTCAAGAGGATGATGCCAGACTCTGCTGCCCAGTGACAGGACAAAGAGTAATGACCATAAACTAAAACACAAGAAGGTCCACCTCAACATGAGGAAGAACCTCTTCACATTGAGGGTGGCAGAGCACTGGAACAGGCTGCCCAGGGAGCTTGTGGAGTCTCCATCTCTGGAGACATTCAAACCCCACCTGGCAATGTTCCTGTGACAGGGGAAATGAATTAGGATGATCTCCAGAAGTCCTTTCCAACCTTAACTATTCTCAGGCTCTACGTGAATGTAGCTGTATGGAATATGAGTTAGAATGAAAATATTGTACTGGAACACTGGGGTTTTATATTAAACATGAGACAATTCACAGCTAGGTCATCTAAAAAGACGTTATTTACAGGGATTTAAGAACTATAAGTATTTAGTGATTGGAGGAGTTCTTTCCTCAACAGTAGAAATATATTTTCCTTTACCCTACCTTTTTCAGCTCATACAAGTAAGGGAAAAGAAGGAAGGAAGGAAATGAAGGTTAGGGGAGTTAGGTATGTTATTGAATTGCTTTTGAATTCCAGAAGTCATTTACACTACCTTGTTTTTTTCATACATAATATAAATGAGAACATAGTTGTCCAGTAATTATGTCACATAACAGGTGGGCTAGAAATAACTGTTTACTTCCAAATCCTTTTTTTGATCAGCAGGTTGCTAGCTTCCATTTCAGTCTGCACTGGAATTTTTAACAGTTTGATCAGCTAATGACTGCAAAAGCATGTCATCCATAACTCAGCGTTGGTCAACCCACGTAAACAAGGAAGGAAACCTCTTGATAAAAGAAGGTGCTTAGTCTTTTTAGAGTCATCACAATGTACTAAAAATGTTGTCTTTGAGGGAAGGTCTGAAATATTTCTAGATCAAACACTACTCAGATTTTATCAGTCTCATAACAACATGCTCTTTAAAATGATACGCTGACACTTTAAATGTAACTAGTGATGCTACGACTGCTCTATGCCTGTTTCAGATTCTTCATGCTCAAGTGAAAGAGGACTAAAAGTATACAAATATTGACAACAGAATCAATGTTTCAATAATAAAAGTTTGAATTATATTTAAGATAAAATAACAAAAAGCAAAAAAAATTTACCTTTAACCTCTTCTGTTTCATAAAGAAAGGTAAACAAAAGGGGGGAAAGAAAATTTTCAAAGCCAAATATTTTAAAATATGAAACAGAGTAGAAAGGTTGTGATTCAAATCTCAGAAGGAGAGATTTAGCTGGAATCTGAAATCAAAGGGTAAACAATGAGTCTTCAGTTATAAATTTAAGGCCTCTGGTAATATATACTAAATAAAATGTATTGCCACTCATTAATACTATATACAGAAACATGGAGTACGGGAATAGAGACAGTGCAGGAAAAAAAATCTATTATTAAACTAATATTAAAAAGGTGATACATTAAAACTTATTCTTTTTTTAAACTCACTCACTTGTGACCAATCTCATGTGCAATGGTAAAAGCTGAACCTAGGCCAATGTCTTCATTAATGCTGCAGCTCCTTTCAGGCTCACACATTCCAGCCACAGAGGCCAAGCCTGAATAAACAGAAGGAGACACAAAGGGTCATGCCAAGGTGTTTCAGTCTTAAAAGCCCTAGTTTTAAATGCCTGGATTCTTTTTAATAACTTCTATGCACAGAAGGAGCAGTTGGCAAAAGGTTAACTTTCTAGTCATTTACAAAATCACTGGGGGGAATTTTACTTTGCCGGCTAGACATTAATATTTTTTGAACTGCAGTCAGTGCTGGAAAATGTCTAGACTAGGGGTTAGATTTATAAATTTTACTTCTGGTAACTTGGGACCACCTAGTAACTTGAGCCAGGAGAGGGAATTCAAGAAAGCATTGCTATTTTAACATTCTTCAGCCTGAAGAAAGCAAAATGTATCCACACTATTTTTCTAAAGAAATCTGTTTAAGTTTAGTGGGTTCATAAAAACATAGAAGCAACTTTTTTAGCTATGAAAAACCTCACATGGTACATTAAAAAAATTAAAAAAACAAAACTCAATGCATCAGTGAAGAGAGGAGACATGTTAATCACAAGTATTCATTTAACCATGGAAGTCTTTTCCATTTATCACCCATCATCTTCTGGAATTTAAACCTTATTGTGTTACAAGCGCTCTTAAAAACTTTCTTTAGAGAGAGAAGGCTACTGGCAATTTATGGGCTATGGTTCTTCTGTATCTTGCACATTCTTCAGCAACACATTATTACATACATACTTCCAGTCATAATTTAGTGCCACTAAAGAACATCAGATTTATTTAACGTATTCATCTCTAGCATTTCTAATCTGAAAGAAGCAATAAACCTTCCTTTAAGGAAACTACCTGCTCAGTTAACTACAAAACAACCCAGTACACTACAAAACAAAACCAAAAACCAAAACCAAACCAAAATAAAACAAACTACCACCACCAAAAACCAAACCAAACAAAAAAACCCCAACCCAACCCAAACAAAAGAAAAAAAAACCCAATCAACATCAACAACAAAAAAACTAGGAAAAGTG
The DNA here is from genome assembly GCF_001604755.1 of Lepidothrix coronata. Taxonomy (NCBI): domain Eukaryota; kingdom Metazoa; phylum Chordata; class Aves; order Passeriformes; family Pipridae; genus Lepidothrix; species Lepidothrix coronata. Next base: position 8,964,174 of record NW_016690211.1, read on the forward strand.
TAACTTTGATTGGAGGATAAGCAGAAAGAGACAGAGAGTGGGGCAGAGAGAAAGTATACTCTATATGAGCAAGCATCAAATTATTCTAGTTGGACTAACAGTAAGCAAGTAATAAGAAGACAAGTGCTTCCTGGCTGTGTCCACATCAGCAAGTAATCTGGAGCCATAGGAGTGGGTCAACACAGCGAAGCACTGATATTGAGGCTATCCACATATCCTTTTATGTAGGTTGGGGACTTTACTCTGGACTCGTTGAATCCTATAGGCTGAACATAGTCACTACACGTGTGGTTCAAAGCTTCCTAAAGGGAAAAAATATTACAAGGGTATCACAAGGAAACAGCCCATGTGGGATCTAATGTCTCCCACAGGCACATACAGAGCATTTGGGGGTATTTGTTCTGATTTAGGTTTTCTCCCAAACAAATCTAGTTTATATACATCAAAACTACTCTGATAACCAAACTCACATGGGAAAAAGGTGACAATGTGTGTCTGGAGAATTTGAATCAAAACAGTACTACTGCTATAAACAAATCATTGCTGTAGAGACACCCCTTGAAGACACCATAAAACATCAAAAGAAAACAGATTGTCCATGGAGAAAAATACATATTTTTTGCAGTGTTGAACCTGCAGAAAATACAGTAATTATAGTTCACCTATGCTACACTAATTGAGGAAATTCTGAAAACATGGCAATACGTATATACAACTGTCATGTTCCCCTGTAAAGTCCACCATATTTGAAAGATAAAGTCATCTCCATCTTCACATTTTCTAATTAAGCACTTGCTTCAGCAACTTACAAAACCAGAGTAATGTAATTCCATACCACGCTTGCAGAAAGTAACAGAGATCAAGCTAAGAACTCAGTCTATTGCTCAGATTTTAGAAAGAACTGGCCTTCACTGGAGCCACAGACATACTGCAAGACATCTGAGGTCTATCTTTTCTAGAAAGATAGCAAGATTCCCTGTTTCAGGAAACTGGAATAGGACACAGATGTCTCTGCCACACCAAATCCTTTATTTCTTTTTTGTCCTATAATACCAATTATCCAGGTTTCTTTTGACCTTTTGAGACCTTTTGAGACCTTTTGAGACCTTTTGAGACCTTTTGAGACCTGAGACTTTTGTTCACAGACTCCTTAAATATATGATTAGTTACTGGAGGTCAGTGGGACTTAAGCATATCAAATGCCTTGTAGAAGAAGACCACAGGGTGTCCTCTCTTCTCCAATTCAATGCCTATAATGTAAAAAAATTGTCATGGTTTTGTTGCCAATACTCCTATAACACTCTTATTTTTAGTTGGGTTTTTTTTTCAAATAAAGCTTTTTGTTTAATAAAACATTTGCCAAAGTCTATCCTCTGTTACAATGAATTCAAGTGAAGCAGATTTTGCTTTTCTGCCAAAATCTGATACAGTAAGAACTACCACACTAATGATCTGTGTTAAAAATATCACCTAAAAATATCAAATAGTTCATGCATGAATGTATGCTCTTTCAACCTTTCTTCTTTTAACACTTGCAAAGCCAATTCTCAGACATCAATGTACACAGTCTCAGTTTTGTCACCTCAACATCAAAGAAAATCAGTTACATTTAGAAATTCATCATCATTTGCCTTTTACTAAAGCAAATGGCCTTTACAAATGCCTTCTACTAAGTTGTGGATTTTGTTCATATTTACAGCAGGCAAAATTCTGGTACCTTTTACGATGTAAACTACATTCCTCTGCCAGAAGCATTGTGTTAACTTGAGAGACTCGTAGAAGAATTAACATAAGTTAAGGTTATCAAGCATACAGTAATATAGGGAAAGACAAAGCAAATACAATCATGAACTCTGACTGAGAAAGGAGTATTATTGATCTGAACTAGCTGATTTAGAATTTTATCTTTAATTACCTACAAGAAAGAGGCTTATGAAAGGATGTAAATTGAAAAAAAATCTTAATAAAGGTTACATTGGCCTTTGAATAATGTTTCTTTTATATATTAAAGTACTACTGAAGGTAACAATCTATGGTCACAGGTAACAACGTACAGTTATTTACTACAGTAAATAACTTTTGGTGACAAATTCAGGTATGGAGAGAACAACAGCTCTCCATCCTTAACCTAAGGTGTGCTTCTCCATTGTCAAAGCATTGTTTTAAGGAATTTCTGTCACTGTGCTGTTTTCTTCTAAGTCTGTGAAAGGAAAAATATAAAGCTGTACTCACTGTGTACAAGAGAGCAAACCTCAAAATCCATTTCTTTTGTATGGTTTAGGAGTTTTTTGGTCATTTTTTAATTTTCCAGAGGATTTTTACTTGTATTTTTTAACTAGATTATGGAGACAGATTAAACGGAAATAAAGAGCAAGTTGTCTTCTATAAGAAGTACAATTGAGTCATCTACTAGGTTTTATCAGAACGACAGCTGCCAGAGATGAAATACACACAATTCAAACTTCTAGCAATGTATCAAAGCCAAAGACCACCTAGGTTACCTTTTATTGTTCATGTTTATAAAAATTTCAAAAGCACAAACTTCAGAAGATCTGATCAGTCAATAAACCATTAGCTAAGTATAAAGCAACAAAACAGCAAATACAAGCTGAAATTTCTCTTTATATACTTACCCAGTGTGCCACAAGGCTTGTTTTTATAAGTGCAGATATCGTATCTGTTAAGGAGAAAAAAAGTAGATAACGTATGTCAGTGAATCAAATTTGTAAGATAGTTTGTATATTTATCACACATCTGTATCACAGTCCAACTTGTCAGACCGCAATCAGTTTCACTGTGCAGCCAGCTGGTGTCGGCATTTTCTATGCTCTGGTGTAAACCACAAGCTGCCGTACACTCAGAGCTGCTGGCCTCAGGCCAGTGGGACACCTGCCAGTAAGAAAAAAATGGTTAAAGTGGATCTTTGTAATCACCAACTCCATAAAGCAGTCTACCACTCTGTTATGAAGTTACAGCAGCCTATCTATAGACTGCTACTGATTCATAACACTTAACTTTTACTTACTGAACATAATTTGAAGCCTCTTAGAGTCTCACACTTATGAACTAAACAATATTAATTGTAACTTCTACTACTTACTAATTGTAACTTTTACTACTTAAAACTTTGATTCTAACTAAAAACTGTAACTCTCAATAATTATACCATTTTTTTGAAAACAATCTTATGAACTGCCATAACAGTGCCCTTCTTATTATTTTCCAATGTTTATACTAAGTCTTAAGAGCATTTGATAACAAACTAAAATGAAAAAACATTTTGCAAAAAGCTAAAAAATTTCTTAAAAGGATAATTTTCATCCTTCATATATAGATTCTAAATGAGTTTTTGTGTAGTTAATATATAAGTCTCTGGAGCTAACAAAAGAAAAAAAAAATTTTTTTGTGACATAGCTTTTAATAATAGCATTGGTCATGCAGCAGTCAATTCATTAATTACACCTTCGTATTTTGAATACGCAACCCTATGATATAGTGATACAAGAACATTCCTACAATGCCATTTATTTTCAAGAATTTATACTGATTTCCTTGCAGTATATTTCAGAATAATTTCTACTCCTCTGAAAAGCAAGTGAAAAAAAATATGAAAAGATACCATCTTTATGCTTTAATTTTTAACCCAAATGGTTACTAATTTCAGGCCACCAGACATTTCAGTTAAAAATAACGTAAGGACTGTTATCACATAGGAGTCTGATCAGATCTATACCTTTCACTGCTAAAAGAGTTACAGTCTGTCTGCAAGACAAATCCATGGACAAAATAATGAACTTAAAATTCAGAACAAATTCATTAAACTCTCTATGCATGTAGACTGCTGTGACCACATGGAATTCCTATGAATTTTAAGAGGTATTGAGTGTGGAGCAGTTTTTGGGATTACACCATAACTTTAAACTTAAGTATTCATATGAGCTTATCTCATCAAGCTGGTTCAAACTCTCACTGATCTCCTGTTTACAGTTTGGAGGAGAGGAAGGTAATCAAATTAGCATTCTCATAAAGAACATCTTGGAATATAATCAGGTTTTGTATATGACAAAGTTTTAAGATGACGAAGATACAGAGCAAAAGATTTTTATTGATCGTTTCCTGCCTTTTACATATTTAAGTAAGCAAACTTCTTATTTCTATATTCAGGACAATGTCTGAACCTCATCCTATTGAAGTTCAAGCAAAATTTGTTCCTTAAAGAAAGCAGAGAGGGGTCAGTCTTATTTAATGAGAAAACCCTAGCTAAATTCTTTAGAACATAGCTGAGAACTGAATAGAAAGAAATTTCTGTAATACATAGGAATTATTGGTCTTCTAATTTTTTTTAGTATCCAATGGTAGTAGGAAAAAACAATGAAAGGCATACATCCTTAGATAAAGGATGTTTGATAATAAAGCCAGTTCCATTGAACTCAAGTAAAATGTTGTCACTGACTTCTGCAGAGCTGAAAACTTGCCCTTATGGCCTGGATCAGCTTACTCTCATAGAGGTATGAACCTGAAGTTACTCCTCACCTTCAGTTCATTTTCACAAAGAACTTTTATAGGAGAGAATGATATGAATTAAGTTCCTTGTTTCTGTCATATTTTTGAAAAACACACACCATGGTATCCTTCAATTTCTGCTAAGAAGTGTGTGTTCTTTATTATGCATAGGCTAGCATTTTAAAGAAAATATGATGATAATGAAATTTAAATTACATAATAAACTAAGAGAAACATCACTAACTATTTTTGCAAGAACATACCTGGATAGTAATATGTTCTCAATTATGGCTTCATTAAATATTCACATCTTATAGACAATAATTAATTTCCTGTAAGGAGCATTCATACACTCACCTAGGCCCCAGTTTAACTCTCTAAATTTTCAGTGTCCAATGACTTACTTCATCTACATCATCTTCAAGCTTATCATTTTTAGCTCTTTTTCCTTTCATATGAACGGTTACTGCTCGTGATTTGTTTGAAAGCTCATATAATTCTTATGTACCAAACTGCTTGCTTCCATCATTTGCTTCTCTGTATGATTTAACCAAATCAGACTAACCTGTCTTTTTCTGGTTTTGACACCATTTCCTCTAACTTTAATAATCACAGATTATGCTGAGTTGGAAGGGATCCACAATGGTCATCGAGTCCAACTCCTGGCCCTGCACAGGACAGCCCCAAGAGTCACACCACGTGCCTCAGAGTATCATCCAAATGCTTCTTGAACTCTCTCAGCCTTGGTGCTGTGACCACTTCCCTGGGGAGCTGTTCCAGTGCCCAGCCACCCTCTGGGTAAGGAACCCTTTTCTAATATCCAACCTAAACCTTCCCTGACACAACTTCAGGCCATTCCCTGAGATCTTGTCACTGGTCACTACAGAGAAGAGATCAGTGCCTGCCCCCACTCCTCCCCTCACAAGGAAGTTGTAGACTAAGGAATTCATTTAGCCTACAGATGTTGAGTTCCAAAACGCAAAAGACTACAGATTTAATACTTGACAGATAGTAACTTTAAGCCAAGAAACCCCTGAAATTACAAATCCTCATGACTCCACATGAGACTGGATAGGTCTAATAGCTATTAAAAAAAAAAAAAGAAACCCAGAAACAAACAAAAAAAAAAGCCAACCCTCCCAAAAAACACCACAAAGGTGATGATACTTCAGAAGCCAAGGACAATAAAAAGGTATATTCTCAGGCCAACAATTATCTCAATCAAACATTAAAAATTATAACAGTCACAAGAATTATGCAAAAATTTTGTTTGGGTCGCTGACAGATTGTGTAAGGGACACCACACAAAATTTAAATGCAAGAACACAGATATGCATGTTGTAAAAAAGCTCAGGATGAGATGCCAGCCTGATCACTTTGAGACAGCCAAGAAAATCCTCTGCCCAAGTCAGAAGAGATCACATGCCTCCTAATAAAGTGGGTGTAATGCCCCTGAAATGTGACCACACTGGAGAAGTGGAATGGAAAAGAGGTAGAGGGAAGATTTCTTATTACATGGCCATTCCTGCCCTGAACAAATCAGAAGACATTTTATGAGGCAGATGTGGAAGAGATCTGGGACTTCTGGGCCTGCCTGCAAGGTTGCTGAAGAACTGGATCAGAAAGGTAGGAAACACATGATGAATGCACAGCTGTCACTGAGTCAGAAGGAAACTGCAGAGATAGACCATTATGAGCTCAATAGGATGCTCAACATGGGAGCAGCAGTACACTGCTGTCATGCCATGGATAAATGGGAAGAGTTAGTGTGCCATCCAAGAACATTTTAAAAGGAAAAATTTCTAGTCTTTTTTGGCAGGATATGAGCAGGCCCTGTGCTAACGTATCCATCTACATCACTGTATTAAAAAGTGAAAGGGATCACACTAGACACTGAAATTCTATTATCTGCATTACCTAGCTGTTTTAAAAGTCTACCAAAATTTTTTTAACAATTTCCTTGCACAGATTTGGCCCATGACAACAACTAATCTCAAAGAACTCCAATAAAAATTTATGAACATGTCGACAAACAATTATTAAGAAGCAAAACACTAGTTTTTTCTGAAGAAGCTAGCTTAGTAGTGTGGACACAAGATCTGTGGCAGTGGCCCTTAGTGCAAGAAAAAAGCCAGTGACATGTTTATTTAATGTACTAGCACGGATATAAGCTATAGACTATCTCTTGAAGAAGCCTCAGTTATCTGCAACTCTAACTTGAAGAAAAATTCCCTTTCCTTTGAAAATCTGATAACTAGCATGACCCCGAGCATTTGAGTAGGACATTCAAGTCAAACAGATAAGACAGATAAATTCTCTTTGAATACTGCAAGTACTGCTCAAACTTGTCAGGTAATTTATTTGCAGCTACAGCCAATCTCAGGCATCTTAGGGGAAGACAGATATTTCCCTGCTGACACATTGCAGGGAAAGGAGAAAGCATTCTTCCTGATCCCTGTAAACTGTCAGCTTGCCAGTCGAATACATGTGATGGTGCAACTATGTAGTTCACAAAGAGTTCTATGTAAGCAAATGTATTCTCATATCAAAAATAAAAACATATAAAAATAAAGAGATATAAAAAAATGACAGGTTTGATTACTAGAAAGAATCAATGATTCAATCATACCTCCACCTTCCCCAGTAATTTATTCTAGAAGCTACAGAAGATAAAAGCTATTTGTTAGAAGCTATTCAATCTCACATTAAGAGTTGTTTACAGCATCATTTAAGAACAACTGTACTAGGTTATCCAGTTGATCTGCCTTTCCTTCCACAGCAGTCATTTGTGAGTGTTTCCAAAGAAAACAGGACAGTTCAGATTGTAGTTTCCCTGACACAAGCCCCCAGCTTTGTGGCTTAGGAAGCTTCAGAGACAGAGATTGCATCTCAGTATTTAATTGATCTTTCTTCTAATGTCTTCAGCACTTAGTTAATTCCTCTTCAATCTTTAATAAAAATATTTCAGTGTTTATCTGGGGGAGGTTATTTGTTATGTGGGAGCAAAGTTGAGTTCCTCTGTTACAGTAGAGCTCTTTCCTGTTAAAATCACTTTTTAAATTTTCTTTTAAATCAGATTAATAAATGGAACTTTGTCAGCATCGCACCACTACACTGTGGTCTTTCTGGCACCTTCATTTGCACTCAAGGTCTTTTCAAATTTTCTGCAGTGTGTTTATTAAAATTCAAAAAGTTGTTCTAGTAGTGGTGGTATTAACAGTAGTAGATACAAAGGCAAAATGAATTATTTCCTGTTACATGTTAATGTGCATTTATAAATTAAAGGATAACACTGCCCTTTTCACCAGTCTCATTATGCAAAATGGCCCATTATCTGAAAATATCTGAAATTATCTGAAAAGAATCTCTATAAAGCACTGTCATTACTAGCTATATGTTACTGGAAATGTCCAGTGTGCCAGAAAGGACTATTTGCATCAAATTAACACTGAGATAGAAATATACCTGCAACAGGATCGGAAACATATATGAATACGAGCATTAGATACACTTTAAAGAATTTAATTATTCAACAACAATAACCTACACCATGTCTTTTACTTAAGTACAATAAGTGAACAAAGCACGAACACTCTTATTAGAAGAGCAAACTTCCAAATCAGTATGAAACACAAGCTGCTTACTTATACACATATCAACCTACTCTGAAATTACTCTGAAAGCTACCAACAAATCTGAGTAATACTTACAATAGATATTGATATAAATAACTGAAGTTTTTGAAGGAATATTTCTTAATGGAAAAGACCTTAGGAGACAAAAATACCATCACAGCAAACTGCCTATCAAGATGGCTGGAATTTAAATGTAAAAAGTACATCAGAAAATTCCAGCTACACAAAACCAACAAATACGTATGACGGACATGAAGGTCTTTATAACTTCGAGACAGGTGAACATGTGCTTCATATATATAATACTAGACTATTTGCCAATTAATCTGCTTGAAAAGGTTGTCAGAAAACAAAATAAAGCCTAAGAACTGGTTCTGGTCTGACTAAGAGGAAACAGAGCTAAATAATACAAACCATTAAGAGTTCATTTTTAGGGAACATTTCCAAACAAGCTACCTCTGAAAGAAACGGTTTATTTTTCACTTGTTTTAAACCAAATGATACTTTTTGACACTTGCTTTTTAACTATTGTAGGTTTCGAGAATGAGCTATTCAAATAAGGACTGTTCTTCACACACACTCCTGTTCAATGATAAACATAACATGTTCATCAGAGTTTTATCTTTTTTACTTTTTATTCTTCATGCTATGCAACATGATTTATCTATGCACCCAATCATAAATGTCTCATTTCTGAATAATGATAAAAGACCAGGCAAAAATGCACCTAATTTTGAAAGATTAAGTTAACCTAGTTCCAGCACCTGGAGCTATAAACTGAACTACGGCCGAATCAGACTGCAATATCAGACTTCTCTTAAATGGATCAGAAACTTCAAGCTATCAGACAATTCCAACTACTATTTCTAAAGTATGGAAAATAAAAACCAAGAAAACAGTGAGTAGCTTGTACTTTCACCACATTCTTTTGTATACATATACTTGGGTATGATTAAAAAGTGGTTATTTTGCAAGTGCAGACAATGTCTCTAATGCTAGAGAATTGCATGGAATAATAGTCATAAATCAAATACTGACTTCTAGTAAGTTTTTATTAAAAGCTATAATTCTTCAACTGTGCAGCATCCTTAAGATAATCTGGTTCATTTATTTGACTTGCACAGTTTACCAACAGCAATACTCCTTACTACAGAGAATTTTTTGATTCTCTAAAAGCTTTACTACAGCATATTTTACAGCCTTACAGAAAGTGGTTCACTGCAACAGTGTTCTGCCTTAAAATAAAGAACACATCTTATTTGGTTTTTTCTTCAAAAACCTCAAACCAAAAAGAGCTATTTAAACCAAAGAAGGAAAAAATAACGTATGTTACACATCACTCAACAGAAATAGCTTTTTCCATGCCTTTAATACTGCCATAGACAACCAAAGTCTGTCTCTATTAGACTTTATTCTGATACTTAGCTGGGGTGGATAAATTCTGAGTTACAGAGAGAAAAACTATTACTGCCATGAGTTCTAGTTCTCCAGCTTGATATAACAATAAATCTTTTAAATACTTGCCCTATGGATGAAACACTTCCATACTACTTTTTCTAAACAGCAAATGCAGTCAAAAAAGTGAAAATAAACTCAGTTCCGAAACAATTTTTTTAAAGCTGTCATTTGTCTTCATCAATTTTGGCAATGTAACATTAGAACGGCAGTTGTAAATTTATCACAATCAGTAGTATTATCAGTGTCCTTAAGACAGATGTACAAAGAAGATTTTTAAATTATGAGTTAATAATAGATTCTTAACGCAAATTCCACTCCTAAAGTATCTAAAAAAATTTCAACTAACTTCATGAAAAATATATAAGCAAAGATTTTCTTTAGCATTGTGTTGATGTGTCATGCAAACATACAGCATAGCTATTGCAAAATATACTAATTACATGACAATAGATGGGTTTGTAAACAAAAATAGTTCTAAACACAAGCTGAAGACCCTGAGATGGTGTGGGAAGATGGCTAAAGTTAAAAATTAGAGGAGACTAAGAAGTAGAGGGTAAAACGCAGCTGCATCTCCCTGCATGGAATGCAATCAACATGTCCCACAAAGATTACCCATACAACCAAAAACACCTGCTAGGAGGATGGAACAGATAGTGGAGTGGAGTGGAGTGGAGTGGAGTGGAGTGGAGTGGAGTGGAGTGGAGTGGAGTGGAGTGGAGTGGAGTGGAGTGGAGATGCCATGGCCTTCCTCCATAGAAGTCCCTGCAGAGAGGGAAACATGGTGGTATTTTGTAGTTCGTAAGACCATTCAGTAGCTATCAACCAAGAGAGACAGATGAAGATGTTCTGCAGCTGAGCCAATAATTATATCAAAATCTCTCTCCTCAGATGCCAAGAAACAACCACCACCATTAAGCATGTGAAGTGAAGCAGGACAATTTTACATCAATCAGAGATAAAAGTACTTATTACTAAAGTCACTCATCCACCAAAACCTAAAGAGATAGTATAAAAGTAAGTTGAGAATAAGGGGAAAATTGAGGAAGACTCCACCAAAACTGCTTGGATCAGTCAACAGGCTGAACCTGTCTTCACCCCCATAGAAATGACTATTGGGTAAGTCACACTTCATGTGTGTTAAATGCTGCTACAGGATTAGAGTTTGCACTTGCTTTATAGTAGAGTAAATTGCTTACACATGCTTTTGCAGCCAGATGCTATCAAAGACAACCCTCAAACCTTAGTAACCTATCATAATTTGTATTAGGAAAGAATGTTATTCCATAAACTGTTAGAGTGAGTCCTTTACAGGTGCTGGCAGTTGCCAGAAGCGGATAACACATTGGGAAGACCCCCTGAAGGGTCTCCATGCTGTTGGCTTAGCGCCGCCTCCCCAAAAACGGCAGTCAAATCAACCTCCAATACGGTGAATCTGTTCAGTGAAGGGTTTCCATAACAGGACACTGACAAACTGGTTGGACATAAGGGTCTTAGCTTTCCTGGAGCACTGACAGACAAATAAATCACTAAGGATAGAGAAAATCTCCCCACGCTATGGGCCAGGTAAACTGCCCCCTTTCACGTGACAGACGGTTCTCACCTTGCGACACACCCTAGGGATTGATCCAACACTTGAAACCACTGATAAAAAAGTCATCATACCAAAAATCAGTGGACTAGACTTAAAATCTCTATTTTTTGAGGAAATAATACATCCAAGCTTTTTAGTCATTTTCTGCTTTTTAAGAATATCTGTGTTTATGTACATTTTTTGCATTTCAGCTTTTTTTCTACAGCCGTCCAGACTAAAAGATTCCTTTTCCAATGTCAGGCATGAGTCTCATACAGAAACATGTCCTTACCAACTACAGCAATAAAACAAGAATGAAGTAATGGAAAGTACAGAATAACAAGTGCTACAAACTCTTAAGATCACAAGTATCCATGACAGACACCTACAGAAACTTAACAACATACAAAAAAAAAAAAGATTCACACAACATCAATACTACTGACTGGTTGCTCCTATAAAAGTACCAATTAAGTTGATTATAGTAAGGTAGCATAAAACTAGATAATTCCTTGCTGTCTGCCGATGTATTGTTAATATCACTTGAAATTTTTGAAAAGACAGAATACTTCCTCAGATTCTTCTTCTAATCAAAACTTTTCTGTAGACCATACATGGCTAAAAAATTAAGAAAGTATCAGCTCAACCACAATATTATGAAGGCAAATGAACACTGCACAAACCCATTAGACTACTTTAGCTGACAATGTATACTCAAGAATTACTCTAGATACAGCTTTATAAGCAGACTCTAGCACTGAAGAAACAGCCAGGCACTTGTGATTCCAAAGCCTGCTCCCTGCAGGCCTTGGACTAGCAACGTCACTTCACTGCTTGCTCTACCTTGATTTTTCCATCTTTAGAAGTTACCTCTTCCTTTTTCCCATTCTGTATACAACACGTAGGGGCATGCTGCTCTAACTCATTCCTCTCTCCTCCATGAACTTTCTTTTGTGATCCTCAGTGAATGTATGTTCCAGCAGTATTAAGTTTAAGTTTACCGGAGCTTTAAGTTTACCAGAGATTGACTGGTGGCTCAAGTTGTCATCAAACATCTTATACAAACAGGCCTATCCCACTATAAACTTAATTTTGAGGGCTATACACATGGCAGTCACAGCAGTATCAATAAGCTAAGCCTAGAGTAGCTACCCCAACATCCATCTTGGTTCTTTCTATTTTTATGCCCTGCACCAAGTTCTATGCTTCTGCATTTAACATGAGCACCCATGCTGGCTAAAGATGTTTGACTGAGTTTTCACTATATTGGAATGTGATGTCAGTACAGACAGAATAAGCCATCACACAGAAGGAGTTTCAGGTAGTTGTAGCCCAATCTTAAATGAGTCCACTCCTCTTCAGAACATGTTCATTTTATTGCAAGCTAGGCTTTAGATCCCCTCCAACACTAAGACACCTCAACCAGGCATCTTTCAACAAAATTATCAGAAATCCCTATATCCAGATAAACAATAGGAAGATTTCAAAACTGTAGAAATTTGAGAATTAATTATGATAGTAAGGCACAAAGCTAGCAAAAGCTGGAGACTGTGTACTCATAAAAGTAATCAGAGAATTGAAATCTAGCAGAACTACAAGGAGCATTTCAAAACTTTTCTGTGGCATATCTAATTTGCTTTCCATGGCATAGTTCCTGATACACACAACAGAATTTTATACAAGGGCATCAGAAACGTAGAGCTACCTACATGTGTGACAATTGTGACTTCATCGCCATTCAGAGACAATTTAGCGATTCAGCATTTGCACTATCACCAGAATGCAAGAAATACTTAACTTGTACTCTGAACTTCAAAAGTGACTGAATAGTTTTATTGAATTCTCAGTACTGAGCCAAAATTTAGATGGAATTACATAGATGTGACTAGCTAAAGTTGGCCTAGAGAACAGAACAGAAATTTTTATATATCTACTCCAAGTAGACCATTAATAATTTTTCTATCTGTACATTCAGGATAAGTCTGGCAACAGGTACATAAAGCCTTTTTTTAAAGGACATTGACACTGAGCAGCTTAAGCAGCTTGTAGGGCAATGCTTTTTAGAGTGTGCTAACGCAACCAAGTCTGGGAAAAAGGAAAACTAGCAAAACTAATTACATAGGTGTGGCCGGGGGCATCTTGCCACACAGCAGAAAATAGGAAGCAACTAGTCTAGACCTTTGGCAGGAGGGAAACACAGCTAGCAACTATGTTTTAAAGCTAAGTTTTAAAACTAGGTTTTAGTTCTGCTGTACAGAAATAAATGAGATAAATTATAGCAATAACATATTCCATATCTATTTCTAAGTTTTTCTATTATTTCTTTCTATGACTTTTCTGTGGATATGTGTTTCTTCCCTAACTTTCTGAATATTGTAAACAATTAATTTACAAACTCTGAGAAAATCATGCACATCCTTATACCTAAGATGTCTACTTTATTTACCCTTGTTCACACTGTATATGGCATAAAAGCATCAGTATCTAAGGTACGCTGTAAAGAGTAGAAGTTCATTAGGATGACAGACCACACCTAGTAAAAAAGTGAAAACATAAGAATTGCAACATGGGCCAGACCAAAGACTCCACTAACCTGCATTCACGATCCAAGAGAATGCCCAAGAAAGAATAACACCACAGAAAGCATAAAATGGCAGTTATCCCAGTACTCTCTCAATTTCAACTATTTTTGGCTCAGATTTTTTGAGACAGATGTGCTTCTGGGTATTTAGTACTTTCAATGGATTTTTTTTCTGTGAATTTGCCTAGCCAACCTTTCAACCTACACATATATACAGCTTCCATAAAATGACTTGCCAAGGATTTTCAACATTAGCTAAATCTTGCATAAAAAAGGGCTGCCTCCCTTCTCCTTGTTTTGAGTCTTCTCTAAGTTTACTGGGTAGCCTCTAGTTCTTGTACTGAAAGATGCAATGAATGATTGTTCCTTACTTATAGCCCCCATACAATCTTGTAACTGTTTAAATCACTGTAGTATTGTCCCAAATTTGACTTTTCCAAAAGTTGATGTCCCCAAGCAAGAGAGTCCTCAACTTAGTCAATCCTTGTAAAGAAAGTCCCAGTTATCCTTGTCCAAGTTTTTGGTTATCTTTGCTTCTCTTTTCCAATTCTCCTAAAACCTTTTGAGATAAGGCCAGAATGATATAAACTATTCAAGACTTAGGCGTGCCATGCCCAGTTTACTCAATGGCATAATAAGGTTCTTTATTCTTTTCCCAATAATCATTAATATTTAATTTGCTGGATTAACAATGTATATTTAGCATGCAGCCTAAATCTTCTCAGAGAAATAGTAATATTATCCTATAATAGAACCAGAACAGAAAAAAAGCTGTGATTTTTTAATGCTACTTCTGGTTGATACTTCTACAAAACTTCTGAGAAAAAGATTGAAACTCCTAGGCATGTACCATTAAAACATATTTTTCTTGAAGATGATGAGAACAGTAAACCCTGTGCTTGGGCCCAATTAAAGAATCACAAAGCATTTGGGTGATCACAAAGTTGTATCTACACAAAGAACTAAACTTCAGCAGTCAAATGCAGTAATTAAAACCTTCTTCAGTCAATGGAAGAAAATTTATTTTCTGACTTATTTTTAAGATCAAAAATGAAAACAGTAACTCCATCCAAATGATTTTTAACCCTGAGAAGAATAAAGAGTTTTTTGTTTTAACAGGAAACCGAAAGCAATATATTTTACGAGTTTTAGTGCTTTCTTCTATAAGTATGTGTTACAATAAGTTACAATAAAGGATTTTTCCTGTTCAAGAAATGTCAGCAAATAATTTGAGTGCCAATGCTTAGGAAGCAATACAACATCAATTGAGTGCTGGATATCTGCAGTAGTTCTCCAGATGACATGCATAAATTCCATCACATAGGCTGCTGCTGTGTTCTACAGCTAACAAGTTTTGAAGCTAACAAACTTAGTGGAATACTTGTGAACTAAAAGGAAAAGAAATGCATAGAGTTACAGAATGAAATGGTAGCAGAAGCAATGACTGAGAATTCTAACAAAAAGGATCGATTTAAAAGAAGCACACAGATTAAATATATTAGAGGAAAAACATTTCTGAGATTTTGTCTGAGTTTGTGAGAGCACATCAACCTGAAACGTTAAGAACAAAAGGAACTTATTTTGGTTTTCTGATATTTTAAATGTGCTGGCAAATGGAATAGATGCACCTGACATGGATCTCTGAAGTCTGTACCAAAAAGTAGAACCCATGCATACAATTCAGAACTGCACATAAATCTTTGTTTCATTTTCTTCTCCATGCAATAATAACCAGAAGAAATATTTGCTCTATTCAAGACAAGTAAGTCTGAGTGGCATACATTATAATTTTCTGTCTAGCTTATTTTTTACAAATCATTTTAATGACAACAGCAACTGTTGTGAACGAATGGCTGAATACCATGAGAACACTACCTCATTTTACAGCAGAGGCTCTTCATAAACTACATTACTCTTATTTTATATACGTTAGGATTAGGTAACTGTATCTATCCAGACTGTCTGCAGGAACACATACTTCCCCATACCTCAAAGAACATTAAGAGTGGAGCTGGTGCAAGTTATTTTATTACTTCTGTCAAAAAAAAAGAATCACTGAAGACTCAGGACTAGCTAGGAAAGAAAATGGGCTGCAGTAACAGTGATCTGTCTTGCAAACAAGACTCCTTTTTCCACGTACGAATTCTTCAAACTAAGCTACTAATTCCACATTAAAACTACCTGATTGTCAAAAGCAATTTCTCATTGATTCCTTAAATTTAAACCTCCATACATTATTCAAGTCTTAACTTTGTAAACTAGTCTTTTGTAAACTAACCTATCTTGAAGTGGGTAAAAAAATTCCTCTTAATTATATTTATTAAGCCCACAAAGCATTTACCCACTTTTTTCTTTTCTGAAAACACAGTTATACTTCCAAAACTAGTTTGGTTACCTCTATAAATGTTGTGAAAGAAAAATTTCACTTTTTTTAAATGACAAAGTACTTCTTCATATTAAAACTGATCTGAACTTACATTTTATTTTTCACCACATACCATGTATTACCATGGGACTATTAAAATAATTATTCCCTCAGGTTTTACAGAATTTTAAATGCTGAGCAGAAATTTTGACTGGTTATAAAGACAACCTTTATCCCCACGAGACCAGTCAAGCAGTAAAGTGGTTTGCCCAAACAGGTTTTACAAGATTTAACTGGATAAAGCCTTGTGCAATTTGGTTTGATTCCCCCTGCTTAGGGGATAATATCGGACTGAAGACCTCCGGAGGTCTCAAGCTACAGCCCATAGCTTCTAAGTAGGTGTTATCTAAAAATCTTCAAATTGTTTAATGAATAATCATGGGGAAATAAATTACATTTTAATACAACTCTCCAGAATACTCATTGGAAAGTAAATTACATACTCAAAATGGAAGCGTCATTACAGACATAGTTATCATAGACTAAATTTTCCACCAATATAGAAAACAGGGGGAAAGTATCTTCCTCCCCCCACCCCTCGAACAGTTCTTAAATCTTAGTAACGACTACACATGAAAACTCTTGAATTTCATTCTCCAATTAGTTGACTGTTAAACTTTAAATGCCTGACATTGTTCTGTAAAGCACATTCTCTTCTGTGATGCTAACACAACAACCTAAAACACTCACTCTAAGAAATCCAGGAAGTTCAAGCTGGAAGAAAAATAAGTATGCCTTATTTCTTTTTGGCTCAGTAAATTTTGGCAATTAATGTAGTTAAACCATTATAAATAATTGCAAGTAAATGTCATAAAACTTCAAACAGGAAAAATCAACATTCACTAAAATGTTTCTCTTAATTGTGGCTGAAAAACAGGGAGAATTTCATTGTTTTAAGATCACAAAATTATTACTTTTTTTAATTATTACTTCAACCTATGTAAAGTTATTGAATTGAAACACTAAACTTCTACTCAAATTATAGAGAAAAGGAAGGGTCAATATAAAAGTTTAATAAAGTAAGGATGCTTGGAAAGAGGTTGGATAACATGCAAGAAATACCAGCATTTTACCTTTTTTTTTTTTTAATGTATTAACTGTAATTTCTGTTGTACAAAATAGTCTGGTTCTAATTTGTTCAGTTTTAGTTACTTTAGTGTTTCTATTATTGTTAAGCATGGCTTTATTCAATAAATACAAGTCATATACAAATGTAAATACTTAAATCAAATTCCCTCTTTTGGTTGAAAGAACCTGGAAAAACACAAGTGGTGTTCCTCAGGGCTCAGTGTTGGTGCCAGTCATGTTTAATATCTTTATTGATGATCCGGATAAGGGGAACAAATGCACCATCAGCAAGTTCACAGACGACACTAAGTTGGGTGGGAGTGTCGATCTGCTGGAGGGTAGGGAGGCTGTGCAGAGGGATCTGGACTGGCTGGATCCATGGGCTGAGGCCAATTGTATGAGGTTCAACATGGCAAAATTCCAAGTTCTGCACTTAGGTCACAACAACCCAGGCAGCACTACAGGCTGGGGGAAGAGTGGCTGGGAAGCTGCCTAGTGGAAAAGGACATGGGGTGCTGGTCAACAGTGACTGAGCACGAGCCAGAAGTGCCCAGGTGACCAAGAAGGCCAAGGGCATCCTGGCTTGGAGCAAAAATACTGTGGTCAGCAGGACCAGGGCAGTGATTGTCCTCTTGTACTTGGCACTGGTGAGACCACACCTCAAGTCCTCTGTTTAGTTTTTGTTTACTCACTAAAAGAAGGATATTGAGGTGCTGGAGCATGTCCAGAGAAGTGCAATGGAGCTGGTGAAGGGTCTGGAGCACAAGTCCTGCGAGGAGTGGCTGAGAGACCTGGAAAAAGGAGACTCAGGGTAGATGTTACTGCTCTCTACAAGTACCTGAAAGGATGTTGTAGCTAGGTGGGTGTCAGACACTCTTCCCATGTAACAAGTGACAGGATGAGAGGAAATGGCCTCACGCTCCGCTAGGGGAGGTTTGGATTAGATATCAGAAAAAGAATGGGTTGTAAAGCATTGAAACAGACTGCCCAGGAAAGTGGTGGAATCACCGTTCTGGAAGTGTTCAAAAAACATGTACATACGGCACTTGAGGACACAGTTTAATGGTGAACATGGCGATGGAGCAGGGTTGACAGTTGGACTTGATGATCTTAAAAGGTCTCTTTCAACATTAACAATTCTGTTATTCTACGATTCTAACCTGAAAGGCCTAAAGCAAAAAATCTGAATTAAATATTTACTTCTATTAGTTAAAAATGTAAAAAAAAAAATTAAGATGTATAAATCTTTTAAAGTTCTAGAGCTACTTAAGAGAATGCACAGAAGAAGAGTTTCCTTCCAGTAATGCAGGAAGAGATGGCAAATTCAGCAGTGCAAAGACTATAAAGAAGTGCCATATGTTTCAGTGCAGTTACTACCTCTAGCATAGCACCATAGAATTTAGAATGCCATTTTCAAGAAGGGTCACATACAGGAACAAAGTTTTTTGGACTGACAAACAATCTGTTTAATTGACTCAAGACATAACCAAAACAGAACTGCAAAACATCACAATTCTCCTGATCAATTGCATCTCCTACTATTGCTATTGTTTTATGCTTGCTTTTTTAACCACTAAATAATTAACAATCTTAGCCAAAATATGACTAAAATGGAATAGCTTCAGAACCAATGTTGGTCAAAGACCCATAAACACTTCCATGGTCTATCAGATTGCATTTCAGATATCTGAAAAAATTCCTTGGTTTTGCTAGAGTTTGGAGTACAATTTCCTGTTCTGTATTGATTCCAAACACACTGTTCATAATTGCATAATGCATTTCACTCTGATTCAGCAGGTTGTTGAAAGAGCTCACAGGGTAGTAATTTCTTCTGCAAGAATCTGGACAATGAACATTTGTCAGCATTACTTGTGACCTTGCAATTTTTAAGCAGGACTAACTGTCCTAAAATAACAATATAAGCAAATACCTTTCATTACAGCTAAATTAATGTGCAAGCTATGGAACTGCCTGTACCTCTTCCTGCCTATTTATCCAATCACTTAGCACTCCCTTTTTCAAGCTGCTGAGTGTAATAAATGAGAGATTTACATGGGTCTGGCTGAAGCAGTGTGAAGGCAATCCAAATGCAACCTCAGTGCTATCCAAAGAGACATTTTAAAAGGTCTAAAAAAAATCACATTCATTTGAAGCTGAATGTTATCAGCTATATAAAATACAAGTTCCACAGTTTTCAGAACACAACCTGAACAAAATGTTCAGAAATAACTAAAATACTAACTTCAATAATTTACACCTGATGCCCTAACATAGTATCATAAATTAAGCTCAAACAGCTGTATTAGATAGTCATGAAGTATCAGTCCTTCAGCAACTTAGTACAAAGCTAACTTAAAATAAAGATTTATAAGTGGCCATATGGAAAAGAAATAATGAATTTTGGCAGTTTCTATCCTTCTTATTCTGACATTAAGGTATCTTCTTCAAAATCAGAACTGCACAACTCTTAACTTATTGACAATGAAAGAGTCAGCTTCATGTGTGACAAAAGCTCATTTGTATTATCTTGCTGGTACTTCCTAGTAAGTTGCTTATATGTCAAAACTATTACACACACTCTTATATTTTTCTGACATGAGTATTACTCTATATAGACGTAGGAGTCCTCCCACAAACATCATGTAGGTCAACATGCTCCTAAAAAATCAAAACATAGAACTGTAAGTCATTTAAGAACTACATCTCAACTTTGGAAAGAATCTAAACACGTGAAAGAGTATTTTAGTTACATAATCTAAATATTCTTCCTTCTCCAAAGACGAAGACCATGATTTGACACTCCAGTTAGTCTTATACTGAATCTAAAGCCATTACTTAAAGTTCCTAGGTTTTACCATTCTTGAGTAACTAGTAGAGTTACATAAATTCTGGACTACCAAAATTACATTTAACTGCAAAACAGAAAAATCTTACTGCCAATGTTTTGATTTTTTTAAAAAAACAACAGATCAGAAATTATCTCGGTGTTTCGCAAATCACTTTTTGATTTTTGATTCCTTTTTCAGAAAAAAATTAAACAAACATTTGACTTGAATCAATGCAACATTTCAGGTTTTTTTATTTTATGGATTTTTAAGAATTTTTCATTGAAACTGTTATTCCTAAGAAGTAATGATAACTTGCTTTTAAAGGGGAAAAAAGTTTCACCATTTATCCACAGACCAGCTTCAGTACCTGTAGTGCCAAAGCAAGTGTTTCCAATCATCCCTCTAAAACTGATTTAAAACTCAGCTATCAAAGGTCATTAATATGTTCATGTAGTTTGATTGCTAAAAAAATGTCAGTCACTTAACAACTTTTGTCATATGGACATATCTATTCTTCTACTTGGAGAAACATTAATTACAATAATGATATAAACAGAGATATGTCTTGAATGGTAACTACGTTATAAAATTATAAATATAAATTAAAAAAATATATAAATATATCTATTTATAAAAATAAATTATAAAAATCACAGTGATTGGTCATTAAGTGAAAAGTATACTGGTAAAGTGCACACATGTAGAAACATCCTTTTTCTGCAGCACCTCGGACACAAGTGCATCTTCCCATCAAGCTGTGTACAACATGGACAAAGACTCAAGAGTGCAGTCTAACACTCTAAATATTTGTGTAGGTACTCATTCAAAATTATTATGGATCTAAAATGTGGGCATATTTTCAGGATAATCTGCACAAGTTAAGGCTTGGGCAAAAGAACAAGTAGTTAACTATTAATTTTAAGTCATGTGAAGACTGTTTTGGTGGGGAAGGTGAAGGTGGGCAGGTGGGAATCTAGAAATTTATAATCTAGAAATATAAAAATCTAGTAATCTAATCTAAAAATGTAATCTAATCTTAAAATCTAAATCTAATCTTAAAATCTAGGGAAAGATAGGTCTTTCTGACATCCAGTCTGGAGAAAAACAGAAGTTGTGACTGGTAGTGCATTAAAAGAGCACTAAAACAGCAAAGAACATGAAATAATGATTGTGCTTTCAAAAGTCACCACAAAAAGAAATTTGATTCAGTGCTTTTCACCATATAACAAATTACCAGCCCTAAGGGCACCGATAACTGATGGCTTTTACTAAACCAGCTCTAGGTTGCTGGCTAAGGATATATGACAGCTATCAGGAACAAAACATCACAGAAACACACCTCAGTTGCAAATAACATTCTGTTTGTGAGGCTGAAGAGGATTTATCTTTTCATTTTACCAGATCTCAAAGAGAAAGAAAAACTCTAATTCCTAAAGAGTAAAATTAAATCCATGAGGAATAGCAGAAGATGCCTCCTAAGCATAAATACATAAGCATATAGCATCTTTTCTGCTTTGAGGAAGCTCTTGAATGAATAGCATATAAAGCTTATGATGGTTTTTCCTACTTTATGTCCTCTAAAAAAGAAAAAAGAAAGAAGAAAAAAAAGAAAAAGAAATGCTACACAAAACCAGGAAAATCAGGACTACCCTAATCTGCTACATAAAAGGCTAAAAGAAAAAGCCCATGGTGTGTAAGTCTGTAGATGATATAAAAGTTCAGTGTCTTTGGCATAAGTAGCGAGGATAATGAAGAGATAGTGAAACCCAGTTTTCCTTGTTGCTGTGGGTTCAGGACATGGTATGGACAAAGGTACTAACAGTCAAAATTATAAGATTATAACTTCATATGACCCAAGCACACTGGCAGTAAAACTTCAATACCATAGATGTGAAAAGCATGTATTTAAAGACTGTATTTTATACTTAAATTGTTTACTTGTTATTTACATTTATGTCTGTAGCAGCAGAATCAAAGCAGCAGCAGGTAAAAACCCGTGGCAAGAGATCCTGTTTCGACACTACAAGCACAGAGGATCAATATAACTGCATGCCTCGAAGTATCACATAAAATTTACTGAAAGATAACTGGTTCCTAAGTTTTACACAGGGAATTCTGATCTTGGGGTGAAAATAGCTCTATTGAAGTTGTATGACTGACTTAGGCGAGTGAAGATTTGGCAATCACGCCCTGTTATGTACAAGGTGATGAGTGAAGGGTGGAAGAATGTATGTATGACGGGGTATTACCACAATTTTAATACTAACACACACACCAGTACATAGAAACAAATATTATCCAGTAGCAGCAGCAAAGATTGAGACAAGCAAGAATGTAATAGTTAAGCAGAAATTATGCCAGAATATGGCAACTGATACTTGTGTTCTAATAAGCAGAGGGAGTCAGGATAAATTCCATACTGTATCTAAAAAAGGGAATCTTGGATACAGACACCTTGCAGACACCTTGGTGACTCAGAGGGAAGAGTGCCATCTACTAAGTCAATAACTTAATTAAAATAAAACCAGCAAATCATATTTTTATCATGAAAAAAAAAAGAAATCTTTAGCCAATATTTAAGAGCTTTCTATCCCCTACTGAAAATGTAAAGCCTTTTAGTTTGAAATGTTACTGCAATTTATATGATGGCAATTCTATCTTCCTACAAGAGTGGGCCAGTGTTTTAGCTGAATTAATACTTAGACCTAAAATATTCCTGAATATTTCTGATGCCTCTATTTCCAAGTAATTTAAAAGCTTTAGTTTCCAAAGGGAGGATGTCACTTTCTGAATATTCTACCTCTTTAAACTCCCTCATAGTTGGACACAGAAACATGAAGATGCTCAAATGACACATCAAATTATACCTTTTTTTTTTTTTCTGTCTGATAAGATTCTGGTGTTGGGTATAACTATGTTGGAGGACAAAATATTAAAAAATAAAGACATAAAGAACCAGTTACAGAAGATACTCTTGATTTATTTGACCCTTGGGTTAACAAACTTGTTGATAATCAACCTGCAACATATGAAAGCATACTTTTGCAGTAACATTAACTACTTCTAGAAATGTGTGCAATGCTCAAAGGAAAGCATGTAACCCCTAAGTGTGTTCTGTGTCTTACTCTTTGTCAGATATAGGAGAACACTATTTATCTACAGATTGCAAATTTTTTAACTTAAATTGTAGAACACAAGTGATTAGTTCTGGATGTTTGTGAACCGATTCCTGCTGTGCCCTTTATATATTGCTAAATGTACAATACACATCTGAAATCTTGTCAGTGAAAAGTACTAAAAATGGAGCAAAAACCGCACTGTCAATATCTGTCTAAAAGGCATGGGTATATCTTAAATTTTGTTTAAAATTTATTCTGAAATATAGCACAGTAAAACAACAGCAAACTGTCTTACTGAGACCCCTGCAAAACTTTAAAGCTGAGTGAAGGCTATTATAGTACTTACATAGTGTTCCATTTCAAGTCTTTCAGCTCCCTCATTACATTTTTCAAATAGCTCAGCCTTGCTTGTGTTTTATTATTTTAGTGGGAAAACACATTCAAATACACAAATGTGATAATCTACTCAAGTATAATCAACTGCAGTTTTGTGATGGCTATGAAAAAAAAAATTAAAAAAATTGATCTGTGGAAAGCAAAACTTCAGAAATATCTGAGTCTGTTTCTAAAGTTTTGTCCAAAAAGCTGTAGTTGGAAATATGAAGCAATCGTGAGCTGGTAGTCTGGGATTTAACCTCACCACATGTAACAGGAAATTACTTGGTAACTATTTGGAAAAAATAGATCCATGGAGTAGGAGATCATCAAGATTTTGATTTGAGAGCAACTATAAAATTATGTCTCATATAGTGTTCAGTGAGTCTATACTACTGAAAACCAAGAATTTCTCAAACTTGATTTCAGCATATAAAACGGACATCATTCCTAACAACAATATATGCTGTGACATACTAAGAGCAAAACAGCAGTTGGAAAACAGTAAGAGATTTTGGGGGATTGAATAAATTACTTACCAACAGATCAAATTTTTCAAGGTACATTATCCAAATGCACATTTGCATAAAAATAATACTACTAATATGATTATGGACTTCTTTTTTGCCATAGTGTTGACAAGCAACCATTATCCTTCTGCTCTGTCCTGATATCGCATGATTTCCCTGCTTCACACAAACATTCACACACACCATTTTCCCCCCATTCTCAAAACCAAGGCTGTCAGAATTTAGGAAGCTGAAAGTATAGCAAAACACGGCGCATCAGTATAAGTTCTGAAGCACAGTAGATACCAGCTTTGTTCTCATAGTGTTGTCAGTCTTTGCTATAGAGGACTACAACTGTTTCTGGAGACTATTCCTAGGATCCAGGGCACTAGCAACTGTGTATCTCTACTCAGAGCCACATGCATCCCACGAAATCATCCAGTGCTCACAGTGAACACTGATCCCTGGGTCAAAGACCATATAGAATTGTTTGGGTTGGAAGGGACTTCAATGACCATCTAGTTCCAACTCTGCCACCATGGGCAGGGACGCCCACCACTACATCAATTTTCTCAGAGTGCAAACTGGCCTTGAACACCTCCATGGATGGAGTATCTTCAACTTCTCTAGGCAATCTGTTCTGGGAGCTCACCACATAGTAAAGAATTTCTTCTGTGTGTTGAATTTAAATCTACTCTTTCAGTTTAAAATTATTCCCCTGTGTCCTGTCACTACATGCTCTTGTAAAAGTTCCTCTACAGCTCCCTAGAGGCCTACAGGCCTTTCTTTTAGATACTGGAGGATGCAATATAGACTCACTGACCAGTTCTCTTCACCAGGATGAACAACCTCTCTCAGCCTTTCATTACAGGAGAGGTTTTACATTCCTCTAATTTTCTTCATGGTCCTCCTCTGGACTCGCTCCTCTCCTCTGCTGAGAAGCTCGGAGCTGGATGCAGTACTCTCAGTGGGATCTCACAAGAGCGGAGTAAAGCAGCACAATCATTTCCCTCAACCTGCTGCCCACACCTTTTTGATGCAACACAGGACACATCTGGCTTTCTGCATTGCAAGTGCACACTGACAGGTCATGTCCAGCTTTTCATCCACCCCCAAGTCCTTCTCAACAGCTGCTCTCAGTCCCTTCATCTGCCAGCCTGTGTTGATACCAGAGTTGCCCTGACTCAGGTGCAGCACTTCACAGTTGGCCTTGTTGGACCTCCTGATGTTCAAATGGGTCCACTTCTCAGGCTCATGCAGGTCCCTCTGGATGGCATCTCATCCTTCAGGAGTGTCAACCACACCAGTCAGCTTAGTGTCAGTTGCAAACTTGCTAAGGGTGCACTCGATTCCTCTGTATCCTTGTTGAAGACATTAAATAACACTGATCCCAATACAGACTCCTGAGGGACATCACTTGTCAATGAGCCCTTGACCACTACCCTCTAGATGCAACCATCCAACCAATTCCTAATCCACATAACAGTACACCCATCAAATCCATCACTCTCCAATTCAGAGAGAAGGATATGGTAGAGGACCATGTCAAAGGCTTTAGAGAAGTCCAGGTGAATAACAGCTGTAGCTCTTCCCTTATCCACTGATGTAGTCACTCCCTTACAGAAGCCACTACGTTGGTCAGGTGGGACCTTTTTCCACCCACAAGGTTCTTCATCCGATTGGCATGACTGGCCAGCTTCCTCAGGACTCTAGGAGGCTTCTCATCTGGGTCCCATAGACTTATGTATATTCAGATTCCTCAGGTGGTTACAAACCAGAACTTCACTTACAGTGGGAAGCGCTTTGCTATCCTCATCTTGTGGTCCATGTCAGGCATGGAAATATTCTTAAGCAAAGCTACCACAGTACACATGATAAAACAGGTTCAAGAAATTAAGGCAAGGCCTTCCTTAGCATACCGCTATCCATTTGGTAATTTTGACTAAACTACTGCTCTTTCAGATCTTTCAGCTATAAGGGCAAGTAGCAGTGAAGAAGTTTGTTTGTTTTTAAAAAGTTTAGTTACAAACAAGCGAAACTCTTTATACCAATTACGTAAGAGATGTTAAAAGAAAATAGCTAGCAGGCTAAGAAGAGAGGTTTGACCCTCTGAAAGAAGAAAGCTGGAGAGGGTTTTTTACAAGGGCTTGTTGTGATAGGACAAGGGGTAATGTATGGCATTGCCTTATTTATATGAGATAGTCACGCGCTTTGCTCTGTTATGTATTTATAATCCCCTTCTCCCAAAAACATTAAATTGCCACATAATGTATACCTTTGATACTGTGTTATCAGACACAAAATCTTTTTTATTATACTCTTTTAATTTGTATCCAGTTTTTAATCTAACATCTTACAAAGTAGTTTACCTACAAAAATCACCATATTTGATACAATGGAAATGTTAATTCCAGAAATAAAGTATTTTATTGTGAGCTAGAAGAAACTACACACACTGAAAAAGCAATGCTAAAAGATAATCTGGAGATATAGGTTATCTCAAACTAATTATCGAAATGTCTTGTCTCTGAAAACACACACTGATAAATTCCAACATATCCTTGCCATTTACAAACATCAAATATATTAACCACTGTGTAAAATACAAAATTCATGTACTTACATGAAGGAGGTTCATACAATGAGGACTGTACATTGTCTTACTAAGTATAAAAAAGTTTTCCCTCTGAGCCTCTGAACATACTTTACAGACTACAAATTTCTAACTATGTGCAATCAAGGACACCAGTACTTCCAAGCTGAAGACTATGGTCTACAAACAGAAAAGTTGAAATTCCTTAATGAAATACCCTATGGGGATTAAAAGAATTTTAAATTAGAAAAATCCTTCACAGTTGAGCATGATTTCTCACTGCCAAATCTTCCACAAGACTACAGAGTAGCACAGGAACTAAACTCTTAGTCAAAAGGGCCTTGATGAACCCTTCAGTCTTGTTTGTTTTTATTACGTACCTATTGTCTCTAGACTTAGAAAAAAATTCCCAAGTACACAATTGTTTTACAGTGCTGTGGGTCTGTGATTCCAAAAAGCTGTTTAACAATAGAGCAATTCTATTTCTACAGATGAGGTGATTTTAGTAACAGGACACTAAAACACAACTGTATCACCAGTCCCACAAAACATTGCTCCAGACTACCTCACAGAAAATACTTCCACACAGCTGCACCAGACACTCAGAGAAAAAGTGATTCAAGATTTGTATGGAAGAAGACTCTCTTTAAGAAGCAGCAAGTGAGCAAAGGATGCATCTGAATCTCAAGGATGATGGAAAAGCTTATGGCATACATTATTGGCAAGATACAAGTAGATCAGTAATAGTGACCTCAACCAGAAGAAAGCACAGCTATAAATAACATCACTGAAGTAGCAGAAATAAATTTACAGGCTTAAAGAAAATACCACTAACATTCTTATTTTCCTTCCTAGTTCTACAAAAATCATATAACACGAGCTCGAGTCACAACATGAGCATGGCAGGGGGAAAAAAGCATGCAAAGTTGGGAGAAATAATTTTAAAAGTAACATTATGACATTGTAAAAGAAGTCTTAAGTACTACATTTTGTTTCAAGAGTGATCCAGGCTGAGGAATCTGCAGGGTTTTGTTGGCTTTAAAGTGTGGAAGGAAAAAGAGGTTTTCGCTGTTGTTCCCCGTGCATGCACACACACAAAATGTTCATCTTTCTTCCCCTCCCTCCCATACACTAAATCTAGTTGTTATCACCTGTAAGCAAAAAGAAAGTACAGTGCCCTCTATATAGCCTAAATCCTTCAATACGATATACTCATGCAGGGTTAGTTTATATATATATGTATATATATATATATATATATCTGCGTATATGTGTGTGTGTGTATATATATATATATAAAAAAGTGTGCACAGCCAAGTTAATATTTAAGGCACTTGGCATAAGCATTAGAGTTTGATTTATAGATCAAAATATAGGACTGTAGCCATTGTAAATACTCTTCCTGATAACTCACTGAACAGAACCACTTAAAGAGAAGTTAAATGTATAGAGGTCACAGGATGATAAAATTATGTTTTATAATTATAAATTATTCTGATGGCAGAAAAGCCTTTTGGATGCGGCAGAGGAAGATTAAAATCTTCTTTTACAGCCAAAGCAGCTGCAGTGTATAATGTGTCTAATACTTAACAGCTAAATGTTTTAATATGTTTCTGATTGTTCTGATGGTCAGAACAATTGTAATTTCTCCATTACACATAAACAGATATATCTGATTTACCAAAATAAAACTGCTACATGTAACAAATAATGATTTTGCTGCAACTAGAATGCAATGTATTTCACTGCACTGTGCTACCAACAAAAACCCATGATTTCATACTGTGGTATTAAAGGAAATCTTAATCTTAATCCAATATACACTGGAAAGAAATACCTCTTCTCTCTCTGAAAGGATGCAAGTTCACCCTACATCTTTCCACGTTAAAACACTTCGTACATTCAGTGCTTGCCTGAATAAATTATTTCAACTGAAACCTTCAATAAACAATTGAGAATAAAATATTTCAGTTTGAAGAGACCTACAAAGATAATTTGGTCCCAAAAAGAGAAGAAATATAAAAGAATAGAGGAAAATTACCCTGTATCCAGGTTTGGAATTGCCCTGACCCTGGTGCAGGACCTTGCACTTGGTCTTGTTGAACTTCATGAGGTTCCCAGAGGCCCACCTCTCAAGTCTATCAAGGTCCCACTGGATGGCACCCCTTCCCTCCAACGCCATACAGCTTGGTGTTTCAAGAAAATGTGCTGAGGGTGCATTCAATCTCACAGGCCATTTCCCTGACAGAGATATTAAACAGCCTCAGTCCCGATACCAACCCCTGAGGAATGCCACTTGTCCCTGCTCTCCTCCTGGACGATTAACTGTTGATTGCAATTCTTTGAGTGCAACTAACTGGTCAATTCCTTATCCACCAGCTGGTCCATCCATCAAATCCATGTCTTTCCAATTTAGAGACAAGGATGTCATGTAGGACAGTACCAAATGCTTTGCACAAATCCAATAAATTACGTCAGTTGCTCTTTCCTTATCTATCAAAACTATAACCCCGTCATACAAGGCCACCATACAGGTCAGGTATGATTTGCCCTTCGTGAAGTCATACTGGCTGTCATCAATGATCTCTTTATTTTCCATGTGCCTTAGCATAGTTTCCAGAAGAATTTTCTCCATGATTTTGCTGGGCCCAGAGATGAGACTGACTGGCCTCTAGTTCTCTAAATCTTTCCCTTTACCCTTTTTAAAAATGGGGGTTGTGTTTCCCCTTTTCCAATCACTGGGAACTTCACCAGACTGTCACGACTTCTCAAATATGATAAATAGTGCCTTAGCTGCTTTCTCCACCAGCTCCCTCAGGACCATTGGATACATGTCACCAGGTCCCATGGACTTATGCACCTTCAGATTCCTTAAGTGGTCTTGAACCTGATCTCCTACAGCGGGTGATCACACATTCTCCCAGTACCTGCCTTTGCCTTCTGCAACTTAGGCAAAGTAGATGAAGTACTTGCCGGTAAAGACTGCGGAAAAAACCTCACTGAGTACCTCAGCCTTCTCCATGTCCCAGGCAACCAGGTCTCCCATTTCCTTCTGGAGAGGAACTGGAATACAGAGTATGAAAGAACAAATCCACACAAGACTTGCTAGTCACTAAATGTGTTTACGATTTCATATTTACAGTTTGCCAGACCACTACTCTATCACAGGCTGTGACAAAATACATAATTTCACCAGAATTTCAGTTAGTTCTCAGTATTATCTCAGTGTTTGTATTCCAGAAAACTTATTTTCCAGTGTTTACTTCATATAATAAAGATTGTAAAACATATGTCTTACATTTCATATAGTAATGACTGTAAAACCAGTATCACTAGAAAACTAGAAGTCTCAGTTAAGAAAATAACTAGGAATTCAACACAGGCCGTAACTGAATCCCGAATATACCACAAATAAATACATGTGGTTTCTTATTTTCTCCATCAAATTTCTTATTAATTAAAATACTTGTATTTGAGCTGAAAACAAAAGAGTTTGATTTCATTTGAGTTTAATGCTGTTTAGCAGATCAGATTTCAAAATCAACGTCAGTACCAATTAGCCCTGTACAAGTGATCAGGCCACTATGGCAATTACAAAACATTCAAGTATGGAATTTTAACTTCAAATTTTTATTTTACTTCCGTCATCCAGTTCTGTCAGAATTTTAATAGCCTTTTAAGTTACATTTCATTATACATTATGAAAGTGAAACTGAACAGTTACAACTGCAGACATAAACAACAATTTATTTCTTTACTTGGGATGATTCTGCAATATCCTCTCCTCCTGCCCATTCACATCTGCTCTTTGACTGGAAAATTTTCAGACACTTCCTTTCAAGTGTCACTTCTTTGCCGTAAATTCACTAACAGAGCAATCAAATGAAAAAAAAACCCTTG
This sequence comes from Lepidothrix coronata, assembly GCF_001604755.1. NCBI lineage: Eukaryota > Metazoa > Chordata > Aves > Passeriformes > Pipridae > Lepidothrix > Lepidothrix coronata. The sequence continues at coordinate 8,994,738 of NW_016690211.1, forward strand.
TCAAAAAAAAAATAACCTGTAAGTAGTGTTAATCACTTTGGAAAGTACATTTAACACACTGAATACACTTAAAAGTTAGTTAGCAAATGATCCATCTCTACACATAATCAATGTTTCTAAAAGCCATGAATTCAATTCTGAAATGGGTACAACTTCAGAGAAAATACCATCCTTACTTAAAAAAGGTTAAGATACTCATGCATCTTACTTCATTATTCCACATCTTAAAGCTGCAACATATTTCAAAAAGTTATTAAGTAGCACTGAACAGACAGTGCTCAGTTTAGCTTTTCCATGACTATTTGCATAATTAAAATGAACTAGCCATGAACTCAAATTGAAATCTTATCCAGATCCTACTGAAATAATGGGCCTGCTGCAATTGACCTCAAAGCATAAATAATCATGCCCTTCATGCCCCTATGTACTCTTATACTCAGCCAATCTAATAAAATGTAGCTGTAAAGTTGAGCTAAATAGACCAGACTGATGTTTAAAATGAGAAGAAAACATGAAAAGGTAGTATATATTCATGTGTGGTGAGAGACAGAATTCATGTAATAGATCACAGACAAATATCAAAATTGGTGAAAATCCAGGGAAGAAACTGGCCTAATATGCTTTTCTGGATTGTTAAAAATGAGGAACAAAAGCTGCTCACTAGCGTATGCATTATTCTATCAGTCATTGTAGGTTATGAAAGTAATAACAGCCCCAATATTGTACTTAAGCAAGAGCAGGGAAAAACACTAAAGAATGCAAGAATTCTACTCAGACTACTAAGAAAAATTAAAAATGAGAGATTTTTAAACAAGTATACATTCTTAATAAAAAAAAGAAGGCAAAAGACGACATTTCTAACTGCTAGAAAGCCCTTCCGCAGATATCTGGCCAAGCAGCAACTGAGTGTTCTAACAGATATCCCGAAATATTACCACCAAACATTTCCTGGAAAAACTATAATTTGAATAGTTTTATGACCCTTTGTGCAACTCAGAAGGTGAATGCCTGGAAAAAAAAAAGGGAAAAAATAGATCATATAAAAGTATTTTTCACTGGTTTTTTTCTTCTCTAGTAGGTCCAGTGTGTAAAAGGAAAAGATTTTTTGTAAAAAAAAACCCCTATCAATAGTGTATGTAGTTTGGCATTTTATGGATTTATCCCAGTGCATTTTTAATTACCAAAAGTTTCATTGCCTCATTTAGAGAAAGACTTTAACTGAGGGCACTAATGAGTTGCATTGCCCATGCTGTGTGCTGGTAGATATTCTCAAGTTTTCCAATTCAGAAAATTATCAGGTATGTAATCAGTTCCACTCAAAGACCACATCTTAAGATACGTCTGTGGGACTACACCGAAAATTTCTGTCTTCAATTGAGATAGGAGAATATTACTTGTCTTTTTATTTAGCATCAAGTATTTCAATCAATCTCCCAAAAAAAAAAAAAAAAGAGCTTTCAGACTTCAAGTCTGCACTCAGAACATGAAAGTCTGAGCTTTACTTCATGACATTGGTCACTCTTCTGGATTCAATATTAAATAAAGCACATTTTGAACACATTTTGTCCATCTGGAATGGATTAGGCAAACTCTGGGTATACCTTATACCTTTTCCATCCTTCGTCCCTCACAGACTCAAATTTTATACACTAAATCAGAATACACGTCTTGTAACTAACCAACTGTATACTAAGAGTCAACTAATGGCATCAGAAATTAAAAATAACAGCCTTTTTATTGATTAGAAAACATTCCACTCACATGTTGTGCTTGTTAATTAGCTGCAAATAACGTGCTGGTTGATATTTGCCATGCAATAAGCAGTTTTTCAGATTCACATTCTAGCTACTTTATTATTCCACTTGAGTTCCCTCAAATTCCACAGAGCCTACTTGGTTCCTTTCAGCTACAAAATCTAGGAATAAATTTTAAAGACATAACTTACCCTAATCTACCCCCTCAAAAAACAAAACAAAACAAAAAAAATCCCAGCCAAGAGTAGAAACCTGAACAACATTTCAGGCCTTATTCTGTTAATGTGGGGAAGAGAAATAAAAAAACCCACACAACAAGTTTATAACTTCACAGAGAGGAGAATTACAAAATATGCCAACAGATTTTATTTATTCCCAATTACTTCAGATTTTTCTCTATTGCCTGTGTCATCTAACTTGACTTCCTAACATCATTTCATAGTCTATAGCCTCTTACCTCTCAAAAGACATACAGAATATGGATAATTCCCCACTGAAACCTCTGAGTATGTTTCCTCCCCCTACAGGGGGCAGGATGTAGGGCTTGCAATCTTGTATCTAAAGCGAATCACCTACAGGCTGATCATGCACTGCTGTAAAGGCTCACAGTTGTTACACTGTATGTCTCAGTCACAACTCCTTTTTTGTCAGTCTTGGGGTAGCCATTCCAAAGAATATGCCTTAAGATAGCAAAGACCCTCAAAATGTTTTTGACACAAGAGTAAGAATATAAGAACTGGGACACTGGTGCCATATCCAGCAACATACTAATTTAAGTGGTCAGTAGCACGTCTCTTAAGAAGGAGCGTAAGGAACATAATATCGTGTGTAGAAACCTGGTAGAAATATTCCTACTTTGTGAAGCACTGTACAAAAAAAATAAAATGCCTTACTCTCCTAAATGTGTTGAGCAGAGTCCTAGAACGTTTCAATTCTGTTTGCTTTCTTCCCCCCAAATACATAATTTTGAATATGCAGATACATTTTTTTCTCTCATATATCCCTTCAATTCCCTGAAAACAAATAATTTAGTGCTCTTATTTGGAAAGCAGGCTCCTTGCATTTTAAATATCCGCAGAGGCAGACACTAAGGGCAGTGTATGCATCTCAGCTTTTCAAACCTCTCCCTCAGAGAAGTAATCTTACCAATATGGTCACCAGGAAACAAAGTCATGGAATACTGTTATAATTTTTGCACAAAAATAAAATAAGGAAAAACAGTCTCCTGTAGAAGCTTAAATTCAAACCAAGGAACTCTAGAAGAACAAGTTGAAAGGCTGCACAAAAAACAAGGGTGAAAACTGCTTAATAGACCAAGAGTCAAGTAAGTAAAAAAAATTAGACACAGAATTATTTCTTAAAATAGGAGCTCTTCTCCCCAACAGAGGAAGAAGCCACAGGATGAGGATTGGAGACAAGGCTTCATGGGAATAGAAATGCTTTGGATGTACAGATTTATTAGATAAGACTAGGAAATTCTGCTCACTGACCAATGTGAGAGTGATTTGTATTATAAAGGAGGAATCTTTGCAACAAGTTAAGAAGCCCAGAAAAAAGTGAAAAAGTGCCTCAGAAAACGAGCATAACAATTTTGGACCTGCAGGAAGAAAGGAATGTGCAAAGTCCTGGCTGGCTGGCCCTACCTCACTACCAAATGCCTTAACTAGTACAGAATCTGATGGGGAAATCTTACTTATTACAAAAGTATACTACTAACTATAGGAAACTGACATGCAAAAGGGCAACTATGTTCATTACACAGATTTCGTTTTACAACTGCTATACTGACAGTGCAAATACCAAATCATCCCTGGCTGCCTAAAATCTCCTAATGTTATTAAAAAAATGAAAGGCATAATTGTGGTCAGCTCTACACAGATATGCAAAATGAAACTAGAAACTTTTTGCCCCTCTCGAGTATCTACTGCAATGCCAGAAACATTGCAGTTCTTAGATTATGAATCACAAAATTTACAGTTTAGAACTGCAACCATATATACCTTATATGTATCTTAAATATTCCTTCCATCCTCTTAGAAAAACTGGCAGCACTAGCCTGCACATTGGATGCATACCTCACAGACAAATGAAAGTGAGTATATCTTGCCTGTAAGGGCATATGACTGAAATTGTGAAATTAATCTTGCACATATACAATAAAATAAACTAATTCTATAAAATTTCTCTGCTTGAAAGACTTGAAAAATCCACCAATTGTGTAACAATGCTAATGCTTCCCATATGGGCTTCAGTAGTGTTGCTAAAGACATTTTGCACACTAATACTGACGTTAATGCTAATACAAGCCATACCACACCACTTAGCAATACATTCACTTACTGAGTTACAAGTACAGTTGTACCTGGAAAGAATATAAGAGTCTATTATGAGAGAGCTCATTCACTGTCTCACAATATTAACATGTACTAGCCCATTTAAAACCCTGAGAAATAGAAAAAATGGAACATCTATGGTACTGAATATTTTTACTCTCAGAATAACCTGCAAATCAAGGTGTATATGACTTAATAAAATCATCACATGGCTCTGATTCTTTATTCAAGCAAATAAAGATTCCTGCAACACAGTGAATCAGTTCAATGGAGCTGTAGAATAAATTGTTGCTAAAGCAGTAAGCTGCTCATAAACATAATTCAAGTAGATTCCAATCCAAGTAAAAGAATTTTATATTTTAAGGTATTTTAGGTTATTAATTTCATGAAGTGTATCTACATAAAAGGATGCAGGCTTACAGTCTGAAAAGTAATTCTATTAAGTTTTTTGCAAGGAACTCATATATGTTCCTATAAAAGCACTCTAACTGCAAAGAGATAATGCTTTTGTCAAGCATAGTGAATTTGCTTTTCTTCTAAAATGTAAAACAAACTCATGGTATATGATGCTACCAAGAGATGACATTTCAACAATTTTTGAGAAGTACTGCCTCCTTAAGTAAGTGAAGTTTCAAATGTTTCTCTGTTTAAAACAACTGTACCTTTAAGATCAAATTCTGTCCCTTCAGATACACACTTCAACTTTCCCCTGAAACCTTCCTCTCTTTGGGCTGTTTGTTATGCCTTTTTTATTTGATCTACTAACACACCAGGAGGCAGAATAATAACTCTAGATCTTCCCTCTCAGCAGCAAAATACTTTATTGCTGCAAAGTTAACTCAGTCACACATAATTTGGAAAAACAACCATTTAGTACCGGGACAAATCAAACTAACCATCTTGAGCTATACAGAAATGTAGTACTAGAGAACTCAATGTGTTAAAGAAAAAAAATAGGCATTTTAAGATTTTTTTTATCTTCTCCATCCCTATTACAAAATGTAACCTAGAATCCAGCCCTCTGACCCTTACCTTTCCATGCAGGTACACAGGACAAGGAATAGTTCTGTTCATAACGTATAGTTAGCCAAGGTCTTGGTAAGGAATTCCACAATTCCTACTTTATAATCTTTAAGATTAAGAGAAGGAAGCAACTTATAGAAACGGAAGGAAAACCGGCTTAAGTGTTCTTAAAAAAAAAGTAAAAATAAAGTAATAGTGTACACTGTACCTCTGAAGTTTTGTGTTTTTGTAATCTATGGAGACTCTATTTTTTAGAGTTTCTGAAGAAACAAAAAGAGGAAGCAGGCTACCAATGAAGGTTAAAAAAAACAAATCACCAAATAATAACTAACTTCAAAAAGGCAAAGAGATACCTCTAATGAGGTGGGATGCACAAGACTCAAAATTTACATGCAATCTTAATATGAAAACTCTGACAGTGTGACCCTTTTTTTTCCCAAAGAATTTGAGATTAGAGAATCATAAAAGTTTTCCTCCTATTTTTATTATTTTGTACTATGAAATAAATTTAAGGATTCACTAGATTTACCTAAAGTCTTCAAGACAAAAAGACAACAGTGTCTTACCAGCATTACACCATTAATCAACCTCATAATAAAACCTGTCTGCTTAGCATTCTACTTTCACTTGTCCCCAAGAACCCAATTTGGACAGTTACAAGATAAAACATTGAAGTCTGAGACTTAAATATATTCTCCAACAGAAAAAAGTAGGTGAAATTTCAAAGACTGAGCACTACACAATATAAGGTCTTACCTGCCTTATGTTTTTAGCAAAGAAGTTTTCCAGAATTCCCTACCCACTTAGTAAAATACACACCCTGCATACTGCAGGGTAGTTGCAGGACCACAACAGAGAAGACCATACATCAAGCACACCAAACACAGGTAGGCTCTTGTCCAAAGACTGGTGGTTTAGTAGGCATGGTAACATCTCCATGGGACTTATCAATAGATCAGTTGGGATATCCCCATGACAGTGAGACTATCTGGTTTTAGCATACACCTTGTTTAGGGGCAGACAGCCCTAGGGAATCAGCACCCTTAATACTGTTTTTCCACATCAGAGCATGCCACCTTTGAAAGCAACGTGAAGGAATTGCTAACGAAAGCTGAGGCACTGCCTTCATTTGCACGGTTGAAGACAGTGACCCCTTTTCTTAAAACCTTTGCCCCACTTTTCAGATAGACTGGTGTGGTTCCAAACTTTAAATACTTGTCTAGGACTAGGTAATACTTTCAAATACATCAAACTCCTTACTGAAATAGCTGGGTTTAATCAACACAAAACTATTCATAATGTTAAACTGAAACTTTCCTACTTTTCATAAAATAGAAGTACCCAGTGACCAAAAATTGGTGCCAGTGTCAAATTCAATGAAAATGTAATTACTTCATACAAAGCAGAGCAGCATCAGTGGGACAGATTCAGGAAATTGCTTTCAAAATACTATTAGAGTGGCTAAAAAGTATCTTAACATTTGGTAATAGAGGTTCAAGCTCCTTTGTGTAGAAGACCTTTCTGGCGCAGTACAAGTTTAAAGCACCATAGTTATATCCTTCTCTTTCATATACAATGCCTTAAGTGTGGTTCCTTAAGTGAGAGATAGAAAACAGAATGAAGTGTATCACCATTTCAGTAATCCATTTAGAAATATTAAAGTTAATGGATTTACATCTTCATATTATTATATATTTGTCTTTACTCCTTCCAATCTAAAAAAGAAGTATCTTTTCCTCAGATATGCTGATTCATTTTATTAGTATAAGCTAGAATAGCTGTCAGTTTCACTAAAAGCCTGATTGATCCAGTCAAAGTGATTAGTGTAGACTTTGTGATAAATAAATAAATACAAGCATTTTATTTTGAAAGCATATATAACTTAACTTTATAAAGGTAGATATTACTAGCCTGCAGACACAACATTGAAGCACTTTGCTGATTTAAAAGATAGGTATATACTTAGAAGTGTAAACTTCTTAGAAGTAAATTGGAAAGTTACAGAAGTATTCTTATATGCTTTTTAAAAGACATCATACACATGCTACATACTTATACAATTACTAAGCCTCCATAATGAAGAGTAAAAAAAAAGGTCCTTAGTATTTACTGCTCTTCGATGAAAAAACATAATTCTCAATAGGTATTATTCATGTTCTCTGAAAACTTGCTCCTCTTGCAGATAAAGGCCTGCAAGTTAGCACTGACTCAAGCTTTTGTCTGGAACACAGAACCATTCATAACCACACTGGGAAAACTGTACCAGAACAGGGAAGCCAGTACAGACCACACAGTAATAAAACATGCTAAGGCACAACAGTGAAAGAAAATAACTGTGATTTGCGGAGCCAGAACAACACCAATGAAATGTCAGGTTATTCAGCCAAAACAGTAAAAATACAGTGTCGCTAATGCAGCTTCTACACATGTATATTGAGAGGCTTCAACTGACACAATCATACCACCTACAGATTACAGTTTTTCATTCACCTAAATTATACCAGTAAAAGCTTGATGTGTAGCACAGCTGTAAAGGTGTATTTAATTTCACCTGTGAGCAGTCCTAGCAAAGGAATTACTTGTATGCAAAAAAACTCAGCATAAACAAAGGCCTTGGGGAAAAATTAAGACCTTGGGATGTATTTTATTTTTAATTTCATTCTATTTACTTTTATTGGACTTAAATATTTTTTTAAACTTCTTGGACTCTAGCAGCAATCTGAATCTATCATTTTACCATTCTGATTTTTACTATGTAGTATTAAAGACCACACATAAGAATTATATTTGAAATATGAATACAAAAATACATGCAAGTGATTCATTAGCTTTTATTTCCTCTCAAAAATAAAGATTTGTTCTTTAAGCAAAACAAAGCAACAAAACCCACCACCTTCCTACAAAAAAAAAGTAACTTTTACTACTTTTAAATCACTATTTAAGTTTTCTCTGCAGTGAATGCAATGACTCCACAAACAGATTATATACAAAGCAGTACAGAACTTGTCCTGGAAAGCAGAAATTATAATAAAAAGATCCTCATCCAAGTTCGTGCTGCTGCACCTGCTGCTACTTAAACAAAACAGAAAAGAGTAAATAGTGTCCTTGAACAACAACAGTGAAACTTATCTCCTAACAGAGTAGAGTTGCCTATTCCCAACTGCAAAGGACAGACATGAATACGTTTATCAGCATTGCAAGATTACAGTGCAGGCTTTGTTGAATTCATTAAAGTAATAGTGAAACAGATGCAAACACGTGGGCACATATGCAGGCTTTGAAGCTACCTATTTAAACTGTCAGTTCTCATCTTAATTAGGCATAATAACTAAAACCAGCTACAAAGCAGAGTCTCATATTGCCAGAATCTGCAAGAATCTGTTTTCAGAGAAATACTATTACACTGGCTTGAAATTCTTACAAACACATTTTATATGGTCAACAAAACATTTTCCCAACTGTTTTGTTCTCTGCAATCTTATGAATTATTTTCCATTATAAAAGTATAAAATGTTCAATAGGATCCATCTTTTCTACTGTAATATTTTGCATTGGTAATTGTGAAGTGCAAATAACACCAGAAGCAAGTGATTTGCAGATCTTACTTTTCCAAATTCTTAATCTATACTTAATAATCTGACACATTTAAGACAAGCCATCTATTAATTTTCCTCCTTTTAAGGTTACCTACCAATTATATTACTTTGCCTCTACACATACATATGCTAAGAACAAGAAAACTACAGAAATAAAATAAACACAATACTTATAATGACCATACCTAGTAATAAGAACCGCATTATCATGGTGGGCAATCCCATTTTCTGGAATGGTGTTTCCATCACTTTGGTGGGAGAGAATGGATTTCTGCCACTTACAGAAGCTATCGAGGGACTTGTCTGCATGGTGGTTTATCTCCAAGTTTGGCTGCAATACAACATGCATACCAGAAATGTTCCAAACAAATTACTAAGGTCAGTTGTTAAGCCTTTTGAAAACTAAAATGGGACTATAATTAGAAGCAGTGGTTTCTAGGAATAAATTCTTCTTGCCAAATTTTATCTCTGTAAAATCTGACCCCAAGTTCAGCTGTGTACTACTGAACTGTCATTCTTTCCGCTCCAACTTTAATAATCATTATGTCAATACAAAAAAAAATCAAAATACAGATCTAAAAATAAAACTGACATCCCCAAAGTTGTAATAATATTCACCTGAAGTAAAAAAAGATATCTTTGAGATGATACACGAGGAATATTCCTTTGAACTGCTTCATCTTGATTAAAGCAGTGAAAATTACATGATAGGTTTTGTACTCAGAGGCAGCCACTTCAAGCAATAATTGAATGAACACTATATTACACAGTAATGTAACCTGTACTTCAGAGGTATAAAGCTCAGTGCAACAGCTCTTACCTGATCTTCAGTGAGGACAATCAAACGCGTCACTATAATATTCACAACGTTTCCTAGACTGGAATCACGATAAAGTTTGGCAACCTGACCTCCAGAAAATAAGAAAAGACACAAAGTCAGACAAGAAACACTACTTGCTTCCTAAATGGTTAAAAGTTAACCCAATTTCCTCACTTAATGTAATCCCATAATTCTAATTATCATCGTCATCAAATAAGAGTTAATTTTTTATCAAAAAATGACCATTCAGTTAAAAGAACTTCTTGTCGCACTTTTCAATCAAAACTGTTTATACTTGTTATAACTGTTCCGTAATTCATCCAGCACAATAAGTATTAAGAGTGTTGACATAAGCAGAATAGAACTGTATAATCTGAATGTAATTTGAATTCAGAATTAAAGACAACAATTTAAAAGTGACCACAACATACTTCTTGACAGAAAAAGTACTGCATTTTTCCCGTAATGCCAAGACTTTTCAATATTTTAACTATTAATTCCTGCAAGTTAGTACATATATTAAAGCATTATTCATGGCAATAAATAAATACTAAATACAGGTCCTTTATCATTTCGGTACATGCATATTGATATGAGCACAGAGAAGGATGAAACTTACAATATTCATTACACTCAAAATGTAGTGTTCAATGTCTTTGCGACCATGGTATCCCACCATCATTTTGTCTGCTACTACCAGTGTTTCCACAAACCGTTCAAGGCTTACAGATCTCTTCTGCCGACTATGAATACTCAGTGTGTCATTGACTGGAAGTGAAGTTCGAAAAGCAGATGCATCACTCATCCACCAAGGTTTGCTGCTTCTTGTGAGGTCTTCTAGGAACCAAAACAATTAAACACTTCAGAAGCGTCACTAGTAAAAACTCATTCAAATGCAGCTGCTTTATGTTGAGATTACCATCCTCAGGGTTCTGAAGTCTTTCTTGAGGCAAAGAAAAATAACATTTTTTTAATTTTTGTTTTTAAATAACTTATATAATAGAAAGCCAACTTTGAGCTTCAATATTCTCGACTCTCCTTAACTTGAACTAGGATGAAAAATTATCAATCTTCTCTTAACAGGTCTGATTCTGCACATTTACCTTAATACTGAAGATTAGTTATAATTAACCACAAGCACACTTCAGAATTTTAAAAATAAGAACAAGACAGCTCTAACATTTGGAAAAAAATACTACAAACCAAAAATTAAACATTAACATAGAAGATACCAAATTTACTAAGGAATTAAACAGGCTGAAAAGGTACCAAAACAGGTTTTTTCCCTCCTGTGAAAGCTGGTCATTTTTAGGCCATTATGCTTACACGCCTATCAGTTTTCAGGCCAAACAGATCAACTTCCCATTCAGAAGATTATCAGATTACGTTTTATCTACCTTGTGAATTAACTATAATGGGAAGTTTTAAATGGGTTGGCATGGGATAATTGATGTAGTTATTTTAACACTAATTTTAGTTCAAATATATTGATTCACGCTTTTCCTTCAGGTAAATATACAGAAAAAATATTTCTTGCATGCAAGAGATTGATTACTAAAAATACAAAGAGCTGTAATTAACAGCAAAACAAACTCTACAAACTTGTTTGAATTTGAATTCCTGTCCTCAGTACAAACTCGAATCCATCCTTACCTGATAAACTGGCTTTATTGGTGTGTAATAAATATCACTTTTCCACAAGGGCCAATACAGATCTCCAGTTAGAGATAATAATATAGCAAAGCATATTATTGGGCTGGTTTTATCTAAGTAGGGTTTCAAAATATCTAAATCCTTAATATCTAAATATCTAATTTTTTGCTAGTTACAGAGGAGCACAAGAATCTTAACAGTTAGACACATTTAAAATTGTCTGAACAGGACTGCTCAAGTGAGCAAATTCTGAGATGCAGCCTTATATCTACTAAAACAAGGTCAGCTAAGGATGAGTTGAGATAGAACCAGTACCTCTCACAAAAAAAGCAATTCATTATGCAATTCAACTAAGCACACTATTTTCAAAGAGCAATAAGTACACTGCAAAGAATGTATGTTCAGGTCAAAACCAGGAATACAAAGCTTCAGTGTTCCCACTGCTGAAGTGTTTCGTAACTTTTGAAGGCACAGTGTTGGCTTTAAAAGGTGCATTTTTCAGAAAAGTCAAAAAATGAAAATAAACCTGATAGTTGAAAAATTGTCAGTAACAAAACTGTCCTCATTCTGCAATGGGTATAATCCATTCTAAAAAAATACTTTACCAAGTATTAAAGCCTGTTGTGGATTCTAGAATGACTACTAAATTTTTCCTGTTTTTTCACTTTTATTGTAGAAAATTAAAAGTTGCTTTAATTGATCAAAGATTTTCATCTCACTTAAGCAGTGACTTAGAAATGTCTGGAATTTTCTCTGACAGCTTCTGTATGAAATTTTTTAAAAATTCACTCTATTTTTTAATAACACATGCTGATGTTTCTGATGCCCTTGGAGTGCGAGTATTCTAGAAATGCAATACTGCTTCCACATTATTTCATAATTTCTCACTCAAAGATGCAAATCTATTCTAAACACTTGAAAACCCATGACCTCATGCAGAAAACTTTCAGAGAAAAAAAATATTATTCTGGACTCATCTTGATAGTATCTTTCAAACAAAGGTCTCAGAAGACTTCACAAAAATAAACAATTCTCATTTGCTTATCCAGAGGAGAAGCTTAAGCTTCAGCTGGTCTCAAAGTAATAAGAAAGCTGGAAACAATCCTTGCACTTCAGGATTTATTAGTGCTTATGCTGCTTTACTTTAAAAGCACTAAATAATGCTGACTAAATTCTTCAAAAACTTAAAATGTAACAATAAAGGCCTACAATTTATTTAACAAAACTAGTTACGTGGCAAGTGATATCATTTTTCCACCATATTTTTAGGTTAAAAAAGAAATATCAAACATAGTTACTGGGAAGTAAAAACAGCAAAAACAGAAAGGACAGACAAAGCAAAAATAAACCAGAAAAAACCACTGTAATTAACCCCCAAATAATTAGTGCAAAATATGGAATTAGGTTTCAAACTGTAGCTTAAAAGAAATCCAAATCCACATACAGATGGAGTTCACAACCACGGTAACCCAAGTTTTCCTAAGTCAGTCTTCTGAAGATATCGGGTGAGGTTCAAGGTGGAGAGAAAGAAGCACAATCAGAAAAAGATCTCAAAATGCAATAGCAAACTACTCATGCAGGATGCAACCATGACAATACTTTGAAGCAAAACATTATGCTGCTTTTTTCTAAATATTTTAGCACTGTTATTTCATGAATTTAACAAGCTTTTACTTAATTTTATAATACACTAATTGTAGAGTCTGGCATGAGTGTAACCACTACATAAATCAGCATATAACAGAGCTATCTGGAAATAATCTGCCACTCTGCAGCTTTCATATGTCAACTCCTGTTGTTTTTCAATCCTATTCGAATACAGCATTCTGCAAGATAATCCAGTGGCCTCAAAACCCATTGAAGCAACTGGAACTTGGCAGTGGACAACTTCTTACCAAGGCCTTAATGATTTCAGCTGTTTTAAATAAAACAGTTAATCTAGTGACAATACATACAATCTATTCCATGTTCTTATCTGAATGTCCTTGCCTCCCCAATTTTTCTCTTGTATTAGTTACCGTAATGCTACCATCTACTATGAAGTAGTCCATCACTTATTCATCCCAACCAATTCCAAACGTCCTTTCACCAAACTCTGTACCCCACTTTCTATCAGTTACTGTAAATTTTCTCAGGAAGGTCAGAAACAACATTCCCCTTGTCTCTATCAACATTTCAGAATCCTGATCACTCCTCTGGTAAGAGAAGAGGTACACAATAAATTTAGGTCTAGGTTACAGTAGGGGAAACTTGACAGAGTCAATAGTGGCACAGCTACTCAAGCAGATTCCTCCCTGAATACAGTACTGGGAAAATTGTTCTAAAGGTAAAGCTAAAATCAGTCTCCAGACAAAATAAATGATATCCTGCGAAAAGGCAGTTAAAGCTTTGTTATGATTGCATTTTAAAACAGAAAACTGGACTGTTGAAAAGTTCCAAAACCAGTCAAATTCAGAGAAGATGACTGTATAATTGGTTTTAAACCTGGGGTGTGAAAGCTGCAAAATTGAAAATTAATACTGGATTTTAGTTTTTAGCTATTTTAGTTTTTAGATATTTGGGGATGCTTTGGATGCCATGTCCCTCTAGGATAAAGCTGCAACAGAATCACAGAATTGGAAGGAAATTACAAGGATCATCAATTCCAACTCTTAGACCTGCACAAGACAGCCTCAGGAGTCACACCAGGTGCCTCATAGTACCATCCAAACACTTCTTGAACTCTGTCAGGCTTGGTGCTGTGACCACTTCCCTGGGGAGCCTGTTCCAGTGCCCAGCAACCCTCTGGGTGAATGACTCTTTCTATCCAACCTAAACCTTCAGGCCATTCCCTTGGGTCTTATAACTGGTCACCAGAGAGAAGAGATCAACGTCTGTCCCTCTTCTTCCCCTTATGAGGAAGCTGTAGACTGCAATGAGGTCTCCCCTCAGTCTCCTCTTCTCCAGGCTGAACACACCAAGTTCAGCTCAGCTGCTCCTCATAAGGTTGCCCCTCAAAGCCCTTCACCATCTTTGTTGCTCTCCTTTGGACACTCTCTAACAGCTTCATATGTTTCTATTTTCTGCAGCCCAAAACTGCCACAATATTCAAGGTGATACTGCACCAGTGCAGAGCAGGGCGGGACACTCCCCCCCCTTGACTCACTGGTGATGCTTTGCCTGATGCCCCCCTGGACACAGTTGGCCCTCCTGGCTGCCAGGGCACTGCTGACTCATATTCAACTTGCTGTCAACCAGGACCCCCAGGTCCCTTTCTGTGGCACTGCTTTCCAGCATCTAGTTCCCCAATTTGTGTAGGAACATCTGGGCTTGACCCATCCCAGGTGCAGAATCCAGCACTTTCCCTTGTTGAACTTCATAGGGTTGGTGATTGCCCAGTCCCCTGATTTGTTGTGGTCTCTCTGCAGGGCCTCCCTGCATTCAAGGCAGTCAATAGCTCCTCCCAGTTTTGGGTCACCTGCAAACTTGCTTAGTATCCCTTCCAGTCCTGCATCCAAGTCATTTACGAAGATGTTGAAGAGCACAGGGCCTAAGATGGAGCCCTGTGGAACCCCACTAGTGACAGGTCACCAGTCTGATGTCACCCCATTCACTATTACCCTCTGTGCTCGACCCGTGAGCCAATTGCTCACCCACCACATGATGTGTTTATCCAGCTGTGAGCTGGATATTTTGCCCAGAAGGATCCTATGAGAGACAGTATCAAAAGTTTTACTGAAACTCAAAAAGACTATATCAACTGGCTTCTCCTGATGAACTAGTTGGGTTACCTTGTCAAAAAAGGTTTGATAAGCAGGACTTTCCTCTCATGAAGCCATGCTGGCTGTAACCAATGACTGTGTTGTCTTTCAGGTGTTTTTAGATACTTCCCAGAATAATGTTTTCCATAACTTTACCAGGCAGCAAAGTGAGACTGACAGGCCTGTATTTTCCAGGGTCACTCTTCTTGCCCTTCTTGAAAATTGGAACCACCATCCCATGAGGCCACATAGATTTGTAGGGATCCAGCTGGAGCAGCAGGTCCCGCACAATTTCAGGATTGATTGCAAATTGATCATTCTCACAGTCGTGGTCCTCCAGCTCAGGACACTGAGACCCCCTTGGTCCATCATCCATGTTGAAGATAGAGGCACATAAAGCATTAAACACCTCTGCCTTGTCTCTGCCCCTGTTTGTGAAATGACCATCCTCAGCCTGTAACGGGCTGGTGATATTTCTATACTGCTGACTGCCATTAATATATTTGAAAAAACTCTTTTTATTGTCCCCCACATTTCTGGTCAGCTTCAACTTCAGCTGAGCTTTGGTAGTCCTCAGAAAATAAGTTTAAAAGGTTTTAGTACCCATGAGGGTAAAACATGTCATCTGGAAAAGTAAGACCTTGCAGTCTTGGAGGAGAGCAAATTTTTTTAGACATTTTCATGAAGCAGAAATAATATACAGAACAACAGGAACAGCAGAAACTGAGATGAATGAGCATCATGTTAGGCTTGTAAAAAGCAGTGCTTTAATATTCCAGTAATTAAGGACTTTGGGACACAAAAGATCAGGAAGTGCACAGGAGCGCCCAAGAACAAAAGCATCATCAAATATATAAAGGAATAAAGGCTGAATATTACACCAAGGTTTATAAAAAATGCATGTAAGATGCAGAGCTCTGATCAACCTATGATCCATGTGACAGATAACACCAGAAATATCTAAATACAACCTGACAAAACTAGCAGCTACTGCTTCATGACTTGAAGGAGAATGACATCTAAGCATTAGTCTAGAAGATAAGATCTGGTAGAGGCTAACATTCTTTCTTTTTCAAGGGATATAATAATGGTAAAAATTGCATCTTCCTGTATTTCGGAATCCATCCACTTACTTCAAGAGGCTTAAGTGATAGTTCTCCCTACAAAATGAACATATATTAGTGCCCTTATTTTACAATCAGTTAGCAGGCAGTAACAGTTAAGACACTTGTTTTGTAGTATGAGAAGCATGCAGATTGAATAATGCTTCCAAACTAAAACAGAAGTTACATACATGAAGTCTGACATTCCATAAATACATTTAACCGAAACCCTCAGAAAAAACTGTCTCCCAAGAATGGGGGTTTGCAGACAATCTGTACTGCAAGCTTAGTCAGCTGGTGCCAGTAAACATTCTAAACTCCAGAAGAAGCTGAAAAAGTTACATCAATGAACAGTGATATCATTTTAAGACTAGTAATTGTCCGCCTGCCCTGTGCATTGATTCTCATGGAATACAACCATTCAGGACTGAACTCTTAAGAACAAGCTATTACTGAAATATAAACAAATGCAAGGTTAGAACATTTTTGTAGTATGTTAAAAACCCATTACTTTTGTGCTCTAAAATAACTTGTCAGATTTACTCCATGCTGTCTTCAAGAAGTTAGTTTTCAGCTTCAGTTTAAGCAAATGAAAATCACATCAGAGTACTTGAAAAGTGTATCTGTAGAAGTAACAACTACTTTACAAAGAAAATATCTCTCCATTAAAACTATATAATCCTTCCATAAGGCGCATGTAAATCACATATTTGACCATTGACCCACTGAACCAAAAAAACAGTACCAAAACACCATAAACAACTGTAAACAAGAAAGATGTGGACTCAGCTCCAAATGTACTGCTAATCATAATACTAACACATTTATTGCACACCAAGTTTCTTCCAATAAGATGGAACATTTACTAAACATTGAGCTGTAATACTCAGTCACTCAATAATGCTTTCCAGTTGGGGAATCAAGTACATTTATAGCACATTTTGAGAAAGCCTGTGCTCATTACTACCACTACACAACACAGGCATAAAACAAGACTTACTCCCACTGCCTCAGTTTTTGAAAGACAATATATTCTCAATCTGAATCTGAAAAAAAAACCAAACCAAACTACTTTTCAACGAGACACATTACATAACTCAAAAGAAGGGCTCCCACTGCTACATTCTCCACTGTGTCTTTAACATGAACCATGCAAGATGCTAAAATACATCTTAAGTTATAATATTTTAAAAGGAATGACACTCATACTCCTTTACCTGAGACTCCACAGTGCCTGTGATCATAGAAGTGTTGCTGGTGCATAGTAGATTTTTTGTATATAACATGAGGATGACCGTTCTCGTAACTATAGTTACTAGAATCTTCTGTTATATTCCTTAAAGGCTCAATAAAATACTCGTCATCTTCTGTAGCAATGACTCCATGCTTAAAGAAGAAAATAAGAAAATAAAAACTTACAAAAGACAATATAAAAGCCATATAAAAAGCTTAACTTTAAAAAACATTCTCTGTTAAGAAATCCACAGCTAGAAGCCAACACATAAAATAGTGCATAAGCCAGCTCTCCTCCGCTTATTTTAGTGTGGTGCCTATAAACAACACAATGAGAAAAAAAAAATTATCACTGTCATATTGTTGGAGTTCTTTCACTTTTTTTTTTTAAGATGTAGTAAGAAAGTAAGAAACATTCTCAACATATGAGAAATAATGTTTTTACAGAGATGTTCCAAAACTACAAGATTCATATTCACATGAAGCCAAAATTGCACTGCTTTAATGGCAACACCAATATCCTGCTATGATGTCACACTGCTAGATGCTTAAAGCCAAACATTCCATCAAAGACAAACGCCATGAAGGATTAATTTCAGAATACATATTCAAAGAAACCATTCACTATTTCACATCCTAGATGCTTAATCCAAAAACTGAGCTAGTTAATAAAAGTCAAATTATTTATATTATTATACACTGTCTACAAAGTATTTATTCCTTAAAAGGTCTTGCCACAAATCTAGCATATAAGAGTTGTTGCAGACTGTGCACTAGACCTCATTCCCCATAACAAATGAACAGTTTTGCCTCATACTGTAGTGCAGAATAGTAGATATTCTATTCCCATAACTTTCACATTTGTGAACTCAGCTTCTTCCAAACAGGAAGTGGTTTATGAAAGAAAGGGGAGATTTCAGGCCAACTATGCAATTTCCTGAACCTTCAGCAATTAAAATTGAACTTTAGCAGAAAATCCAGGTTTTGGATCCTTTTGGATATAGAATTATTGGGGAATAAGCCCTGACAGAGTTCTACACCCATATCTGCTAAATAAAAAATTCTGATACCCGTATGTAGAAAATTCTGAATGCATTAACTTTCTACAGAGGGAGAAAGAGCTATTCTTCTGATAGAAGCCTGGGAGCAGGAACTTCTGCATTCATATCCTAACCTGATGAATCACAAATTTCTACCACACCTTTGATCTGTAAAGCAAGTACTTCTCATGAGTCTTTTTTTAAACCTCTACGATCAGCCATAAGACCACTTGCACCATATTTGCTCTAAATATATCATAAAGCTGTTTTCTAAGATCAGAGCTTGCCTTTGTACTCTTGGTCAAAGCTCTTGTCCTATTACTGTTGAGTACATCATCAAATGCCTGCTGTTCTTCACTCTTGAAACAAGTAACAACGTAAAATTTACAAAATAAAAAATCCTGTGTAACATATCAGAAACAAGTGTTTTCCAAATAGAGCTGTATTATAAATTGTGAAAATATATGTATGAACAGACTGCAGATTCCAATTACACATTCCTTACATTGCCACTGTAACAATAAGTGTTCTCTTCAGTGGTATTTTTCATTATGAACTCAATTTTTGACTCAAAAAGGTAACATCAGCCTCTATATTCACCTGGAAGATGCCAGTATGAAATTCCTCTCACAATGTCTTTTTGTTACTTGGAGTCTAAGAATTTATTAGAAAATCAATCATTTACTGGTATACTGCTGCCTAAATAGTATTGAAAATATAAACCAAATTGTAACTGGGTTTGCCAGATGTGCAGAAAGAACCTTGACAGTCTGGACTGCATCCAGTCTGGATGTCAGACATCTGAGTTCAAGTGAATTCTGAGCCATTATAAACTCTGATATTATATTCCCACAGGAAGAGAATCCTGCAGAGTGGTTCTGGCCAACACCATGAGGTTGTCCACTTCATGCCAAGCTGGAGGAGACAGAGGTACCATCCAGCCTGATTAATAAATAGTGGTAATTATACATATATATCCAAAACAACATTCTAAACACCAGTTTTGGCTTATAATCCACTATTTCAGCAAAATAAAATTTCCATTGAAAAAGGAGATTGAAATAATACCCTTTTAAAGCATTAAAATGAATTAATTTAATTTTCTTTTTTTTGTTTTGCTATTGTATTTTAACAGTTCATAAATTAAACTCCTGCTCCAAAGCATCAGAAATATCATTAAGACATACGAATGACCAGAAGAGTTTTTGACAAAATACCATGAATTTAAGAAACAAGCTGAACGCATCAAGTAGGTTACTACAAGGAACATTCCCAAGATTATTATCTAAAACAGATTGTTTGAGGTCCTGTGTTATCCAATACCATTACAGAGTGCCATCTCTTGCTAATATATATAAGGTCTGGTTCCAGCAGTTTGACATGCTCAGATAAATTTGTGAATCCACATGGATTCACATGGAGTTCCCTTAATTTGTGAAAAAGAATCTTTTTTTTGTCAGGTTGTCCAGCAGGGGCCTTAACCTCCTTCAGATGGGGGAGGTCCACCAGTTGCAGAAGAAACCAAATTATGGAGGATAAGTAAGCACATGCCTTCTCCACATAGTACTACTGTTTCACAATTTTTCCATGCCTTGAACCTTTCTAGACTTTAAAAGCATATCCATTTTTAACATAAAGCAGCAGTAGTGGAAACAGCTGAAAACGTATCAGTGTTGTTCAGCATGTCAACAGCTGGCTATACACTTCAGTGTGGTTTTATGACTAAGGAAAAAGATTGCATTTGCTTACTGTTTTCTCAAAGATGAAAACAGTAGTGATCTGGACTGAGACAGCACATCATAGAATCTAACAAGACAAACCAGGACAGCTTGTATTTAATTTTCTGAATACCAAGGCTATACTGCAAAAACATATGAGTACCAAAGATAGCCCTAGAGACATTGATCAAGAATACTAAATACTTTTTAATATAATTTTTGATATTTATAAATTATTTTATAAATTAGGTATTATTTTACATAAAACTCAAAAATACCATAGTATACACAATTTGTAATATATATAAATAGATGCCTTCTTTAGAGTAAAAACAGCTTTCAAATGAGCTAACTCAAGAAAAATATGAGTAATTTAAACATATATGTATTTCAGAATACATGAAACAATCATTAAGTCTTCCAGCAAAACAATTCCTACTTTAACCTAGTAAGATCATGCTTTTAAGTCACAGTTGCCTACCTGTGCTTTCTTTATCACTTCTGTTTGGATGGAGAGAACTGTGCTTCACAGCACAAATTTTACACAGTGCATGGAACTTCACATGCCATGGAAATATTGGACCTTTTACATTAAACATTTACTTGGGACCACAGTAGCCTCAAAATATTTCCTACTACTGATCCTTTCAGTTCAAAATGACAAAATTCTCTACTGTGCAAAACTTGTTTGAGCACTCAGTTAAGAGCTTTGACATCTGGCAGATGACAAAGGTGGGTCAGAGTGCAAAAATGTTGGGGGTTTGCCTAATTCCACTGCTATAGGCTCCAAAACTTCTTCGAGCCTTGCTCCTCTCAGAATCAAACTTCATTCCCTTGAGGTAAAGCTCTTCTCTGTTTAGCCAGTCCACCACCACTTCTCTTCAGTATGACATACTCAGCTAAGGCGATGCCTCAGTCTTTGCCTTGTACCCAACATTCGAAGGCCCTAAAATGCTGGTCATTGCAGGCTCTTTTATGATACGGCCAAACCTGCAATCCATCCACAAATGTAGCATTCACTACAGTAAATATGAGTTTGGAAGGCCAGCAAGCCTGCCAGACAAAACCTTCAATTTTGTCATATGATTGTTCACTGGATTACAGAGCTTTCCTCACAACTTCAGAACCATTTATAGCATAATCAGGCAACAGCAGATGGAAACTACTGGACTGAAACTTCAGTAAGTAGCAGTCTGTAATTCTGGGACACTTGGTAATGAGAAATATAGAGAGAGAGGTTGAAACAAGAAACAAGAGAGGAAAATGAACTGATTGCTTGTCACTTTTATTATAATGAAACTGAAAGCCCTCCTTAAACTTACCAAATGCAAGCATTCTTCAAAGTCATACAATATACGTTAATTAAATCATGTTCTCATATGACCACTCTGCATAACTAAACAGAGGAACTCCAAATATTCAATAAGGGGAAGAAACGACCTATTTGTCAACAGTGAAGCTCAAGAGAACTAGAGTAAACATAATGCATAAATTTTCCTTGTGAGCAACACTCACTGTTAAAAATCACTACTTGCTTTAAAATTAAAATGACTGGCTTTGATACAGATGTTAATCAAGGACTATTAGAATATGACTGGCAGTGGCTTAGAGAACAAAAATCAAACTAGAAAATATGACAAATGCCTTACGCACAACACATTCTGAACTATCAATAATTCTAAAACAAGTAATATTGTCTTCAATATTCACTGCCAATTGCTTTATGAAACATGTTCTTACCAGCAGCTGCATAACAAAACATTCGTCAGTAGGAATCATCATTTAAAAATAACTTTGTGATGGATTTATCTGAATGAAGCAGTAATTCCCATAGACAGTGCTCTGGAAGACCCTGGCAACACTGGATGAGTTTCCGTACAGTAGATGACGATACTAAGTCGAGCCTACTGTTGCATCCCTCTGCAGGATTCCAGCCACTTGAGAAAGGTCCATGTGTCACCCCTGCTGCCGCTTCTGCACTATGACAGGAGTCTCACACACTTGTGACCACCAGGTCTTCCCATAAGATGCAATGGACATCTGATACTTGCAGTCACAGGTAAAGAGGCATGACCTCGGAGAACTTGAGTGCCAGTCATGGTGTGTCTAGAGATAGGATTAAGGCTGCCTTAACACCCAAAAGACACACATAAGAGCTGATGACAACCACAATCATTGAAGATGATGATTTAACTGGGAAACACTCTACACTAAAGTTAACTGAGTTAACATACTGGCACTTAGAACCACAGGCAGCTTCACTCCAGCAGAACAGCTAGGCTGAGGGCAAAGGGAAAACATGCAGCAGTGGGAATGCTAAATGTCACCTCAGGGTGTAGGGTACAGAAGAAACAAAAAAAAAAAGATTCTTCTTCACCATAACATCTTCCACGCTTCTTTGAAGAAAAGAAGTGCCATGAGGAGCAAGAGATGGGCAAAGACAGAAAAACATGGACTTTTTTTTTTGCTTCATCCCACTCCTGTTTTCCTAACATGAAAGGAGAACAAGAGTCAGCTAAGCCAAGAGCAGGCATTCTTGGCTCACTCCCTTAGCCAAGGTCAAAGAGGAGCTGAAATGGGGTCACCATGACACTTACTGCAGGCTCCAAGGGGGCCAACTAGTCTGTGCATCAAGTAGCAGAAACTCTAGAGATAAAAAGGCATGCAGCCTCTGTTAAAGAAATGAGTCCTGAAAGAAGAGATTTGTCTCCATAGTATTTTTAGCTGAAAAGAACTCAAAAGCAAAGATCGAGTATATTAGTCAAAGAGCTTAAATAACTGCCACCAGAAAAAGAAGTTATTACATGGCAACTGCAACCAAAGTGAAAACTGTACTAAATTCAGACCTATCCACTACAAGTCTGCACCAACCAAACTGTGATACCACACTCAATGGAACATCATTTTAACTACATTTCTTTGAAAGTGTTCACTTAGCCCTGGAAATTCCCATTAAATTATTTTTCTTCAAGAGTTCTCCAAAATGTTAAACTAGACTGTATGAGTGATACCAAAAGTAGCTGCATGTAATACAACCTATCTAGGTCTGAAGCAGCTAGCTTTTGTTTGAAAATAACATCCCAAGAGGCATTATTCAATAGCACTTTCAAGGACAAATAGGAATTAGTTTAACAAGTCTGTGCAATCTTTTTTTTCCCCTAGCAATTAGTTAGATCTGCCTATTCCTAAAAGATTGACCAGCATTCTACTATAATAAAAACCACAATGAGTAACCATAATATATATGTATATTTTTACTATGGAAAACACTGGCTCTTGATTTAGTATTTCATAGTCATGCTCTTCTATTTTAGTATCGTTACTCAATAGTCTGCTTTTTTACTTTTTTGCATTTGTTTTCTGATTTTTTTCCCATGCAGGTCCTATTGTCATGTGATCAAAAGGTCACCACTAAAAGAAGAGATGAGAATAAATGAGATAAGAATTTCTAAAACTATTGTTAAATGCAAAAGTTTAAAATTTGTAAACAAAATCTTTCTGGAAAAAAAAAATTTAAATAATTACTTTCTGACACTGGTGTCTGCTAAAGATCAATTTTACTCGTCATGATTTGAATTTTTAACAATGATGAGTTCTACATCACTAAATTCCTCTTCTGTTATATACTCATAGTTTCTAAACCCAAATTCTCAAAGATAAGAGAGTGTTCAGTTCCATCAATGTCTCTCTGTAGAGATTCAGCATCCTGGAGGATCCAGTGCTTCCTCCTCCCCACCCCTTGAACTTGCAAGGCTTTTATACCCTGTGAAGATCTCAGCACAGACTTAATCTGTAGCCTAGAGCAGATACTGTAAATACTGAACAGGCTGCCAGCTAAATGACTGCAGAATTGGGTCTTAGTACTTACATTAAGCTTGAAAAACTGATGACTATTTTTCCCCAGGACTTAGATCAGGTTTTAGGGGTTTTCTGCACCTTCCTGTCTGATTGCTTCCTACAGGGACTCAAAAAACTGAAAGATACGCCAATTAAATTCTTCTTCTGTAATTTAAAAGGGACAAGCACGCTATTATACTAGAACAAGTAACACAGACTTACCAGACCATTGCAGTTACTTAGGGCCACTTTAGTTGTACTGAGCTGGTCTTGCAAATATCCTGTGTAATGACAGTGGTCTAAGAAATCATGCTTCCATTGCGGTCCATCTTTCCCCCAGTACTCTACTGTAAAATGTCTGGACACCAAATCTGTGTTGAGAGTCAGGTTTAAATGAAAGTGCTTGCCATAGGCAGAAAGTTTAAAAAATAATTTAGATGCTGCCAGTTCTTGGACATAAGGGTCTGCACTCCTCCTCCTTCTTGAAGGTTTAGCATTTTTCACAGTAAAGCTGAGGAAGGCTCCATTTTGATCAACCCTTATTGGGATTGTTAGTTGGTAGTGTTCAAGGTAAGACAGGAATTCCTCTTTGTAATCAATCACAAGGTAAGACAGTCCAGAGAGTGGCCATAGAAGAAAAAATATAACAGGAAACAGCAAGTAGTAGCATAAACATAAACCATATTTGGGTAAACTTCATCACTCTCATTAACAAAAGTAATTTTCAGGTAAATGCACAATGTAGCATTTTACTAAATAAAATAAAACATTGTTTTCTTTCTTTGTTAGTCAAGAAAACATGTTTGATTTCCTATTAATTTGGTCATCACTGGAATTATTATTCTTTTTCTATTTATCAAAAATACGTACCATTTGGGGCTAAATTTTAACTTAAAAAGGACATATTTTTCCCAGTGACACCATTTGAAGACAAAAGCTATTAAATCCACTTGCAAGAATATAAACAGTATTAAGGAAAAGTATTATACTGTAAATACAAAATTAGATTCTTACTTCCTAGTCTAAAACCATGTTAATGTTATCATGGCAAGTCTCTCAACTGTTATCAAGTACAACATTTTACTAGATTTAATTTGCAAGGCTTTCCTATGCTGAAAAGTAGATAGAAAGAAGTTAGAAGGAAGTTTAATCTGCATGACAATAAACCATGAAAAAAATGAGAGCAGAGCTCATATGATCTCATGAATTATATAAATATGGGTTAGAAAATACTACACAAATACAATGCAAAAGCAGATGCTTCTTGCTAGCTACAGAGATCGGACCCCTACCTTGAGAACTGTATGAAAGCCTGCTGTCACTGTGAAATTCCGATGAAACCATGACTAGGCTCAAAATCCATGTCCACGTCTTCCCAAAAATTTCCATAATTTAGAAAAACAGAAAGCTTGTCTTTTTTCTTTCTCTTTGAAGAGCTACTTGTGTGCTATAGAGTTAACTCCACTCCAGAATTGCACCATAACAGGTATAAATATTTTATACTACTTCCAAATTAACTATAGGATGTTCCACCTTTTGATAGGTATTTTGTTCTATATCTGCAGTCATTTTCTCAAGTCAAAAAAAGTATTTGTAAGTTTCCTTAAGATATGGGTAAGATGTTAGACTGGATAGTTACTGAATTTGCTCCATTTCTTTTCCTGAAAAACAAAAGAAAATGAGTCAAGGCAAATTCTTTCTGCTAAAACAGATCTATGCTGCAAGACACTAACCACCAGAGTGAACTACACAAGGCAATATTTTGAAATAATGTTCATCCAGTATCAATTTTATGGTCCCATACCACAATCTTACCAAAAAAAATGAAGTACCACTAGTTCATTGAACAGCAGATCCATATAGCCTATGATACACTTATCAACTTCATGTTACTTTTATGAATTCTTACACCTATTTAATGTTTCTTATTGCTTATATACTTTGTTCAGACTTCTTCCATCTATAATCAGTGCTGTGCACTCATTGATTTCAGCGGCTAATAACAGGTCCCAATATACTGGTAGATAAAGGAAGACCCGCGAAAGAATCCAGAGTACGGTTATCTGATCTTTCTGCAGCATGTATTTTCTTATTATTTGGGCCAGGGTTCTGCTTACGCAGGCAGGATTCTCATTCACTTAACTGGGAATGCTGCATATTAGAATACTAAAGAAAAAATTTCAGTATCTGAAGGTATTCACTATACACATTCTAATTTTTCAAATATTTGTCAAAAATGCTTTGTCTAGATCTTAAGTACAGTTTGATGAAGTAGAATATATTTTTATCTTGGTTTTGCAAGTTACAAGACTAAGCAAATAACATATTACCTGCCTTTTGTCTTTTTTTTCTTTTTTCCTTTTTTTTTTTGCATGTAAAACACTATTGCAACAATAGTTAAAAACAGCTCCAGCTGTGGCCAAGGATTAAACAGAAGATCCATGCATTCAGCTAACAGTCTAGGATCATAGGATACCAAACCATGTGTTGTGTCAGCTGGTACTCATCAGTCCACTTAAGCATTTGCAGCACACCTATGCACACAGCAAACTCTGCTGAGCCAGACAATGGAGAAACAGAACACCTAAGAAGGGAAGCCTGTTTAAAAACCACTTTACAAAAGCGTACAGAGCCACTTACACATGCACCAGATAAATTTGCCTTTCTAAAATTCTGGGAATGATTTACAACGTTCATTCAGACAGGTAATACAGCTACAGCTAGTGGATTATTTGCAAAGGTTTTATAAAGAGCTGTAGCATATAAACTCCACCAAAAAAATCAACGTCACCCAAATCCTATTTACCAACATTACAATGAATATTGGATAACTTCTTAGCCAATTTGAAAGACACCTAATTACTAACATATAAATGAGGTTAATCTGACCAATATCTACCTTTTCAAACCAGGTTTATAAAGAGAATAAAATACATTTTGCAAACATACTTTGGGCTTTCTGGTATTTCTTTTCTAGGGAACCATAAGGATTTAGTGATGTCATTCACATGTGGCAAGACTTCAAAGAATATTAATAAAAAACATCTCTGTTTACATTGCCATGTAGAACATTTATTTCTTAGCTAATATTTAGTTAGTTTTTAGATTTTACAAGTTTTGAAGATACATAATTAACCCTAGACTCTTCAGCTACATTAGTACAGTAAATAATGTGCCTTACTTCTAATCTGAGAATGTACAATTTCAAATTCCTGTCACTGAATCTTGCTTTATCCCTGTCTGCTAATGAGCTGCTTTCCTTCTCCTTGTATATACAGTTATAATCTGATACAAGCACCTCTTGACACTTTCTGATAAGCAACTCAACCTATTTGGTTTATCTCACCCTGTATAATCCAGTTTCCAGATGTCTGAATACTTCTGCAGTTTTTCTCTGAACCCTTTCCAATTAATCAACATCCCTTTTCATCCATAGACACCAGAACTGGACACTGTAGTCCAGTAACGGCTCAGTATTGCCATATATAGAGGTAATGTTGCCTTGCAACTTTTACTTAGCCAAATTATCCTAACAGAGAGCTCATGTTCAGAGAGCTCTCATTCAGACAGTTCATGTTACTATCAGTTAGGCTGATAGTAAATTATCCTAACATGAAGGTCTCCTGGAACTGCAGTACCTAAGGAGTAAGGTAGCTCAGAATACTGGACATAAATTAGAGTGCCCATTATTTAGACACCAAAGGCCCACACCATAGGCTATAAACACATGTTGGTCAACAGTGTCCAATAGTCACTCATGTCTACCATTCTTGCAGGGGTCTCTGAAAAGGTCTCCATCATTTCAAGCTTCACACAAGACCAATCTCCTTACACATTAAGCTTTCTGGAAGTTTCAGCAGAATTTTTTTACTTCTTCTTCAAATGTATTTATCGCCAACTTAACCACTGATACAAGCACACCACACGTAGTCATATTAATGTTCTGAACTATAGAGTAGTAATAGATGTGAAGGATAAAGCACTCAGGTAACTCCAAGATACAGTACTTTCAGTATGACATTTGGTAGGAACCTCAAAGCGTCCACTCTCTATACCCTTTTTTCTTTCCATTCTCCTTGGCAGCATATATTTAAGCATTTCATTGTAGATTGTTGTCAAATGCAAAATTTGATCAACACCAAGCTTACAAAAATAAGTGACACTCGGTGCCATGGTCTAGTGGACATAGTGGTGTTGGTCATAGGTTGCAGTCCGTGATCAGAGAGATATTTTGCAACCTAACTGATTACGTGATAAAGCAGAGTATGAGGAGGTGACTAGTCAAACTGCTCAGAACAGTCACCTTGGGAGCTTCCATCTAAGCAAAGGTGCCTTGGTTGCCCAAGGCACCTCTTAACCTGAAGGTAGCTCAAGTTTTAGGGCAGGGAAGCATCCGACACCGCTGTCCCAAGAGCACCCCACATCAGGGGCGTCCACCACACATCCGCCAAGCTCTGGCGCGCTTTGGCGACGGCAGCGCCGAAGCGGCCAGAAAAGGCACGGCACCGCACCATCGGATCACAGAGCCCAGACGGGGGTTACGTCTCAGGGCGGGGTCGGCGAGAGCGATAAATGCGTGGAAGAGACCGCCGCTCAGGCGGGCAGGACAGGGGGTTGTCCCTCACGCCCCCTCTCCCGGCGGCTCGGCCCCCGCCACCTTCCCGCCCTCCCCGGCCGGGCCGGGCGGCCGGCGGGAGCGCCGCGGTGAGGCGCGGGCAGGGGTGGCCGCCCGCGCCGGCTGTACGAGTGGTTGCTAAGGAAATGGGGAGGGCGGCGGGAGGGAACGGGGCGGGGGACGGGCATCAATCACACAAATTCAATTACAGGTATCGGGGCTGGCCGTGAACAGCGTTGAAGGGTTTCAAAGAGCCGGGGATTAGCCGTGCCCCCGGGAGTTTCCCGAGGCGAAAACTGCGGCGCCCAGACTGCGCCGGGAGAAGCTCGGTGAAAAGGAACGGGAGGCGGGGGGTCAGCGGGGAGAGGGACATGTACAAAGGGAAAGGACGGATCCGTCCTCCCAGGGAAATGACCAGAAGCCGAGGCGTGAAGGGTAAAATTACTGCCGTACGGGCCCCCGGTGTAGGAGGGGGCTGTCGCCCTATGAGCCCCTCCGCCCCCGCCTGCCCCACGGCCCCCCGCCGGCCGTGCCCAAGGAGCAGCTGTCACTGCATCTTGCAAAAAAAACCCACCTCCCGCCCCCCACCCAAAAAAAGTCAACAGGCTAGAAAAATACATGGCTACACAAACAGTCCGTTACACGCGCACATTATCTGTACATTTCTGCACAGAGAGTTAAAAAAACTAGTACTGAAGCAAGTTGGAGATCAACAGACATACATTTCTCAAAGAAAATTCAGAAAGAAATAAAAGAAGAGCCTTCCTCCCTAGAGAGGCTGAAGGGTAGAGTCTGGTTGCTGTGGTGGAGCTGATCCTAAAGTTAACTTTCAGCAGTCCACTTCCAGACAGCAGCGCTGAATCTATTTGGATAAAACGCGTGTGACCCAGACACTTGGCGTTTGGCCCAAAAGCGTTGCACCGGCAGCCCAAATAAAAACAAGAGTCTGACTCTCTCTCTCTCTCTATGCCTCTCCCTTCTCTCTTGTACAACAATGAAAGAAAGTAGCGAAGACAAAATCCACACACACATCACCGAGGAGCAAGAGCTCACTTACCTCCTCCCACCAAACAAAGTCTCTTTGAACCGCGGGCCACTGCACAGACAGACACACACCAACAAACATGAGCGCGCAGGGTTAAGAGTCTGGCAAATCCCAGGCGGCTCGAAGTAAATCAAAACCACACGCTTCCATCTTCCTGATGAGACCGGCGAAAGCCCGACATCCCCGCCAGCATCGGCTGCGCGACGGCGGCCGCGCCGACCCTCCGAGCCCCGACACAAAGTGTGCACTTGTCTGACCGCGGCACGGCCGGGAGCGGGGCTTCCTCAGCTCCGCAGCAATCCGGAATAGCCCTGGGTTGTCGCTGGGGTTTGGGGGCTGCTTTGGTTTTCATCTGTTGTTTGGTTTTGTTTTCATAGTTTTTCCTTTCCTCCCTCTACCAACGATTTACAGCTAAAAGGATTTTAAAAAATCTAAAAAAAAGTGCACTACTCGAGATCGTACTTCATCAATCACGTCTCTTATCAGTTGAAAAATCCTGGCATCCCCTTCCCCCATCCTTAAAGTTCCTTTCCGAAATTACTCCAAATGCACTTCGCCTAACGCAGTTGAAACCTCTCCCCGCTCCCCAAAGCCCTGGACGAACCATTATTCGGGACACAAGAAAAGCAAAAAGTTTCATTGAATAGCGTGAAATCTTCCTTACCGTTTTCATCTTCAATTTCTGATATAAAGTAAGTTTCAAAGAATAGAGATTGCACAGGACGATTCCCGTATTCCTCTCTGCTTTTCCCCTCTGTGCAAGCAACCATCAGGGTTATATTCTCCAACAGAATAAAATTCTCTAGCCTTCCTAAAAGGGGTTTTTAGAAAACGGGCTGGCTTGGCAGCGAGGATGCCATCAATTCACCCAAGCTATCACTCTGCACATTTTGTCTTTCCAACAAAAAGAGGGGGGAAGAAGGAGGGGAAAACAGGCTTATATTGGGGTGGGGGTGGGTGCCCTCCTCTTGAGCAGCCTCCTCTGTGCAAAATACCATGTGAATATTATCTGAGTTGGGGGGAGAAGGGGGGGGCGAGAGACAGAGAGAGGAGAGAGAGGAGGAGGGAGTAGAAGAGGGAAGGCAGGCAGAGCAGGAACGACTCAGCGGAGTTTGGATGGAGTAGCCGCAACGCTTTCGCAGCCGGCGCCGGGCCAAGCGACGGCGGGGGAGCCTCGGGCGGCGGCGGGGCCTTGGCCGCCTCGGCCGCCTCGCGGGGACGGCGCGGGGCCCGCTGACGTCAGCCTGCAGATGTGCCGGGCCAGGGTGCCGCGCATGCGCGTCCGTCACGTGGCGGCGGGGAGGGGAGCGGGACCCGGCGAGGGCGGGGGCGGCGGGAGCAGCGGCGGGACCCCCGCCTAGGGCTGCCTGTGGGGAGGACAGACCGGCCCTCCCGGGGGAGCCGCCGCCGCGGTACGGCCGGCCGGCCCAGGGTGCTAGCGGTGGGCGGCAGGATGTGGTGGCCCCCTGCTGCCCTCCATACTCTGCCCGTTCCGCGCGCCGCAACGGGTATTATGGAAGGAAAACTCCTGAACACCATGTCCAGCGGAGCGGAGGCGGTGTCTGAAGTCCGCGCCGCGAGCAGCAGCCGGGGCCGATGGTCCCGCCGTGCGCGCATCGCGCTTTCCCTTTCATCGACGGCGGGGAACCGAGTGGGGGTCGGGGCATCGCTACCCCGTGCGGCAGGACAGGAGGGTGGGCTTGGCAGGGGCGGCCTGCAGGATCGCCTCTGCTTCACCAAGCCAGCGGTGCCGGGGACAGGGTCACACAGAGGGGGTGGGTTGGAACCCGAGACCTGCCCTCTTAACCGCCAAGTGAATTTGCGATAGCCGAGGAAAGAGAAAAATAAAAAAAAAAAAAACAAAAACAAAAACAAAAAAAAACCAAAAAAACCCAAAAACCACCTGAATTATTCCTGAACCTGGGTTCTAAGGTTTCAAGCTTCTGCTAACTGTATTTCCCAAATGGGGCGGGCACGCGTTTTCCTCCCCAGCCAGAGGTAGTAGGTGTAATTGCACCTTCTGGTGAATCTCCAGTAGCTGGCTGGGCTGGGGAATGATAGCAGGGAAAGGTCCAAGAGCACAGCTACCTCGGGATTTCTCCGAGTATCGAAAGAGCAGTATCAGCCTGCAGAGTCAAACATCCTGCAGGACTCTGATGGTCACCAAAGGCTGTCTGTCTGCCCTGTAACATGGAGGAATCAGCTCTGGCTGGCATTCATACTTTCAAATAAACTGCACAATTACCTTCGAATATGAGGCACTACTATAGTGGAATTAGATTCTGGATACAAGTATGTGAAATTTCTTTTAACAGTAGTTCTAGCAAAATAAGCACAGCCTTCTAAATAGCTGGTCATATTTGTCACCGTTCGTTCTGACAGCACAGTGAACACTTGTGGGATCCTTTTACAGTTGCTGGGCAAATTAATTTAACAGTGGTTCGGAGAGCAGCAGAGTATATCATTGCATTGAAAACCGGAGCTATAAAACCAGTGCTCCTTGGGAATAAGGACATTCAGAGAGAGAAACACTTTATTCAGGAAATACATCTCCAACCTGCCCCCCCCCCCCCCGGTTAATTGCTCATACCGAGGGCGCCATCCTGTGTTGGCGAGCGGGGGGAGTGCTCGAGGCGTGCAGGGATGCTTGGCTGTCCCGGGACATGCGGGGAAACAGTTTCACCCTTTTTCCTCTTCATCCTGTATGTGCGTGGGCAATTCCCGCTTCGGTGGTAAGTCTGGATACATGTACTTAATTAAAAAAGGTATTTCTAATGCTGGGAAGAGTATTTTTTATTAATATTCCATAGTTACTGCTGGAGCACCAAATCATATACAATGATCACACGGATAAGCCACATTCACCGACCAAGCCCTGCAGCAGAGAAGCCAGGTGTACCTGAGTTAAACCATCTGTCTTCATGAGGTTCTGCTCAACCTTTTCTGCAGACTCAGTGGTACATGCAGAGACAGTGGGACAGTCTGTCCTTTTGAGAGGACAGACCGTGAAGAGACCTTTTTTTCACATTCTGTGTCAGGACCAAATAACCTTTCAAACAGACAAACACATCACAGCCAATTGCCTCATGGTTATGGTATCCTCTGGGGATTTGGGAGACATGCCTTCAAATCAGACCCTGCCTGAATCAGACTGGGGAATGTTCATGTTGCTGTCTGAGCTGGGGACTATTCTGGTGTGAAAGGCTGGCCTCTTCTGGGTTGGACCGACTCCGCTGTGTATAACTGAATAAATACTCATCAAGCTAAAAAGAAAGACAGCTTATCACTGTCTGGTTAGGGCCCTCCCATGTATTCAACTCCCTGCTCTAAATCCAGCAAAGCAAAGCAAAGATATATGGGCTCTGCAAAACCTAGCTGCTTGCTCAGACCAACAAGTTATTTATTCCCTGTCCCAGACAATTACATTTTCTTTCCTAAGCCCACTGGTGTATATATACCAGTCAAAACTGGTTTATTACCAGGAAAAGCTTTGGCTCATCTTAAAAAAATTCCTGACCATCTATGATTAGAATTCCTGACAGAATTCCCAGTAGACTTACCTGTTTTGCTTTATTGCATAAAACAATATTTCAGAGTGAACCTCATTCGGATAAAAATAGTGAGCTTATTTGGTGACTATTATTTTTGTTTCATCAGCCCAAATATTATCTATATACATTTTTATGAAATGCAACTTTATAGGAAAAAAAATGCACAGGAAGTTTTTTGCAGATTTTTTGTATAAATTTTTCTGTGCTGCAATTAGAAGTCTTTCTAGCACGGATAGTAATTCTCCTGTGAATTCTGGTAATGCCCACTTGGGCAACTGTGTCTCAGAAGTTCTAGACAGGATTACACATTTATTGAGCACAGAGCATAATACTGTATGACTAAGAAAGTAGGTAGCTAAAGCAGTCTTGACTTTAGGCCGTTGAATCCTTTAGTGTGCCAGTTAGCAACTTGTAAGATTAGCAAGCACACTTTTTATTTAAATAGATACTCATATTCAACTTGAATTTAGCATTGTGAGGTGTATTGAGAGGTATTTGGGGTTAATTCCAGGAATTTTAACTGAAATGTACATAGAAGAAAGAGCAACAAGTCTTTGGTGAACAGTGCATTTCTCTAAGATAAGGTTCTTGTTACCTGTATTTTCGGATATACATGCTTAAAAGTGTGTTTATTTTTTTTCCAGGTAGTATTCTTGCCTGGTCAGTGAAGATGTGAAGACTGTAACCTACCATATTTAGAAATATCCCAGAAGTGTTTAGGGAGAGAATAACCCTTTTTAAAAATTACATGTAAAATGATGTTATAAATCACATAAATACACTTGTTAAAATACTTTGGTTGACCATATAGTTGAAAAAGTAATACATTATAAACTTGCATTTATACGTGCTATAGTTTCTGTGCTTTATCTGTCCTTGTATGGAGAAAAGCTCCGGATGTGCATAAGGGCTTTATTTTTAGTCCCCTGAAATAAGACTCTAGGGGTGCTTGAAGATAGTGGTGCTATTGAGATCCAGTATCTTTCACTTCCTTGTAAAAAGCCTGAATTCAGATTGCTTACAAATCTCATCTCCCCTTGCAGGAAGAGATCTAAAAACATCTCTAGAAATAACCCTGGGCCATGTGTTGCATTGTGCCTGGCACATCGTATTTCAGAGGGAGAATGCACATCCAGGTGTGCTCTCAGTTGGAAAATGCACCTCTTTTGAGTTGAGCTGTCCTTAATGGCCCTCTAAAACAAAATTCACAGCAATGCATTTGGCTTCAGGTATGGCTTTGAGGCTGCTTCTGCCTAGAAATGCGGATATTGCCAAGAATGTCTTCATTTAAATAAGAAAAGCCTTGCCAAAGGCAGGATGGTGGACCTTCCTTTTCCAGGACACTCCCTGAAAGCAGCTGTGTGTGTTATGCTGATGCAGCATTAATCCTCACCCAAGCCTCCTTGTTTCTGCAAGACCCTGTGAACCTGGCCAACCTGCTTATTTTAGTATAAGGTTTGGAAATAAAACTGGAAAACTTCATGTAAGCTTGGCATCCTCCATCATGTCCAGACCAGTTTCCTCACCAGTGGAACACAGATGAAACAGGGCAGAGAGATGAGAGAATATGAATGTGGTGAAAGTAACACTTAAAGCTTGCTCAAAACATGAGGGGGATGGACAGTGAGAAGGATAAGACTTAATATCTCTCTATTAAATCTGAGATGAGGAATCTTAGACTAATCAAACTCATTATGGAATCCCTAAAGCAGAATGGATGTTGGCCTCAAATTTTGCAGGCAAATAAGATGAAACTGATCCTATCCTCATTAAGATCAAAGTAGAAAGTTTAGGAAAAAACCCGATAAAGTTCCACACAAGAACAGGAACAATAGTAAGCAGAAAAGAAGAGATAAATCAGATGAGGGAGTTGTTTTATTTCAAAGATAGTGATTTTACTGCTTTGTCTATTTCCAGCTTTCCAAGTCAAGAGATAGATACCAGAAAGATTAGGTCAGTAGGCATAGCATTTTGTTTAAAAGGAACATTTCCCAGCTATATGTATTCTAGTTTTTCTGTGTATTGTCACTATATTATTTTCCTATTTCAGAGAAAATTGTTCGTAAGATCTGAACAATCTGTAAGACTTAGAGAGAACAAAGCTGAGACAAATTATACAATATGTGGAAAATGTGTATGGAAAATCTCTATTAAAAAAATGGCAAATGGTATTCCTCAAGGATTAGTGTACACAGAAACATATAAAAGCTGTGCAGAAAATCTTAGCAAATGCATAAGAATTCAGTTATTTTGGTTTTAGAATGAAAAATCTGGAATCAACTCACAGGAAGAGCTAGCTATTACCATGCAGAACACTGCAGCATTTTGCAGTCTGGCGCACAGTTCCAGGTATGACACTCCTAGTGCAGAATTAAGCATCTTGGTCTCAGGTGCCTGAGTGACTTGTTTAGTTTCTGAATTGAAGGAGAATTAGTGATAAGGTAGTGATACTGATGAGCATCACAGACTGCTCATTCAGCATCTGCTCGACTATGTGGTAATTCCCCTTTTCTTGGTATGCTTTATATAAAAATGTGGACACATACACCAATGTCAGAGATTGTAAAATTGGATCATGAAAGGAGCACAGATTTATTTTGAATGGAAAGAATTGGACTTTCCATACTCCTGGACTGTGTAGGTAGAAAAGATTTATTAAAGAGTCTGGAGCATACGGTGCATACTGCTTTGGACACAGATTACAACTTTGTCTAATTTAGGTGGT
Source organism: Lepidothrix coronata (assembly GCF_001604755.1). NCBI lineage: Eukaryota > Metazoa > Chordata > Aves > Passeriformes > Pipridae > Lepidothrix > Lepidothrix coronata. Next base: position 9,030,524 of record NW_016690211.1, read on the forward strand.
TTTCTGGCATTCTTTCTACTGCAGTGTCTTGCAACAGTTTATAAATGGATCTGTAATAAATGCTGTTAAAGCCAATGGTTTGAGGAAGAATTGAAAAAAAGACCAGTACTCACCTCTCCCCTTGTAACTTTAAGTGTATTCCTCCAAAATGCAAAGACTTATTGTGAATGCAGTAAGGTGTTATGTTAATGTGGTTAATAGATGTATTCCTTTCCTCTTATCTCACAAATAACTTCATTGTTCTTTTTTTTTTTTTACAGGATTATCACAGCATTAGTTATTTAGAATTGGCTGGTTTTGTGTGAAGTTGGTCTGTGCAGCAGTAACGGCTCTGACCCTCATATATGTCCCCAGCCTAGAACTGGTTAGACACTGCAGATTGGCGAGTAGCCTGGGTAACTGCAGTATATGCTTGTCCCATTCTTTGCTCAGTTAACCTTAGTTATACCCTTGTAGCCACTCTTGGAGTCAAAATCCAGGGCCAGGTGAATCTTTTCGTGTGACCCAGCAGTTGTTTTTATGTTAAAAGCAGTCCTCAACTTCTACAGTACATTTAAGTGGCATAGCTTAAAAGGACTTACTACTTCCCACTAATTTTCACTGCAATCCACTGGCATTCACAGGCATCCAGAGTCTACTGCACTGTTGGTTTTCAGACTGAGGCAGCTCAGAAGCATACATATATTGTATTTAGCTGCTCTGTTGTGAGGCCAGTTATCTCCCATTAAAAAACAGTGATAAGAAGAAGTCCAAGAAGAGAACAGTTACTGGCCTCCTAGTAATGACTACAGCTATTTGTCAAATGAACCTCTCAAAGCCCTCTGCCACTTATACAAAACCTGGGAGAAAGAGCAAATATCATGATGGTTCAAATTTGTATAACACTTTCCTAGTATTTAGTCCTATGAATCTTTTGTTATTCCACTAATTATTCTTGAAATACAATCAGTCTTGTATATATTTTTGTTTATTATTTGTTCAAAGGGTATGGCTATAGTCTAAAGCAAAAACTAAAGTAAAGGACTTTCAATATAAGATCAAAGGTCACAACATAAGTTTTCCGGCATCAAAAAATGTCTTTTTCACGTTTGCTGAAAACTCATCTCTGCATTAAAATCACAAACAACTTTTTGTTTCTAAGGAGTCAAAAGATTACCTTTCTTAGTTATGGGCCTATATTCTGGGCACAATCTATAAATTGAAATATGAACTGGAGTTAGCACATTTCTGTTCCTGCTATAGCCATTAAGTGATTATTAACATCAGTACATGAGTTATACTGCAAAAGGATAAAATTCAATTTTTCTCAAAAACTTTCAGGATGCTTAATATTATGGTTCAACAGACTTGTACAGTCTATGTTATCAGTTTTCCATTCTAACACGAAATAACCATAAACCATCAGCAATATGAAGATGATGGTGTGGCAGTGCTCATGGATGTTTGAAGGCAAAGGAAGAGCAACTTGATCCTGTGTTTGTACTTACATGTACTTACATGATGAGCCAAGATCAAAAGAGGCCTCATCTTCCATGTGGTCATCACTGGAAACTCTGACATAGATTCATGCTGATCCTTGGAGCAAACTTCTGAGCTCTTGGAAGACTAATTTCTCTTAACTTCAGCTTTTTTTGCCTTTTTTTTAAAAAACAAACAAACAAACAAAAGAAAAAAAACACTCTTCCACCATGCCTGAAACTCACTTAATGGTAATAACTTTTGTGTAATATTTGTGTAAACTTTGTAATTATTAGCATATCAAGAGATTTGATAGCCAAAATAAAAGTACTCAAAAAAAATGGTGTAACAGCTAAAGAAATCTACAAGTTTACAGAAAATTCTGGACATTTATTTTTAGCTCAATTGTTGAGCTAAATTGTATGAGCATTATTGTATGCACAATTGTATCTATACAATTTCATCCATAGATTACGTTATCTGGCAATAAATAGAACAAACATCTATATCAATTGTTTCATTAATCAATTTTCTGCATAGATTTTATTATACACTTCATGCAACTCTTCCCATGCTGCCAGTCTGTATAAAGTTTGGCTAACAGCAGGTACCTACAGCCATCTTAATTTTACAATGTATTTACAATAACAATCAGATAAACACATAAGGAAGACAAACACAGAGATATCCGACCTGCGATGTGTATCTATGGTGAATTTCTTCTGCTGCCTTTAAAAAAAGATCTTAAACGTTTGCTTGTTTCCGATGCCAGCTAGTGCTCATCCCGAGCAGTGCAGAAGTTGAAAGTTTAGTTTTGTGCTTTACCAGGTATCATTGGTGTTTCCTAGCAGATCAATTGGGACTGCAGAGGACCGACATGTAATTATGTATTAATTACTTCATAATTCAATGATCTGCTTAACTCAGTTTAAATTTGTGCAACATCACACCTTCAATTCAGCTGGTACAAATTTTAAGGCCAGAGTATATTTTAATAAATTTATAAAAATGTAATGCATCTTATAAAAATGAGGTATTTTACAGCTACTTCCACCACTAAAGGGGGCTGCTTATTCCCTCATTCTTGGCTTATACCTCTTCAGAAGTATTATTTTTATGCATCACCTGTGGGTATAGCCTGTCCTTTCTATTTAAAGTCTAGACACAGGGCATTTCTATTTCTCATTTTCTGAAAGCTGTCCCTGGGGAGTTCTCTTTCTCTGTCCCCAGATAGAATGTCTAACTTTCAGAGGTGAGAAACAGAATTGGGATTCTGTCTGAATAGGCTTGGGGGAGGGTGCGGGGGTAACCTTTGCTTTTGTTCTGCCCCAGAATCTCAGCTTTGCACATGAATGAACGAATGCTCTTCTTTTGGGGTCTTTCTTTTGGGGGATGAAACAAATTAACTGCAAAAGAATACGAGGGAATTCACTGTGTGCACTGTCTTTGCAAAGGTTTTCTTTGAGGCTCATGTAAAAAAGAAATTCAGAAACCTGAAATGCCCAGTGCAAAACTTTCAGAACAAGCAAGGCAATCCAGCATTCCCCACACTACCCTACAGTTAATCTACACACAAATCTCTTACCAGCTACAAATCTCTTACAGCTAAATCTCTTACCATCTTTCTTACCAAAGATGAGATGTAAAATGCATTATGTAATTCTTCTGAAGTCTAGCTGTAGTTTTCTGTTTCTTTAATTGCTGCTTCCTAACTAAGAAGGACAGAGACTAGGTGTTTTTTAATATTTTTATTTAATTTTTTTTGGTTCAAGAATCTGGGGAATCAAGAATCTGAGATATGATGTACAGAAAATTATTTTTTCATCTTAAGAACAAAACCCTGGGTGACAAAATGCCCACACTCTCTATAAAGTATGATTAAATGTTTTATTTTTTCTCTAAAAAACCTCTCATTATGCTTGTGCTATTAAACATGACAGATGTCCTAGTAAATGGGCCTGGATGGATGCATTGCTACCAAAGTGTCTTCTTCCCCTTGCTAATGCTAGCCTTTAAGCATCTCAGAAGTTTCTTCAGTTTTTTCATGCATGTATTTTACATGGAACACAGGAATTAATCTTGCATGACTCAATATGAAAAAGCTGTAGAAAAAGATTACTGTTGTTTGTGTTTTCTTGGCTATGAAGTATTTAATATTGTATTTATTGAATCTGACAGTATTTTCACGTGAGCCAGTGGCACTGCGATCAGCCATAATGAGTGCTGTGTTTTGTCCATTGACAGTGAACTGCCCTTGAGATCAACAATAGATCATGGCTGTTGTAATTCTGTCTCACTCTCTGACCCTGTTCACAGAGAAAGTGAATCCTTCCCCTGACCTCTGAGACACATTAGGAATATTAGTGGTAAGTATCTGCATTGTTAGTGGTGTGTGTGTCCGATCCCGTGGTCATTACCTTTTGGCTTATTAAAGAACTTTTCACATATTTCAAAGAGTTTATTGTAGATGAGTTGGCAAGATCTCATGGGCTTAGTAACTTCAATGTATATTTTAAAAAAATAAACTATTTTATTCAGGTCTATTTATAGAGATTTAAACATAGATTCATTTCATAAAACGATATATAATTATAAATGTAAATTATGCATATGCTGGTAGTGGGAGGGTGGGGCAGGGCTACTATTTAAATTAATTATTTTACTTTCTATAAAATAGTGCTTTGCTATATAAAAAAAAAACCAAACAAACCTGATCTTGTCTTATGGTTAGAGTACTGTGTTTAAACTCAGATTCCTAGCTTTTCTCACCTTTGTTTTTGAACAAGCTTTTTCTGAAACATTCAGATGGTTTGATAGTAGTGAACTTATAAGCACCACAGATTTACATTTAAGAAGTCCTTATAGTTGACAACCGGAAAAGGCTCTCCTCTTGCTGACTGAGCATATGGTTTAGATTCAGCTTTTCTGACAGGTGCACAGGCCTTCACAGCAAGTAGTTCTGCTATTGAGACTGAATCTGGACCAAAAGTGGTCTAGATTACCCAAATTATTTTTTTTAAAAGCAATCTAATATAATTTGGACTAATTAACTGTATAGTTGGAAGGTAGTTTGCATGATTACCAAACACTGCTTTTTACACCTTGGGGGAAAAAAAAGTAATTAAAAGGAATTGCCATTTTAACATACCAGGGGGGTTTTATATACTTCTTGTCCATCTTTCCTCCTGGTGTTTTACTAAGTTAAACACAGTTAACTGGTTTTTCATAATACCTGTAACAAGATCAGAATCTCCCTACAAATATTACAGCTTAATCAGAACAGATAATTTTTATTTTCCAATGTCACACTTGGTCATCAGGCAATCATCCCACATCAGGCAGCATAATAACTTAAATCTCTGAGCTATAAAGTCATAGACTGGCCAGCTGGACGCAAAATAGGTTTCCCCTTACCCATTGCCAGTGCTTCTGGACTCAACCAATTCCCTGAAGAAAAATGACTATATACTTGGCACACAGCAGCTACTAAATTTAAATTCCTCCTGCCTCTATACACTAAGCTTTCTATCTGATTCAAAAGTGAACTCCTATGATTTGGCCAGCTTTGATTCAGAAACGGATCTTAACCATCAGTGAATTTACTGAAAAATGATGCTTTGCTTTCCTTGCCTTCACAGTACTAAAAGGAAGTTCCAGTGAGATAGAAAAAGTGGTGGATACAGCCAACTTAACATGCTGTCGACGATAATTTTGGCTGTATTAACTGCACCAGTCCACATCCAATTGCACTGCTTCATTTCTCTTATGAATTACAGTTGTCTGTAGCAATGTGCATGTTTAATCAGCAAATCTGGGCTGAATGCAAATTTTCTAGAAATGTATACAAATTTCAATTAGGGTTTTCAACTGTTCCTGAGACTACATAAGATTCATTCAACATTTTATGGAAGAATCATTGTATCCCTGTCTTGTGACTTTAAAATATGTGCCACTAAAATGAAGAAATATTGGCTGTGTGACTCAGCAGACATTTATTTAATTTATGAGTTAACATTAAATGTTATTATGAGTTTATGAGTTCTCTTATGTCCATTTGTTCTGGAGAAAACTTAATTGCAGGATTAGTGTCTTTATCTCAAATTATATTATGTTATAAATTAGACATGTGTGTGAAAAGCCTAATGAAAACTGTATAGGAGATTAATAAATAGCAACAACTTTGGCTTAAGATATTCATACTAAAATACAACTGTTATAGAAGGAGAAGCAGAAGCATAATTCTCTGATATTGTGAACAGTGAAGTCAAGGTAATTTTGTTTGGTTTCAATAAAATACGATTGGCTTCTTTCTTTTTACTAGTCTAATTTTGACATATAGGACTTTGTAACTGCCTTGAGTTTTCATTTCTTACAAACCCTTCCTATGTTGAAGCAAGATGGAAGGACCCATTAACACATCTTATGAACAACCGTAATAGATATACTAATTAAGGTGAACGTATAACAGTTTGATGGAGAAAGAATTGTTGTCAGATGTTCAGAGTCCTTATGCATATCCCTGAAGTTAGTGCAGGAATTTTCTATTGGATTTTTAGACCGAGTACTTTGAGATTGTTTTTTTCTGCGTGACATTCATAATGTCCACTCCATAATAAGTCAGAGTCAATACTGCTCACATTTTTTCTTGAATAAAATAAGCAGAAAAGAGTCTATAACCAATTCAAATGCTTTTCAGGTTGCACTGCCTCTAATGCTGTCTCATTCCTCTCCAATACATTGTTTGAGTTTGGGGCCACAAAGACTCCACAAACTTGGGCTAATCTATTTGTGATCAAATCTCCAGGCTTATATCTACCTGTCTGTTACAATGCCCACAGTTTTCATCTTCTTTCTTTGGGTTTAAGGGTTTAGGGATAGCGATGTGAAGTTGAAAAGGAAGTGGTCTATTCAATTAAAAAAAATCACACATCTTCCTATCTAACGGCGAGGCAAAATACAATCTTCTGTTAAACTGTACATCCAGAGCACTTAGCTGACATGTGAAAGACCCAGTTTCATGATCCTGCTTCAAATAAGTCAGTATTATTTAGAGTAACTGGAATTGATATAACATAAAACTGGGTCGAGATCTATGCTTGTCTGATAAATTGGTTTGTTGTCCTAGCATTCAATTACACAAATCAAGGTTCTCCCCTTTGCCCTAAGGTTTTACACATCTCTAAGAGCCCTAATGGGAGTGTAGTTCCTTTTTTTTTTTTTGCCTTTGTAGAGCTGACAAACCTTTTCATAACAAGAATACAACAAGTTATAGTCTATGGCTCAGATTACAACTTCCATGAAACTGAATAAAATAAAAAAGGTTGATATTGGTTCCACCTATAATGGAGTACTAAAAGACTTCCAAATATTCCACTGCTACATTTAGAGAAACTTTTTATAAATTCAACTTTTTGAAAAGTTGCTCTTTGCCACAGTTTTCTTACATTTCATAAAGTTTAAAAGAGGGAGTACAATTTAAACTCCTATAAATTGGTAAGTCAGACTGAAGAATGTTAGTAATGTTAGCAAGCAAAGTACAAAATCTTTGTAAATCTTTCACACTCCTAGTTGGTAATAGGCAAGTTTTTTTAAAAAAGTAAGGCTAGACAACAGTAATAAATAAACATCAAATAGAAATATAGTACCTAGCATGTGCTTGGTCTTTGATCCATAGTTTTCCTAGTATACAAAGGGCAATGGAGACTCTAGACATTCAACATGCTTAAAAATAGGCTAGACACTAAATACAGAGTTAAGTGTGCAGCACCAGCTTATTCAGGCTGTTTGTCAACATCTTTCAAAAAAATGTTATTTGATTTTGCAATTGCAATTTCTTTTTCCACCTTCACAGTTTTGTGTGTGACAGAGTTTGCCTCATAGGAAAATGTGTTGTTGAGAAAATTCTCTCCTTTTCTGATGGAAATAAATTCTTGTGTTCTGGAAACAAAGGTCTGGAAGGACCTGGATCTCTATGGCCTGTTTGCACAATCTTTTTAAAAAATACTCTGACTATCAGTGGCACGGCATCAAGGAGGGGGCTAGTAGGAAAAACAGGATAACAGAATCTGAGGCCACCTCCAGGAGAGATTGTCTTGGTTTAAAAAAAAGACAAATGTCTGTCAAGGAAGGCGGAAACCTTCCTCAAATGGACAGAAGACCCCTACCTCCAAATTATTATAACTTTGCAATTAAGAAGCTTTCAAGCAAAAATGCAGAAAAAGGAATAACAGTTCTTTACTAAAAATACAGAGAACAAACCAGAACAAACTGCACCATAATAAGCTTTAACCAGCTAAATCCTACTTTGCTTTTTGTTGCAGTTATAACCACAACCGGCAAGGGGACGCTGCTGGGCTCCGGTGGCAGCCGCTCCACCGCGTCTGCGGGAGACCGGCGTGCGGGCGGTGGCCGAGGCTCCTGGAACGAGCTCGGTGCTCCCCTGGGTGGGGCGGACTGCTGATGGCGCGGGAAGGGAGTAGAGGGTGGTCTCCCTTTCAGGGGGTTCATGCGAACTCACGCTGTCGGCGGCTGATCTTGGTGTGGGTCAGCGGCGGAGGGGGGGCGGCTGGGACCCTCCCGCAAGCAGCGGGCACAGCGCGGGGGCAGGTAGAACTCGGCCACAGCGCTGAGATGGGCACAGCAGTCCAAGGCGAGACAGCACAGCTCCAGGCGGCGAGGCAGCTCTGGTCCCACAGTGAAAAAGGCACCCCCCCCAAGCCAAACTGCCAGTCCTTTATTCGCCTCTGCTCCTTCCCCAGGGCCCTCCCTTTGGGGCCGTACCCCCGCCACGGTTACACAGGGAATGGGGCTTCCCCCACTGCCGTAGGGCAGAGGCAATAAAAACGGAAGAGTTCCACTTCTGCTGGGAAAGCTATCAGCCCTTCAGTAGGAGAGCCATTAAGACCCGAGCTAGAAACACATTTTAATCTTGATGTTTATCTCTCCCTAAAAGGAAAGCTTGATCCCCCCACCTCCTTGACTGTATGTCAGTATGGAAAATTCACCGAAAAGTTTAAAACTGTAACAGAGGTCCACCACTTTCTTCCACGTGAATAATTTTTTGGTAGTATTTTAGTATTTTCCATCTGGATGTGGCATGCAGGTTCGCTAACAACACTCCCAGACTTCGCTCATAAGGTCCAGATTCCTGTCCCTGTGCAGGTACATGATTACCAGCATCAGTTGTCCCTCACCTTTTTTCTGTCTTGATACAGAAATCCAAGGCAGATGTTCTGTGTAATAGTAAATATCTTCTGATCTGTCAGTTTCGTATGTTAATCTTATGGACAACTGTGTGGTCTGCCAATAATTTGCTAAGCACCCATATCTGATAATGTGTTTTCATATAAGCCTGATCCCTGCCATACATATGTATGTTTATTGGAAAACCACATATTATATATTATTTCAATATTTTTTACTTCTTAAATTCAGTTCTGAACTGCTACCACAAGTCAGATGTTTGAAAAGGTAACACATCAACTTGAATTTGATTATTTAGTGTCTATTCTTTTTCTAGAGACTCCTGCTTTTTAAAATTTGCCCTGGTGTGAGAAATATCTCTAATTAAAATTTAGAAGACGCCCAAATAAAGTGAAACAAAGAACGTTATTAACAGCAGGCTTAATGCACTGAAGTCCTCACCCGGTTCGAGCACACCCGAATGAGAGGGACAAGTCCCTTTAAGACCCTTCGATTTGCATAACCACCCCCTCGCTCCCCCCATGCCAGCCCTCGCTCTTTTCTTCCTTAAAAGACGATCTTTGCCTTCTGGTGCAGTCCGCTGGTCGTCCTCATCCACCTATCAGGTTGTTTCCCTGCCCCTGGCCGCGTGGTTCCCTGGCAGTGAGCCCAACTCACCACCCGACGTTCTTCCCGGCTCGCCTTCGCACTGTAGCAGTAAGCAAGCAGAACTGTAAGTAACAATAAGTAGCAGTAAGCAGGCAGAACTATAAGCAGCAGTAGGCAACAATGAGCAGCAATAGGTAACCTCAAACAGAACTATATGTAGCAGGTAGGCAGCAGCAATAAGCAACTTCAAGCAGAACCACAAGCAGTCCACCAGTCCCCGACCACAAATTGGCTCCTCAGTCCTTCAAACAAAATGACCTCCAGGTATCTCAATAGGAGGTAACCATGGAAATCCTTGCCCGTAATAAAACTGCCTTATTTATTTCCCACACTGGGTCTGTGTCCCGTCACAGAATTATGTGCACCTTGACTGTCACTCAGATTGCAACATTTTAACAAGGTTGCTTTCAAGCTGCTTTTATTCAAAAACGCAAAGATAACTTTGTTCAGCAATCATGGTAATGCTGCTTTGTAAACATTGATGCAGCAGTAATCCAGTTGGACAGTTTCATCCCTGGTAAAGCCCCATGGACAGTCTTATCTCCAGTGGAAAAGAACTGCAGCAGGAAATAATTTGGCTGAGTAAAATAAGTCTCTCTTGATTTAAGGTAAAGATTTACGTCTAACTCCTGGTAGTTCTACATAGAGTTAGCTGATTTGGTTTAGGACATTTTTGTCACAGTATACGAGACTTTTCATTGTAAGTGCTATTCCTGTCATACATCCAACTGGGGCTCTCTCTGTCCTCTCCCAATTTACTTCGGTTTATGTGACTTGGCTTTCTGAAAAGTGCTGCTTCTCTTGCAGTAACTCACAGTTGGTGTAGAAATGTAATATTTCATAAAACTAATATCTGTGTTACATTATAAAATTTGAACACTGTTGCAGCTACACTTTTCTTGATGTAGAACAGACACTGTTTGACTAACAGTCAAGGCACAGTTGTTATTCTCAGCTTCAGTGTTCCTGAACTGTAACCCGTCTGTGAGAGCTTTCTTTCTGAGTTAATCACCTCTTAAGTTAGTATTCCAGAGACTTGCAAATGTTTTTTAAATTCAGTTTTGTTGTTACTGCCCACATAAGTCTTAGCTGCAGAGGGAAATTTACATTAGAATTTGTGTGTTGTTCTCAGCAGAACCCTCACATAAGTAGTTATGGTATTATTTTTACGCCCTCGCCCGTTCTTCAACATTTCAACTTCCCAAATAATAGATTACAAGTAATTTTGCCAGAATCCTATACAAAAGACTTTGATCCAGTTACAGAATTTTTGTCAGGCTTGCACTCAGTCAAAGAATGTATCGACTGCACAGCCATAGCCTTCATAAACAAAGAGCATTAAAACTAAGTTCTTGTTTGCAATCAGGGGTTGTCTTGCTAAGTTAGAGCCATCTGGCAACAACCTGATAAAACCTGGTTGAATGTTTAACTTGCAGAACAGGTAGGACAACTATTCTGAGCAGACTAACTAACTTTAAATTCAGCTCAGTTGACCAGTTTCACCTTTCCATTATGAAACATGGATCTTCTCCCTTTCTATTAAGCAGCTTCATTCACATTGACCTCAGTCTCTGGATTCTTCCTTTAAACTAATTATCTTGTTTTCTAGTGTTGCAGTTCACCTTTGCAGGACTAGAAGCAACATGTTCCTGGATCTAATGAAAATACAGCTTTCAATGCAATGACTTTACCTCGGTTTTCAATAGTAAGACAGGTTGTCCTGAGGACAGCTGGCTTCTGGAGCTTGTAGAAAGAGATAAGAATCTGAACAGCCCCCCCCTGTAATCCAGAAGGAAACAGTTAGTGACCTACTGAGCCACTTGGATCCCCACAAGTCTATGGGACC
>NW_016690211.1:9041697-9166629 GCF_001604755.1 Lepidothrix coronata
GCCAGACAGAGAGGGAGCTGGGAGTTTGGATTGACAGGAAGCTGAACATGAGCCAGCAGTGTGCCCAGGTGGCCAAGAAGGCCAATGGCATCCTGGCCTAGATCAGGAACAGTGTGGCCAGCAGGACCAGGGAAGTGATTCTTGCCCTGTACTCAGTGCCGGTGAGGCCACACCTTGAGTACTGTGTCCAGTCCTGGGCCCCTCAGTTCAGGAAGGATATTGAGGTGCTGGAGCAGGTCCAGAGAAGAGCAACAAGGCTGGTGAAGGGACTGGAGCACAAGTCCTGTGAGGAGAGGCTGAGGGAGCTGGGGCTGTTCAGCCTGGAGAGGCTCAAGGGAGACCTCATCACTCTCTACAGCTACCTGCGAGGAGGTGGTAGCCAGGTGGGGGTTGGTCTCTTTTCCCAGGCAGCTAGCAGTAAGGCAAGAAGGCACGGTCTTAAGCTGTGACAGGGGAGGTTTAGGTTAGGTATTAGGAAGAAATTCTTTACAGAAAGGGTAATCAGGCATTGGAATGAGCTGCCCAGGGAAGTGGTGGATTCTCCATCCTTGGAGGTTTTTAGGATGAGACTGGATGTGGCACTTAGTGCCATGGTCTAGTAACCACAGTGGTAGTGGATCAAGGGTTGGACTTGATGATCTTGGAGGTCCCTTCCAACCCGGCTGATTTTATGATTCTATGATTCCAGAAAACAAAACCTTCTAATAGTGAAATAGACATAAATACAGAAAGGAATTATACTGAAATAAAAGCATGCTGCCAATTCAAATAAAAACTTAAATTCAACTGCAAGAGGTTATGCATACACAGTAGCATTGTAAACTTGTTCTTTGGCAACATTTAATATCAATTAATAACCACAAGAGTTCACAGGCAGTGCAAATAGTCATAAAATTAATCAATCTGTTAAATAAAAGCAAAATTAATACCAAAGAAGAACTTTTATAAGAGAGATAAATTTTAAGTACTGTAATTGTTTCTGTGGATAATTCAGTGTTCTAGTAAAGATGTGTCTAGATCATGACACCAAGAATAATGGCTTACCTCATTACCAATCAAAACTCACTCGTGTTCTATTAAATGAAATAAAACTACTTTATAGTTTTATGGAAACTTGAGCAAATTATTTTCATGGAGAAATAGGAAAAGACTGGTTATTTATCAAGTTATTTATCAAGTAAACTGCAACACTAATCTGGATTATCAAGTAAACTGCAACACTAATCTTGATTACTTTGTATTTTAAGTATTTCTGCTTGAAGCAATCTCTAGAAATTCATTCAAATGCAAACTGAATTACAATTAGAATAGGAATACCACCAAAGTTACATTTGTGTTGGTTAATGTTTGAGATAATTTGGAGGGGTGGAGACTGTTACGACCTGCCCCAGGAAAAGAGAAGGGGGCTATATCAGTAATTCCCTTGGGGTGGATTAGAGTGAAACGACACTGAATAATCGGTGTCTGAAAACATATATTGGTAAGATTTATTTTAACAATTTTGTATCAACAGGTATCAACAGGTATGCTAGCATTTTGGGTGTTGTCATATAACAATGTGGCATAGAGATAACCTCTGGGGGGGGGAGAAAATGCATAGGGGAGAAAGACAGGATAAGAGTAAGGGAGAGTAAGGAAAAAGAAAAGATAACAGTGGAAAAAAAACGTATATAGTCACTGCCCACGGGGTCCAGCGATGACACTTGGTAGTTGCAGCTTCCATGTCTGTCAGTTGAAGTGGTGGCCTTGATCTGCTGGGGGTGAAGGAGGGAAGCCCCCACACGCCAAGAAGTTATGAGTTATTATATCCATGGTTAGTGTCAAGGGCCATGCCTCAAGCCTCCAAACTCTCCCGGGGCCCTGCGCAAGAGTTTCTGTGTCTGGCCTTGTTCCTGCCTTTTTTTAGATTAGCAGAGGGGGGGATGGGCTTTTATGGGCCATCAGAGGTCCTGCCTTTTCAGGGCTTGACACCTTCAGTTGCCCATCAGAGGTATAATGCAACAGTCAAAAGCCTGCAAGAGTCTCCTAGAATGCATAAATCATCAACCATTTCAGTCTCTGACAGAGACCTCTGACAGAAGTCTCTTCCCTCACATTCAATACCCCTGGTTTCTCCAGGGGTACAGAGAGAACAAATATGCCTGGATGTAAGTGAAAAAATAATTCTTTACCAAGAAGAAATGCTAATATTAATACTGATAAAACTGGCTTAAACCAACTGATGAGGAGAAACTTCCCAAGCCCTGCCCACCAGACCAAATGAAGATGGCAGCCAGCCTCCTCAACCTGGAAGAAACACACGTGGCCACAGGACAGAGACCAGATGGCCACCCCTCCATGTGTTTCGCCATCCCCACACCCAGAAAACCTGGCAGGAATGGTTGGAGACCCAGTGCTGGAAGGAAACGGCGGATAGCAGGGATTCAATACTGGCAGGCGCTTGCGTGGTGATGAAGTGCAGCTGCAGTGCCAGTCCAGGCAGTCAGGGCAGGGCTGTTGACCCCCCCAGATGACTGGAAGGACCTCAAGACTCTGGTTGGATCCAGTGATGAGACTTTGTTGTTGTAGTTTCGATGGTCAAAGTGTTGGTTGAAGAGGTGGCTGTAGTCCTGTCAAAGTGGTGGTCGCAGTCTGGATCCGTCAAGGTGGTGGTGGAAGCCCCAGGTTTAGGAGGCGAACCATGTGGAAGGGCAGCCATCTGTGCTGTGTGTGTTTTTTGCAGGTGGGGGAGGCCAGCCACCATCTTGATTTGGTCTGGTTGGTTTTAACCGAGTTTTATCAGTGTTGTTATTGGCATTGTTCTTGGTGAAGAGTTATTTTTCCACTTACATTCAGGCGTATTTGGTCACTCTCTCTGTATTGGAAAAACCAGGGGTACTGAATCTGAGGGGAAGACTTCTGTCCAAGGTATCCGCCTCGCCGAACTATCTCAAACCAAGACAGCTAACTATCATCAAAAGCTCATTTGCAAGCACCTGCAAGCAGCAATTTTTGCCAAATAAGAGCAGGCAAGATTATATTTCATTTGACACAACAAATTTTCTAAAGTAGAGAATTAAAAATGTTTGTAGAACAAAGAACTTCTTGTAACCAAGGCTGATTATAATTATGAGTGGTTCAGCACTGTCAAGGTACCTTGGAATGCTCATTGTTTAACCTGGAAAGTCTACTAAAACATGGTGTCAGTATTACCTGAGAATATGCACAAAATAAAGAGTCTCACTGGCTTAATCACTAGAATTTCACATTTAGAAATAAGTAAAAGTGTTATGATCAAAAATTTTTATGCTAAAACAGTTTGAAGAAAAATAAATAAATAAGCAAATAAAGTAAAAATGCAACAAGAAATAAAAAAAAGGCCAACCCCCCCCAACCAATCCAGTAAACCAAACCAAAACACTGAAAAAATAACTGTATCAGAAAGTACATGGACTGGCTATCTTTTGTTAATACATAAACACGAAGAGTGATTTGAAGACTTAAAGTAAACAGGTGCAAGGTGGTAATACCTTCCCAGACTGTATTATACACTTTTTATTGCACTTCTGCTTTTTTTAAAAGCTTCAAATACAATATAACATACAGAAAATGTAGTGTCATTGTACCAAAATACTAAAGAACATTCAAGGTTTCAAGATAGGCTTATATTTCCAAGATCCCATTATATGCCTATAACTAGCTATAGCTGTCTTCATTAGCATCACCTGCACTCTCTTAAAAACATAAACAGATCTTGTGTATTTCTGCCAAAACTTTATATCCAAACTTTTATGCCAAACTTTCACAATCACAATTTATTTTTCTTTAAGGCATCAAAATGCAGAAAAATATAACAATTAAATGTAATGACAGCATCAAAAGTTGAAAAACTACCTGTAGAACAATTTAGTTGTTTCACTAGGAAATCACATAAGTCTGTATCAATCACAGTCCTTTGCAGAATTGAGTTTATGAAGGCAGTCTGCTCTTCCTTGTAACCTTGTAATACTACCTGCAAAAAGGTGTTCCTGTTGCTAGGTCAATTTCCTTGCAATACAGAGTTTTCTGTACTGAAGTATTCTGACAAGCAAGAATGTTGGGGGCTCTGTACTGTATGCATACTCAGAAGAATCGCTACTATATAGTGACTCATATTTTTCCTCTTTATGTAAGTGCCAGTTTGGATCCCATCAAATCTGAACAGCAAATAGTGCTCCCTTGCGGTAAGATCTTCTAGTGAACCACTCCATACAAACACTAAAGAGCTGATGATAAAGATATGAATAACCTGTCTACCTTCTCTTGGATTACTGCTGCCTTAATTTTAGGCTCTAAATTATTTTCAAGATCTGTAAGTTATCAGCTCCTGACAGACTAAAAAGATGGGAAGGAATGAATTGTCTCCTGAGCAACACTTCATTCCAGCAAGAGATTCCTCTAATACAGAATAAAAAACTATCTGAATAAACATCACTGATGGGAAACACATTGGTTTGTTTGGGTTTTTTCCAATATGTGTCAGAACTTCAGGACTTAAAAAAGTAAAATCTCAAGGATGTGAAGAGCTACAGCAATCCACAGGTTTGCCATCACTCATGTTGGATCTCAGTATAGGATGCTTTCTGGATTTCAGTTTTGTGATTTACTACTGATGCAGCTGGTATGTCAAGATGGACAGTGTTTTCAAAGGCATATTTTGGGGCTGGTTTACTGGGTTTCAGCAGTGAAATTTTTTTGTTATTATCCCTGCCTTTTGTTATTGTTCCACAACGTTTTCATTAATTGGCTTTGCTTGACTTTTCATTATATGTTGGATGCATTTGTACTGATTGATATATATGGCACTAAGCATGTGGAACTGAGAATGTAATCTCTTGGTCACAGAGCCAATGCTGACGAAATCAATGTCAAAGTCACAGACTCCAAGGTGCAGCTAATTATAAAGATGATGGTGTTGATACTCATGTTTTTTTGTATTTCTTCCCCTTGGAAGGGCACGTCTTACTTTGAAGTAAGGGTGACTGTTAAAGCTTGTTAAAGTTTTAGCTGAAGGACAGTAACAGACCATTTTCTCCCTGTACCTCTTTGGTTACTGTGTTTTTCTGCTTTGTCTGTATCATTCTCTACTTTTTAGTAAAAACTGTTTTTTTTGTTTCTACACGTTGCTCAAAAAGCCTCATCTCTATTTTCAAATTTACAGTAAGTCCAGGAGGGAGGGTTTCTATTGCATCAGAGGTCCCACCTCCCTGGCAACAGTCTTTAACTCAAAACACTTAGGCATGCGGAGAGAAAAAAATAGAGAAGTTACCCTACTGTTTTTCAGTGTACTCCCCAAGCTTTCTGATGGTTGATACTACTGATGAAAGATATTATTCCAATTTTTTCTCATAAGATCTGTTCTTCATCATTGCCTTGAATTTCTTCAGTGTACTCGTCAGGATTTTTCAAAAAGCTACAGCTTTCAGCTGGCTCTGTACCACTCTGAACTAGCTTCCCTTAAAAACTGATAGTGTGTTTTAGGCACTGAGAGAAAATGGATTACCCCTTTCTACAGCTTTTCTTTTGCTGTAGTAATTGACTGTGTTGAGCCCAAGGAAAAAGCTCTACAGTGAAGTTTTGGGTTCTGAGCATGTCCAGAGCCTAAGTAGAAAGACTTTAGGGAATGCAGTAAGATATGTGCAGCTGCAGGAGGATCTCAGGGAGTGTGTATCTTCGCAGGGTCCAACATTGGTATGACAGAGATTTCTGAAACAGCTGACTCCAATTTTCTTTAATAACTACTCAAAAATCTGAATTCTATAAACTTGCATTTTTTGGTATGTAATCTTCACAACACATTTTGTAGTAGTGAGTTCCATAAGTCAATAAATATAAAGCTTTATATGAAGTACTTTCATTTAAATCTATTTTGATGATTTACTTGAATGAGATTTGATTTTGTTATGAGAAATAATGAATATTGCATCTCCTCTAGACCACTCATTTGTAACTATCCTATCTCCTTCATAGTGGTTTGTTTTGGTTTGGTTTTTGGAGGTGGATGGTATAGGTTGTTATTTTTCTCCTTTCTAAAACATGAGAAACTACTTAGGGTTTAACATTTTTTCTTCAACTTACCAATGTCACCACAGAAGCACTCATCCGGGGGCAATGAAGTATTTGAGCTTGTAGTATTAGTAATAAGGTGAAAGGATAGCAGACTACAAAGAAATTAAAAATAAATGAAGGAAAAAGCCTAATGAGCCAATGCTATAAAGCAAAGCCAAGAAACTTAGCTTTTTGTATAATTAATTAAAAATACTGCAAGGTAAATGTGTATAGATTAGTCAAGACATCAGAGCTAGTATTTTAATAAGGGAGGTTAAAATACAGCAGGAGGATAGCTATACAAGCAGTATGAAGCAAAAAGTAGTCAATGTTCATTCATAACAGCACACACTGGGTTCTATACTCATGCCTGTTATCACTTGTGTGGGTAAAATGAACAATTTTCACTTAAAATCACACAAGATGTAATATTTTTTTTATTTAACATTTACCTGTACTAAAAAAGGCAATTGCACTGGAACTTAGATTGGTCCCCCCTTCCTCTCTCATGCGTCCTTACATTACCTTTAAAACTCATCACAAAATCACATCAAAACCATTCTATAAAAGCTATGACATGAAAACAATTCTGAGATAGTATACAACCCTTTAGTTTTCTATCTACTGAAAAATCATTAAATAAATTATCTCAATAAATGGCAGTCTGGTTAATAAAAGACATGCTTTAATTTTCAAGTGTATAGTCACTACAGATATGCAAAAGCAGAATTGTTGTACTCAAAGTCCACAATAACAATAGCTACAGAAAAGACCGGGATTACACAGAATGACAGCACTGAGTCAGAAGGAACCCTCAACAGACATAACTTAGAAGCTGTAGCAACCAACAGAACAGAGACCTGTTACAAGCCTTTATAAACTAGGTCTGAAAAAGCGAAGACAGATACTGTTAGGAAACACAGCATAACACAATATGGGTCATGTGGGAAGCATGTAGTGGTAAACTTGCACACTCAACCTCTGCAGCACTTTGCACAGAAAGATGTTTCAGCTTTCCCAACTGTTTATCTCGAAGGCAATACATTTGTTTGCAAAGGCACATTCTTGAACAGACACTTCTCTGTTATTTCCAAATTTCTTCAAGGCCATGTACAGGGGGAGCTGTGTTACTCTGAATTTTGCGTCTTCAGCATACAGCAAAATACTAAAGGAAATTAAGAAGACTTCAGGCAACCTAAAAAATCTAAAACACAGAAGTAATATATAAAGTATGATTTTAAAAGTAAAAAAGACTGTTAAACATCTTTACATTGTCTATTACCTCAATTTGTGTCTTATAAAAGCAGCTGAAATAAAAATTCCACAATGCAAATATTTTTATAAAACAGAAGGCCAACATAAGCAGGTAAAGTTGAGAAGTTAAGCAGTTAAACAGATTTTTTTTTTCCAAGAGACTTTTTTCTTTTGCCATATTTCACACTCTTCAATAAAATAAAAAAAAATCATCCAACAAGAAGTGATTGACGATATAAAAGAAATCTATTATGATGCCTAAGTATATCCTATCTCTGGATTAAGAGTACTGGTGTTGTTTTGTTTTTAAGTACATATGTAGGTCACACTATTTGTGAAAAGCTTCTAGGCGCATTCTGTTTGGATCTTCTGGATGTCTCAGGGCCATTCCGAATCGCAGCAGCAGCTCAATGTAAGGTGGCCAAAACGACTCATTGATTGTTACATAAGGTTCATGTGGTGTGGCCATTAATTTATTTATCAGAATCTGGAAGACCAAAAGGATAAGATTTAGGAAATAAACAAACAGCTAGATTTTTATCTCCTTTAACCAAATCTATACAAATTCCTGTAATGTAGGCAATATAAGAAATACTGACTACAGGAGAAATACAAGACCTGTTCAAAGTAGAAGCAAAGAACTTCCAATTAACTTCATTGCATCATTTTTTATGTAAAAATTAGAACCAGAATTCTCCTTTTATTGAGAATAAATATAGACTAAATTCCTTATCTAAATAGAGAATTCGTTAATAGAGTTAAAAACAAAATCAGTTTTGACATTCATTTTCAGTTCATGGAGACTGTTTATGCCCTCATAATATTGCTCATCGGGAATATTGCACACATTACAGATTAAGTAATCTTACCCATCCCATGGTGCTCTCTCTATTGATCCCAGATATTTAATCTTTCCACTCAGAGGTTCTAAATGTTATACTTTCCCAATTTCAGTAAGTACAAAATATTGTCTGCCCCTTATTGCTAAAGACAAACTCAAAATCCTTGCTACCAGACTATATTCTTTTTTCACTTGCTGCTATTTAAAAAAAACAAACTCCAAATACACAACTGCTCCTCAGAACATTCAGAAGAATTGTTCCAGTTTTGTATTTATTTGACCCAATTGTGAGAATTTACTCCAAATGCATTATTTGAGATGAATTTTTACTTAGTCTCTTCTGTCATCTGATATTCCAAAATAGCCTTTAGGTTGTAACATTTATATCTGTATGTAAGAAAACACTTTTCAATTTTAACAGGGACTTCAAGCTAGAACCACATCACTCAACAAATAAAAACCTCCCAGAAAACAAAGATAAGGGACATTGACACTTTAGGCCAAGACAGTTAAAATTAAAAACAAATCTGAATTTTTCAAAGTAGTATGTTCCTCCAAATGGAAATCAGGCATTACTTGGATGTGTTCACATTTTCATGAGATTAACAATAACATCAAATATGAAGGGCAATTTTTAAGCATTAGAAGAACTTTAAAATTCTAATTCCACGAGAAACTGTGCCAATTCTAAATTATGATCTGTTTTCAAGCTCTGCCTAATTTGACATTAATAGGTATGCTCAGATATCTGAAGCATGTAAAACTATTTTGATGATGCAAGCACAAAGCCTGGGTTTTAAATTAAAGTACAACAATGTCATAGTGATCAGATAACAGCATCTTAGTACCAGAAAGTTTTTATCCATCACGTTGTGCCTCAGAAAAAAACTTTTTCCCCCAGGGACATTTTATATACATAGATGCTTTGAACTGTTTGAAGAGAAAGGATAGAGGAGGAATAAGAAACTTCACTTCAAATGCTACATTTAAGGCAAGAAGGAAAATTATGCTTTATAATTCAAATTCATAGATTGCACTGTAATTAAAAACTCACACAAAGCACTTATAAATTAGAAATGCATTAATTGGACCGGTTTCCTCATATGAGAAGATAATCATGCATGACACTACATATTAGTTGGTCCTTCTGAGATTACACATGAACTCATTCTTCTATAACTGTTATTGCATTAAGTTCAGAAAAATTTTTATTGAAACAGTACAAAATATAGTGTGAAATGGACCAATTTTTTTGTTAAGCACTGTATTTTTCTCTCCTAATATGAGCCATTAAAGCGCATAAAACTTCTTTAAACTAAACATTATAAAATCAAGAAATAAGAGATAACCACACTCCAGCTTAAATTGAAGATTATTGCCACAGCTCTTGTAAAAATTGGGGTTTTATTTTGATAGGAATTAAAATAGAAAACTGACTTATCTGAATATCTCTTCTTTCAGTTTAAAACCATTCCCCCTTGTCCTATCACTATCTACCTGTATAAAAAGTTGCTCTCTCTCTTTACAGGCCCCCTTTTAGTACTGGAAGGTTGCAATGAGGTCTCCCTGAAGCCTTCTTAAAGATGTAAAATTCTTAAATATTCTACATTAACTATCTTAACCAAATGCCAGATACTGTCATTCATCTTAGTAATATTAATAAATGCATACCACTTTATTGCTATTGTTATTATTATATGATCTGAGTATTGAAAAATCCTCCAAATCTCTACATAATAAAACTATCTTACCTCTAAAATGTCTTGCAATGCTAGCAGTTCTACAGCTGGCTCTGAAGAAAAGTTCTGGAAAGATAAACATCCCCACAGCCAAATTAACAAAACCTCAAACTAGTAAGAAAAGATGTTAATTGACAAATGAAAATAATCACACAATTATTTGATTGCATAGTGCACAACAGATGAAAACTTTTACTTAGATTTAGTCATGACAGAAATACAAGGTAGTATTTAAAACTAGTTTTAAAACCAGTTAAAAATCCTACACTTCAAATGTAACATTTTTTTAATTATTAAAAGAGATTAATCATAAGTGATCAAGTTTCTGTTTGTGTTTATGTTTAAATAAAACCAAGTACATCACATTTATAATGTAGTATAGTGCAGAACCTTCTATGAATATGAATATGTTAGGGAAAAAATGTTTTTCATGAGCTTTGGATAAATATTTACAATACAAATTTGACAAAACTCAAGACTTCATTTCATTTCATAAATATTTACAATACAAATTTGACAAAACTCAAGACTTCATTTCATTAATATTTTTTCATGACTTGCCAATGAATATTTATTCACTCTAAATTCAATTTTGACAAAAATCAAAATTCGGGGGGGGGAAGGTGATGATAAAATATTATTAAAAAATTACTTGTTTTCCTTTGTAGCAAGCAAATCGAGCCATTTGTCTATACACCAATAGAGATTCCTTAGGTAGCAATGCTACTGGATCTGCTTGTGCTGTTGCATAGTGAACCTGATTGTTTAATTTTTCAGTTTTATCCTTTTTACCCTTCCACTTCACTTTCAAAAAATTAAGGAGGTAATGCAGCACTGGCACCTGCTTACTCAGCAATGCTATTGAATATGTCAATTAGGTCCTAAGATATTAATAGCTGTGCTGGACCTTATAGGAACTTCTGGAACAGAAGAATACAAGCAAGCAAGAAAAACTTGTAAAAAGCAAGTTTTGGCACCTTTTTTTCAGTCACACTTTGTAATATTATCATCTTCAGAGTCAGAAGGGGGACACACTGCCTGCTCCATGGCAATGTTGCAAACCATGGAGGCTCAATAATGCCTAACTTTGTGCCTTTATCTTGATACTTGGCTGAGGAAATAGAACTTACACTAAGTGAAAAACGTTCCTTAGAGCAAACATAAGGATACTTCACAGCCTCGGCTGTTTTATTTCCCTGGTCAAAAATACTACTTTGTAACTTAAGGTAGTGGATTCAATATTCATGTTTCAAAGCTGAAATCAGATTATGACTTCAGCAATTATTAAAATTGATTGTATACAAAGAATAATATCCTAAGGATATTAGTGTGAAGAGGTTTGCACTCTCACAGAACTAGCAAACATATTTTGCTAGGTTTATCATACACATTGTATACTTTGTAAAATTATTTTACTTATATATTTTGTCACCGATACAATAAGTACCTTTAATTAATTAATGATTATAAAGTCAATTTAAGCAAGATGCACAGCATTTAGTTATTTAACCTGAAAGGCACCTTCTTCTCCCTTTTGTCAGATAGATTTGCATAAAGAATATTCCTCAACTTATGACTTTTCATATTCTTCTCTTGAAAAAAAAAAAAAAAAGTCTTTTTTTATCTAAGATTTAAAATGCAAGCTAATTCTTACCACAGTCACTACCTATATTAAAGGTGTTGGACTATAGCAAGGGAAGCTAACCTGGGCTGCTGTCTTCACTCGCACTCCCAATCCCAGATGCATGTGCCTGCTGAAAGAAGGGTGGACCTAGACCAGCGAGGCTTCTAGCAGTTCACACTACTGTGCAGCTGTGTCCTACAAATGTCAGCCCCACGTATTTTTCTCATACAGGACTACTGCGAACATAAAATGTTTTCACAAAGTGCAGTTTACGGGGCACCTGTAGTTAAGCCATTGAGACCCAAATGAGTCAAACAATATAGAAGAAACTGAATTCACAAGGAGTGAAAAGAAAGAAAAAGACATGTCAGAAAACAAACTGTGTTTAAGAATTCAGGAAATGCATAAATAAAAGTTAAACTAAGGAAAGATAAAACCTTGTGCTGAAATTATTCAAAATAAATTTTTTGTTTTAGTAAAAGTGATTGGTG
Organism: Lepidothrix coronata; assembly: GCF_001604755.1. Lineage (NCBI taxonomy): Eukaryota > Metazoa > Chordata > Aves > Passeriformes > Pipridae > Lepidothrix > Lepidothrix coronata. The sequence goes on from NW_016690211.1 coordinate 9,053,713, forward strand.
ACAGCCAACATGCCTTCATTGAAGACCAACTGCACCCAACAAATTTGGTGGCCTTTTATGATGGCGTTATAGTGTTGCTGGAGAACGGAAGAGCAACTAATGTCATCTACCCGGACTTGTGCAAAGCATTTGACATCCTTGCATCCAAAGCATGACATCCTTGTCTCTAAATTGGAGAGACTGAGAGCAAAATGTGTCATATTTACTAATAGTGGGAAATGAAGGCATTGGTATGCAGAAAAACTAAGATTAAACAAAATAAGATGTTTGAATAATACATTGAAAAAGATCATCGTGTCTTGAAATCTCCACTTAGTATTTTTATATGCAAAAGATACAAAATACCTATGTGCAAAATCAAGATTTTTTTTAACTAAAAGCTTCCTCAATTGCAAATAACAGATAGAAAGAGACAAGGGTGTAATTAGTTGCTTTGGTGATAGATGTGAGCTAGTAGTTTTGTTTATAATATTGTTTTTTACCAGGTTCCAAAAAGATCAATCCAAGTGAAAACAAATATAGAAAATGGGTATTATTAGGATAAGCCAGGGAATTGAAAAATAGTCTTACGTGAGAACATAAAAGTGTTGCTAGTTCAAACAACAAAACAAAGAAAGAGAAGGTATAAGATTGCTGTCTAAAAATGCATCAGGAGGAATAAACACAAGAAAAAAAAAGACTATTCTAAGAAAAATACTGGTGTAAGAATACATGGATCTGTGTTAGACATGGATAAATTTAGACTGGAAGCTATGAGAGTTTCTAACCAGAGTACTGAGGTGCTAAAAAAAACCCAGTAGAAGCAGTAGTAATAAAAATTATATGTTTTAAAATGGAGCTCAATGATAATATTAAAGGAATTATATTTTGTGGTTGTCTGAAATAACAGGGAACTGGATGAAAGAATCCTTTCTGTTTCTGTCATCTTAAGTATGTCTGAAATAAAAATCAAGCCCCTGCCTTTACTTTTCAGCTTTTTCTAGAGTAATAGTTTTATTTTTACTGCAGACTTTGAATTTATTATGCAAAATACTCCTTGGCTGCTTATTTTCCCTGAAGTTTTGAGATAATTTTTGGCCCAATTTGCCTGAACAAAATCTGATGTTTAACATTCTAAACTACTCTGTAATGATAAACACTTGTCCTTATTGTTCTAAAACCACTGTTAGACAATTAAAATTTGCTTTGCCAAGGAAAACAGGAATCCACTTGCCTAGCTGAGTAAAAAAGAAAATGGGTCAATTTGGATTGAATCCCCCACCATTTTCAAATTTGGCACAGCTTGCAGTTCAGTAGGAAATACAATACAGTATTATGCATTTAGAAAAGAAAATATCCAGCTAGAAACACCCTTAAATAATATAAATGAACCTGAAATATATAAATTAAACCTAAAGGATCATCCGCAAGAACTATACTTATTTCAAAATATAACTGCAGATTCTATGGTAGTGACTTTAAACAGATACTGCATCTAATTAAATAGAAATTGAACATTTTAAATTTAATAGTCATAGAAAAATCTTACCCTCTTTATGGCACTTCCACTATCCTGTGGAAGGGGAAAATGTTCATCCAGGAATTCACCCAGTGCACTCAAGAGTTCTTTCCTATATGTCTTTAATTGCAACAGTTTATTGTGCAGTTCCTCCAATCCTCTAATTTCCAAATAGTAAAAACATAGCAACAGAGTATGAAATCAAATAAAATAATTTAAAAGTTCCTCATAAGTAAAAAAAACCCTCATATTCAGTTCTTATAAATGCAACATCTTGAATGACAGAACATAGTAGCAATATTTTCCATGTTTCAAATCTGGATTACTGAGCAATTATTTGAACTATTTAGCAAAACAAAGAGTATGTTTTATGAGTTTGCTTGTTCACTTGCTTCTGTTGATACTTGAACTCTTCAGTATAAAAACTGAGCAGTGTAGAAATACCTTGTTTTGTAAAGTTGTTCAACTTGGGGTTTTGTCTCTTCTTCAATTCTGTTAAGAGTATTTAGCATCTGTTCCTGTTCCTCATACCACTGCTGTTCTCTTTGAAACATGAAAAACAGTAAATGGCACAACAGAAAAATAGTTCTTCTGGGCGGTCAAGAAAAAAGCTTAACAGCATTCTAAATTCCAAATTATTATATTACCTTTCCAGATCTTCTTCTAGTTGTTTATTCTTTGAACAAACTGCTGATAGCACCTTTTCAAGATCATTCTTTACTTTCTGCAACTATAAAAAAGTAAAAATGAAACTACAGTTTGCAGGTAGCCCAGTCTGTAGTATTCATTCTATGTAAGGCTGCATCTCTAAATCTGATACAGAAGGCCAAAATGATCTGCAAATTCTTAAGAAATAAGGCTATAGTGTGACACACTATTTTAGAATCCAGTTTAAAATGCAGGAGGCTGTTTAAAACATTACTGTCACCAGTTGCTCATTAGTGTTTTATTGAAACTTTGCAAAACAACATAGTTAATTTTACCTGAAGCAGATTATGGAGCACACACATGAACTGCTCAGCTGATGAATGACTGAGGAGAAAATGTCTACAGCACCAGGGCTGTATTGTCTGAATCACTGCAACTGCTTGCAAGAATGAATCCATGCTAACTGCACTAACATAAAAAGTATAGAAAACAAAGATGCTGCAAAAGAGACTAATGGCTTCCCTGATTTAAATGGTCCTTGATGCTATGGACATATCTGGGAGAGGAAAGAAGAAGAAATAAAACTACTGCAGCCAGAAGCTATAGGCACTGCTGAATCTAGGGAACAGTGGACTCTCACTGGGCTGGGTCATTCGTTACAGAATGGGTAAGGAATACATGTTCAGGAATACATTCAGTGCAGGTGTACAGCTGCAGTGTGAGCTGCTGGTTGAGCCCCTGGTGGGCTGGAGCCAAAGCCTGAGCCAACATGCCATGAACTGCTGACTCCTTGCATAACAAAGGGCCCAGGGACCTGTGGGCCTGCCAGGAGACCTGGACACTGAGTCTCCCCAGGAGCCAATGACTCCCTGACTTTCCAGGGTTTAGACCAAAAAGGTGTAAAAGCTCAGGGTACAAAGGTATAAAAGGTATAAAAGTTTTGGGTCCCTCCTCAGAGGCAACGTTTGAGCTATTATTTTGTTATTATTGCACCATTATTAAATTATGTTAAGGTTCTGGATGTCTGAGACTTTTGTGGGAAACTTGAGGTCAAGCCTCAGGTATGGATTTCTTACTCAGGAAGGCATAAGTAAGGAAACCTATCTTAAGGGTAGGTGTCAGAGGATGGGGTGAGGCTCTTTTGAGTGGTGCCCAATGATAAGACAAGGGGCAACAAGCACAAACTTGGAACACAGGAAGTTCCATCTGAAAATGAGGAAAAATTACTTTAATGGAGGGTGAGCACTGTAACAGGCTGCCTAGAAAGGCTGTGGAGTCTCCTTGTCTGGAGATATTCAAAAGCCACCTGGACACAATCCTGTGAGGCACTTAGGGACAGGGTTTAGTGGTGGATTTGGATGGTTGGACAGGGGCAAAATACCATTTATTGTGTGTTACTTACTCACTGACTTGTGCAGTAAATCAGTTTAAAAGCTCATTCATTACAACTAGAAAATTTTAGTAGTTACAATACAGGGGAAATAAACAATTAGAACAACATGAAGGAAAATACACAGTATCTTAGCAGTAGTCCATCCCAAGAACAGTCATAGGAAAATGCAGCAATTTTATATAGTTTTTCTTTTTTTTCCCCAGCAAAAGTTTATTATCTCTTAACAAACAAAAAGACTTACCTCTTCTTTTCCTAATTCTAACAATACATCTGGATTGGTAGAAATTGCTGAAAAATAAAATGAATTGGTGGGGTTTTTTCACTGAATCATAAAAACTTATTTATACTGAAAAGCAGCCCAGCTAGAGAGAAACTTGTGTTGCCTCTAAAAAACCAGATTGGCTGTCAGCACCAATTTAACCTTTTTTTGTGGTGTTCTGCTGAACTAACCTACTATCATGATTCAGCAGTTTAAAGTAGACTGAAAAAAGTCCAGTGTTAATGCCTCTGTTATACAGTGCAGTTATAATGCCTCTGAACTAGCCCCAGGTAGTATAGGCATAGGTACATAATGACTGTAAATCACATTTCAATATACTTCAAGATAACCAAGCCTGATTTTTTTCAGCAGAAGGCATTCCATCAACATTACCAATGCGGGCAATCGGACTTCACCAGTCTTCCAATTCCACGTTAAACAGCCTCCAAATGCTTCACCAGGACTATAAACCCTACCATTTTTAAGAACTTAGAAAGCATGTCCACATCCCTTCTGTTCACAAGAACAGCTACATGTAGGGAGATGGAAGGCCTAGCAATATCAATATTCTAAATCTAACACTGAGCAATGACAGTACTTAAGGGAAAGCATGGTACAATTTAAGAACATGGAAATGTTTCCCCAGAATGCTTCTGCAAAAATGATTTATGGATCATGGATTTTCAGAATAAAAAGTGAACTGTTGTATTTTACAGCCTTCAGTGCACTCCAGTCAATTCTCACTTCCATGTCAACTTAGACCATCTATATACAAGTATGACTTTTTTTGAAAGTGAACTATTTGAACATACTAACAGGAGACATGAAAGCTACTCTAACAGATTTGAATCTTAATATGACAGGGATTTTTTGGTGAAAGTTTGGGCTTCAAATCTCTTAATCTTAAAAATAATTATTTAAATAAAAGCTTTTCCTTTAACAAAAAGGAAAACCCTTACCCCTTTCCTGAAAGCACTAAACATCTCCTAAATACATACTCTTGATTTCATACATTTAGAAAAGTACTTTTTTTGTCATGTTACAGTTTTTACCTCAACAAATTTTGAGAAGCCTTAGGTGAGTAGTTTTAAAAGCAGTGTTTGTTCTGAGATGAAAATCAGAAAAATTACTGAGTTAAAAATACACAAAATTACATGTCCCAGTAAAATCCCTTTTACTTAGGTAATTAGTGTTTCTAAATATTGACACAAAATTTGACTAGTACGCTGCCAAATTAAGCTTAAGAGCTGCAGGAGGTAGTGGTCTGTGCTATTATTAGAACAATACTTCTTTAATTACATGAATATCCTACAACCCATGATAAAACTCATTGGTAAACTTTTATTCCCATTAACTGGTGTATTTGAAGAAACCCATACAACTCTTCCTCCTGCAACTTCCTGCTGACATGATTATTATAAGCCCTCACTTATCAATTATTATCAATCTCTACTATTGGCTTCTAACACTTCCTCATTTTTAGATACCTAATCCTGAGTTTGTGCTTCCTGTTCAGTTCATATTGAGTGAGTATGAGAATAGAAGGCCACATCTTCCTGGGAAAGAACCACTAACTGTAATTTAGTGCAGGAACAATGTAGATCTGAGACACTGGGGCAACGCATTTACAGCTGCCATTGTAAAGTTACTGGTTGTTTTATCTACTAACAGTTAAAGCTTTTTCAGTTGTAGAATCACTACACTTGCAAAAATCAAATGTCAGACAGAACTGTCTAGTGATATATAGCACAATTACTAAGCAAAATACTACCAGATGCTAGGAAAGTAAAAGCCACTACCATGCACATGTTTACAGAAACTCCTATTAAAACAAAACAAAAAGGCATTTGGCAGAATACTGTTATTTTGCAAAGAAAAATAGAAATTATGCAGAGACCATGACTGTTTTATATGGTTTAAAACACAATTGCTTTCATTTCCTTAGTTTGCAAAAGTGAAAGTTAAATTCTATTTTTATAAGCCAAATGCTTTTTAAAAAGTTTAAATTCAGCTGATTTAGCAGATCTGGAGCTACATAAATAGCAGCAGAAATGGAGAAAGAACAAGAGACTAAAGCATAAGCTTCGCAAAAATAAAATCTGCATTGTGAACTCAAGTCTGTTTGCCAATACTGTGCTCAAAAAAATGTAGAACTGCCAAGTTATAACCTCTGAAAATAAGGTTTAAAATTGAAATGCTGACAGGCCCTCATTTACAGGAAATTAACTGGCCACTATTAAAAGCAGAAACCAAAGTAACAAGACAGCCTGACATTCATGCTCTATTAGTAAATTGTATGAAATCAGTATTTCTGCTATTTTCATTTAGATAATTTCAGATAATGCTTTCAATTAAGTAATTCAAGACAAACAGTAGATAGAAAAAAGCCAAGATGGACAGACAACTAAGCAAAGTAGACTCATCTTCATACAAGCATTATAACTATATATATTCAAATTCTTAGCAGCAATTTCTTTTTAGTTCCCTTGGAAAGGTAGCCAAAAAGGCAAAGTTGTGGCTGCAAAATATTATTTGCATTACAATATGCATAGATAATGTCTCTATTAAAAAATTAATAATAAATATTATAGTCTGGGAACAAGTAAGAATAGTTCAACAAAGCAAGCCAGCAAGCCAAAAAAATAGGTCAAGCCCTAAGGATATTTTTAAGCCAATAGCTTAAAGTTTAATATACATATTTTAGTAAGGAAATTTAACAATCCCAGGTATTTCACCCAGATAAAAACTAAGTGCTTTCAATTAATTTGCTTTAAGCCAGCATCTTATTCATGAATAGCAGCAGGGAACCAGTACATCCTAAATTCATTCAATGCCATACACTTTTGGTCTACATACCTCTCAGAAGTATTTGAGGCTGACAATTCTTGGAGACAGGCTTACAAAGCTGAACTACTAATTTATTCTAATAAGGCAAAAGTAACTTTTTATAAGAAAGAAAAACTATTTTTTCCCAGCTTCTCTCATGATATGCAGCAAGTACATGGACTTTGAAAGAAGCTGGAGAACTGCCTCTAATGTTGATCTGAAAAGGCATTTCCATTTGGCCAAATGACAAAACATTGGAATTCACCATGGGCTGTCTAAAACACATTCCTATCATTTTGTAAACACTAAAAAACCAAGCCTCTTCTGGCTTAAAAATATTCAAATGAGCCAGTGTATTAATTTAAAGACTAACTGGTAAGTTTTACTGGGCTGACAGGTGCTAACAAGTCCTTGAGGAGGAGACGTAACAGTGAGTGCTACCAGTATACTAATGACAGTGTAGTGTGAACTGTTTTATGAGTCTCCAAATGGGACATCTGAAAACACAGATTACTTTACTCGCACTTCAGTTTTGAATGGTTTTATTTCCAGTCTCTGACCACATCAGCCTTGTGAGAGAGTGAAATCAGTCAGCACTGATGCTTATGTAAAAAGAAAACTTTGAAGAACTGAGGAATTTATACCTTTTAACTGATAATGCTTAACAAATTAAAAAAATCACTTGTGGTTTCTGCTTCGCAGGATCAGTAAGTGTCCTGGATTTCTGTTTTGTTAAAATAAAACTCTAGTGTCTTTTACCATCTTATCTTGAGCTGAAATCTCCAATCCCTGTTAAATCCAAAACAGGTATTTTATTATGGTGTAATGGGCTTAACACTAAAGGTCTACTCCAAAGTTTCAACTAATACATCATAATACAACATACTTTTGTGAAGTATTAGTAAAAAAATAATCAGAGGAGGTATGGTTAAAACTATACCTGGGCAAATTATTGTTAGCTTATTAGCAATACTTGCAAAGATTAAAAAAATGTAATAGATTCTTAAAAGACAAGATGAAGACAATATTATTTGACAAAGTAGTTCTGTTCTAAAAAGGAAACACAAATGAAAGATGGAGAAGAAACAATCACACAGAGAATAACACGAAGGAGGGTAACAGCATAATGGACTTTCGTTATTTTGTTAGGTTTGCTAACAGTTATGTTTCCACTTAACTGACTGATGAATGGTGGCATAAATCATGCATTTATTTGTGCAGAATTATAAGATTAGGTTATAGAGGAAATCACTTTTAAGTCAACTTAGAGTTGAAGTGCAAAAAGAATAAAGAAATGAAACATACACGCTACTGTGCGAAATATTTAATTTTTAAGTAGTACGAAAACACAATCAGCATCCTTTACAGGGAAACAGTTACTTACTTTCAGGACTTCTCTCATGGCACTCTTGATAATCTACTGTTAAAGCTTTCCATTGCAGCATTAACAAGGCAAGCTATGTAACAAGAAAAGAAGCATCTCTTAAAGTGTTAAATTGCACTGGCGTAAAATGACGTAGAACAGGATAGAAGGTAAATTAATAAGTTCATACAGTAGAAAACAGAAGAGCATCTACGACAATAGAACACTTATTCCTTCAAAATATTTTAAAATCACTTGCAGAGATCAAAAACATTTATATTATTTTTTCAAAACAGGGAAATGAGAAGGAGTCAGAGTTGGCATTTTTCCCCTAATTTTCTTTGCAATGACTACAACTAAAGAGGAGCTACTAGAAGCAATGACAAATACTTCACATCCTGACTTCTCCTTCATGGCTGAACTTGCTCATCCCACAGTTGGACAACATGTCCAGAAGGATACTGTGATGGACAGTATCAGAATGACACTTTTCAAGAAGAAATTACATAGGCACTAATTAGGAAATAGTCCAAATAGGTATTGAAGTTACACACCTCTCCATTTTGCTGCCTATGTTAATCATTCATCAGTTGTGTGCTTCAAAGTTAGTAAATCTGTCCTTATCTTGACCCATGAGGCTTCAGTTATATTTCCTTTCCAATGTCCAGGTGAGGAGGGATAAGCAGCTTTAGTGGGCACCTGGTGGCAAGACAGGGTCAAACCCACCATAGATGCACTGAGGGTCCTAAGGGAACTGGCAAATGAAGTGGCAAAGCCACCATCCATCATATTTGAAAAGTCACAGCAGTCTGCTGAAGTTTCTGAATGTAAAAGGGTACACATAACCCTTATTTTTAGAAGCAGAAAAAGAAAGATCCAGGGAACTACAGATTTGTCAGTCTCACCTCTGTGCCGAGCAAGATCATGGAGCAGATCCTCCTGTAAAATATGCTGAAGCACGTGGAAGATGAGAAGGTGATTGGTGTTAGGCAATGTGACTTCACTAAGGGCAAATTGTGCCTGACAAATTTGGTGGCCTCCTATAACAGGACTACAGCATTGGTGGATAAGGGCAGAGCTACTGATGTAATCTACCTGGATTTGTGCAAGGCATTTGACACTGTCCTGCATGACATCCTTGTCACTCAACTGGACAGACACAGATTTGACAGACAGATCACTCGGTGGGTAAGAACTGGCTGGATGGTTACTGTCAGAGGGGCAGTCAAGAGTTCAATGTCCAGGCAAAGACCAGTGATGAGTGGTAATCCTCAGGGGTTGTTTTAGAGACCAGCACTGTATAACACCTTTGTTGGCAATGTGGACAGTGGGATCGAGTGCTGCCTCAGCAAGTTTGCTGACACCAAGCTCTGTGATGCAGCCAACATGCAGGAGGGAAGGGATGCCATCCAGAGAGACCTGGATGGCTGGGCCTGTGCAAAACATGAAGTTCAACAAGACCACAGCAAGGTCCTGTACCTGGGGTCAGGGCAAGCCCTGGTATCAATACAGGCTGGGGAATGAATGGATTGCAAGCAGCCCTGTCAAGAAAGACCTGGGGATCCTGGTGGATGGAAAGCTGGATACGACCCAGCAATGTGCTCTTGCAGCCCAGAAAGACAACATGTCCTGGGCTGCACCAAAAGCAGTGTGGCCAGCAGGTTGACGGAGGGGATTCTGCCCCTCTACTCCACTCTGGTGAGACCCCACCTGAAGTACTGCAACATCTCTCCTACTCCGAAGAGAGGCTAGGAGAGTTGACGTTGTTCAGCCTGGAGAAGGTTCCAGAAAGACCTTAGGGCAGCCTTGCACTACCTGAATGGTATTTGCAGGCCTAAAAGAAAGCTGGAGAGGGACTACTTACATGAGCATTGTAGTGATAGGGCAAGGGGCAATGGCCTTAAGCCGAGAGAGGACAGGTTTAGATTAGATATTAGGAAGATATTTTTTACTGTGAGAGTGCAGAGACACTGGAGCAGGTTGCCCAGAGAAACTGCGGATGCCTCATCCTAGAAGGGTTCCAGGCCAGGGCTTTGAGCAACCTGATCTAGTGAAAGTATCCCTGCCTATGCCAGGGGTGCTGAAAATAGATGATCTTTAAGGTCCCTTCCAACGCAAGCCACTCTATGATTCTATGGTCTTTATAGAAAACAAAGTATTTAGTGGAAAATAAAAAAACCCAAACAACTGTCTTACCTTGGTATCTGATTGTAGCAGTGTTTCTATTCCTAGAAGCATTAGCTTGCTTTGACACTGGGTAGAAAAGAAACAAAACACAAGCAATGTTTGTTTACTCTTCCCTTTTGTAACAACAGAACACAATGCTTAGAAAGTTGAACATAACTTTTTAAATATAGGAATAAAAGAGTTGTGACTTGGATCCCACCACATCCCTTAGATCCTTACCCAGAACAGCAAATTAAGAAATATTTTGAAATCGCACCACAGTAAAGCAGAACTTAATTAACTGGAAAGCAGAAAAGTAGCAGCTAAAAAAAGATGTATCATTTGAGTAAGAAGGCAAATTATGAGGGAAAAGTTCATATTGGGAAAGGCAGTGATCATGTGAAGAACATGAGAAACTGGGAAGAGAGTCATGCACAAGGTTGAACAGGGAAGCTGCTGTTTCTGCTACTCCTCTGGCTCTCCAAAGAGATTAATCCCATTTTAATACACATTTTTAGGTTAAAGTCATTTAGGGCAGTATACTGCACCCTTCAGAAGTGGTCTGACTTTCAGAAGTGCACTACATCAGCTCCCATGATTGCAATGGGAAGTATATGCAGTCTGAAATTCAGGCCACCACAGATATCCAAGGCTTCAACAGGAGACATCTGCTGAACACTTTCTTGTTTCATAACTGTGAGCAATTCAACCTATCCCATGACAGGGCGAGATGTACTCTACTCAACAGTAAGCAGTACTTTGGAAACCTTGTTGTTAATGTCTGGAAACCAAAACACAACACAGGATTTCTCCTACAAAAACTGCTAATGATGTCACAACCATTTGAACATTACATTGTAACCATATACCCACGATCCCACTCAATCACTATTAGTTGTTTAAACTTCTGAAATATGCGCATTCAGAATGAAAAATCAAAGTAATGAAAATCCTACTAGTTTTATCAACTTCCAAAAATAATAGACATTATTACTTTCTGTATTATTTTGGGGATGATGGGAATGAGATACAAGATATCTAAGACTTTCAATTAAATTCAAAATAGTAAGCATTCTAACTTCCCTTCTAATTTGAAAATTTCAAAGAAAAGTTCAGGTCCTCCAAACACAACTTCAGAAACCCAGACAGAGAATTCCCTGCCACATTAGTATCTTTAAATCTAATTATGTAAAATTATTGCACTGTGAGTTGTCTGTACATTGTTCTACTTTAAGTTCAGAAATACCTTTACTTCCGTTTTTGAAATTTTACTGCTTTGAATCTACAACTCAGAACTCAAGCAGATAGCATTTAAAATTGAGCATAGCAATTAAGACTGAAAATACAATTTTCAGCACAGCATTCCCTCAGAACTCACAGAAGTTTATCTTTCCTGGGATTCCTTAAATAAAACTAATCTGCCCTAAAATGTTATTATTAGTATATTGTACCATATATCAGAGAGAGATAAATTTTAACCATGATGATATAACCATCAGTTTGGATAAGCATTTGCAAACATCTTTGTCCTTTTATGCCTCTCTTCTTATTCTCTCCTTTAAGCTCCAAACTACTTGTGAACAGCACTGGAATCCCACCTTGTGTGAGGCTAAAGAGAGAAGGATCTCAAGTCTCAGTGTGCTGGTACTACCATAAGTAAATAGTTTAATTTTCCCTAATTTAATACATACTCCACGCTAACTAAATCATAACATCAGCACATTGTAAACAACCTTTGAATGCAAGGCATCCCTCCCCCCGCCAGCACATCTACCTTTGGCCTTTTTATTCTTTTTGTTTTGTTGTGGTGGTTTCTTTGGAAGAGATGGGGTAAGCAGGCAGTGAATAAAACAATTCTGACAAAAGTTTACAACAAATCTAGTCTATCACTTATGGTTCCCATACCTCTTCCAATTCCTCCCAAATATTGTTACATTCCATCAAGAGTTCTTTCTTGGCATCTACGGGACAAAGTTCACTGGTGGGTTCTGCACTGATGGGTTCAGCCTAATAACAAGCAAACAGAACAGTTATCGTGTATATCTACAATAATTATTACCAGTTACAGAATCATACCTGCCACTTCAGGTCAAATATGCAACAGAATGCAAAGCTTTCAATTAATGCCCCTGCAGTTCTAGATAGTGCCCAATTATTAAGTAAAATCAGCTAACTATATGACTATAGTAAAATCAGAAGACACGAATACTTTTAAAATTGAATCACAAAATCCTAAATTTTCAAATCTGCTTTGATTACCTGCAATAGCTTTTCTTTTCAACAACTTTAATACAGAAACAATAAGAGAATCTCACATCTACAAAGCTACGCTTTTCCTCCGTATATCTGCAAAATTCTTAAGCAGTTACTTCTGCTCTGTCTTCCAATAAATGTCCTAATCTATTTCTCCTTTACTACAATTCAGAATATTTTTGATTAACAAATTAAAGCATCCTCAAAATTACTAGAAAAACAAACAAAAGAGTCTGAAAAATATACAGGCAACCAAGGAAAGAGGGCACCAAGACATCCGAGAGAAAAATCAATCCAAGTTAAAATAAAAACTTTGAGAAATGTTGGGTCAGAGAGAAACACACACAAATTCAGAAATTTACTCCCAGTTAAATCTATTAAGAGATACCCAAATGACAACAGCGGCTAAGATGGGAAACATCTTAACAAGGGCCAAAATGGCACTCAAAGGAAACTTTTCTCCCCAAGGTAAAACAACCAATAGGAACTTCCTAGATGTACTAGGTGCAGAAAGCCTTTAAAAATACTTAAGTGGATCACTAAATCCACCGAAAACACACAGATTAAAGAGATTAAAAAAAAAGATCTAATATACATCTCTTAATAATGCACAAATTCCTAACTCAACTTTTTGTTCATTTTCAGAATAAAAACACAGAATCAGAGAAGTACCCAACCTTTTGAAAGTTTGAAAAGGATCTTGGGGTGGAATAAAAAATCTATATTCCCCCTGCTGTCCCCTGCAATAATACAATTAATCACCATACAAGTATTATATGAAATAAAACTCTGAATACACAGCCAGGAAAAAAAACACTATACAAAAATGATCAAATGATTCTGTTATTCTTGGCTTTAAATTTCTAGACGTATTTCACACAATGTTTCAGAATGTACACATTGTGAGATACAAGAGGCAAGCCAAACTGACTTGTGATCCTTAATGCTGTGCTCTTAATTACCTCACATAGTGCATATACTGGAGTATCATATTCAGATGGTTTTTCCTTGTAGCTTGCAGTTTTCCCTATTTCTGTATGGTTAAATTAGGTTTCTATTTTTACACCATACCTGAAAACTGAAGGCTTTTTTGGCATGTCATGACTATTAATGCATTCCAATTTCAATACATTATTCCTTCTGACCTTGTTTTAGGACTACATAATTAGGTAAAAACTACATGCAGGGACAAAAAGTGTGCATTGTAGACTCTATGCCAGCCAAGCAAACAGGCAAGCTTTAGGAAAGCAACAGAATCACATAATCCGTCAGATTAGGAGGGACCACAGAGGGTCATCTGGTCCCAACTCCCTGTTCCAGCGGGGTCATCGTAGAACACGTTGCACAAGATTGCGTCGAGACGGTTTCTGATTATCTCCAATGAGGGAGACTCCACAGCCTCTCTGGTCAACCTGTTCCAGTGCTCGGTCACCCACAGTTGTTCCTCATATTCATTCTGGTACTCCCGAAAATAGCCCGGATCCATCCCCCTGACACCCTCTCTTCAGATACTTGTAGACACTGATGAGCTGAAATGCCTCATATGCCCAAACACAACGCGACCAACTACGGGAAGATACTCAGGGAGCAGAGAGGAAAGTAACTGCGGCCGCTGGACAAAGGCAGGAAGGCAGCAATTCCCTTTAGGAAGGAGAACATATGAAGGACAGAAGTAACACCGCAAAAGCGATGACAAAAAAAAAGCAGACGGGAGACAGGGAGCCCCCGCACCACCCGAGCGGCGGGAAGGCACAAGGTGGTCGGTCTCCCCTCACGGGCGAAGGGCGAACACCGCCCCTTCTCAGGCGGGAAAAGCCAGCGCGCCCCCTCCACGGCCGCCCCACGCCCCAGCAGCCGCGATCTCATCCCGGCCCCGCGGTGCCTGAGCGGCAGGACCCCCTCGTTATCCCGGGATCCCGCCGGGAATCCCCGCCGCCCGCTCCCAACCGTTACTACCATGGCGTCTCCGCGCGCGCCGTTCCTCAGCCACTGAGTCACTGGCGGAGCGCCCGGCGCGCGGCGTGACGTACCATGATGGCGGCCGCCGAGCCCGAGCGCAAGCGAAAGGCTCCGGAGGCAGCGGCGGGCGAGGAGCGGGGAGCCGCGGAACTGGGGGAGTACGAGGAGGAGGAGCGCTGGGTCGGGCCGCTCCCAGGGGAGGCCGCGCAGGCGAAGAAGAGGAGAGGTAACGGAGGAGCGGGACGTCCACCGGCCTGACCCTGCGTTGGGGAGCGCTGCCCCGGGCCGGGTTCGGAGCGGCGGGAGCGGCCCCGGGGGAGGGCGGCTGGGCCCGTGTGTTCTGTAGCGGTGTCTCACGTGCAAAATGGCCACGCTGTGTGGGAACCCTTCGGGTGCGGAGTAACAGCCCAGGGGCATCAGGGGCTGAGAAAATTGGGGCTGTTCAGCCTGGAGATGAGGAAGTTCCGCGGAGAACTCAGCAACCTTTCAGTGTCTGAACGGGGCTACAGGGAAAACGGAGAGGGACTCTTCATCACGAACTGTAGTGACAGGACAGGGAGTAATGGGTTCAAATTGAAAAGGGGAAAGCTTAGGTTAGATATTAGGAAGAAATTCTTCGTTGTGGGGGTAGTGAGATACTGGAACAGGTTGTCCAGGAAGGTTGTGGATGCCCCAACCCTGACAGTGTTCAAGTCCAGGTTGGAAAAGGACTTGAGCAACCTGGTCTATTGGGAGGTATCCCTGCCTATGGTGGGGGGGGTTGGGACAAGATGATCTTTAAGGTCCCTTCCAACCCCTTAACATTCTATGATTTATGATTTCTGCTTTCTGTCGTGGACACTATCAGGCTCAGAGCCCCTGCTGTGCAGACTGAAGCCTTGCTGTTTAGGGCTGTGGAGTTCGTCAGCGTCAGCGCCCTAAAATGGAGATGCCTCTAGGCTGTATTTTGAGGCATGGTATTGATGACTGCAGCAACTCTCAGCTTTCCAGGTGTCATTGTAAAGTAAATGTGCCTCTAACGATCATCAGCACATGCAGGTTCAGTAACAAATGCCATTTGCAGGTGTTAACAGGGTGTAAAAATCAAGAGACAAATGCCAAAATCAGATTATTTTGGGTGGGTCAGTTAAACGATGAAAGAGACAGGTGTCAGTACTTGGACTTTAAACTACAAGACCTGGGTGAGATCATGAATCTCTTAACCACAGGGATATATTTTGTTTTGGAATAAAATAAGGTGCAGAGAACCTTCCGTTTTCTGGAAGTAAATTGTTGATTTTTATTTTTTTCATATATGGAGACAGCTGAGGTAATAGTTGCTTTAAAAGGGAAAAGCAGTATGAGTTCAAGCAGAGTTTGAGTGGTTTTAGTCCACTAAAAATTTGAGTGCAAAGCCAGACCTAAAAGCCCTTTTATTATATTTGCACAAAATCCTAGCATATTTTAGACTGAAATATGAATAAGCAATTCAAGTAAGGGAGAACAGAAGCTGTACCTTTATGAAAAAAAAACCTTCCTGATTTTTCTTTTTATTCTGTGTAGTTCTTGAATTTGAACACGTTTACCTTGAAAATCTACCATCTGCTTCAATGTATGAACGCAGTTACATGCACAGAGATGTCATTACACACGTAGCATGTACTAAGTAAGTATCTTTTTTCCAGGCTATTTCTTTGTCAGGGGTGTATTTTTATATATGATAAGAAGTTTTCATTTTAAATGCTTAGTAATGGAAAGTTACAGTGTCCTGTAACTTTTAAAAGTTTTGGGTTTTTTTTTTTTTGAAAACAAAGTGCAAAGGAAAGGTTTACTTAGAAGGAAGATTAAAAAAATGTTT
This sequence comes from Lepidothrix coronata, assembly GCF_001604755.1. Classification (NCBI taxonomy): domain Eukaryota; kingdom Metazoa; phylum Chordata; class Aves; order Passeriformes; family Pipridae; genus Lepidothrix; species Lepidothrix coronata. Next base: position 9,069,915 of record NW_016690211.1, read on the forward strand.
ACATAAACTAAAGGAGGGTCTTAAAATCCTTATCAAAATGTGCAGGATATACAGGAATAAGATTGACTGACTGCCTCTGAAAAAGCACCATTCAGCAGACTGCAGAGATCACACACAGTCGCGCACGCACACACACGTAAATAGTAACTACTGTGAACTAAAATAGGAGTTACATTTACATATTCAGAAAGGATAGTGTTATAATTTTTCAGGGTGTTGACTTTTCATATATTAATCCAGAATGCATTAAAATACCTGTTTGCTTTTCCAGGAGTGATAGTACCCATTCAGACAGATTGTCACAGTAATTTCTTGAAAGTTCATCCTCTACAGAGTGTTAATTATGGTGCAGATTACTGACCAGTGGGAAAATGCATAATGTGTTATCTCTTTTCTTGTTTTTAATTTTCTTTTGTAATTGTAGGACAGATTTTATCATAACAGCCAGTCATGATGGACATGTAAAATTCTGGAAAAAAATAGAAGAAGGGATTGAGTTTGTTAAACACTTCCGAAGTCACCTGGGTGAGAAGTTGCTTTTTCTTCTTTAAAGGGCCTCACTTTTTCCTCCCCATTGATTTTGTTGTTTAAAGAGGGAGTGCAAATAGAGAGACAGATTCTGGGGTTCATTTAGTGCAGTCAGAAATTAATTGATATTTACCTGTCTTCCTTCATTCCTCTGTCCTGTAATGTTTTGCTCCCAGACTGCAGGAGGGATAGGGTGAGAATAAAACATGTAGGACTCTGCTTGCACAGATCCCCTACATCCCTTGCATTTCCTTGTGCCCTGCCTGTGGAGAGAATATCTGGGACATAACTTAACAAGGTACATAACAGGGTTCATAAAATCCAGAGGAGTTTAAAAATATGTTGCTTTAAATGAAGTTGTATTTTTTTGTCCCTTGTGGTAAGGAAAAAAGTGCATTGTTTTCATCTGGAGTTACTGTAACTGTAGAGTAAATTCTACATCATTGTTATGATTATTGGCTGAATTGCAATTAAGAGTAATTTTAACCCAATTTTCTAAGCTAATAAGTACACAGAGTTCTTCAACACTATGCTGAGTGTTAAATAGACTGAACAGAAAATGACACTCTCCATGGTGTTAGAAATTATCATATGCCTGAAGGAAAAAACCCCTCAGTTTGATATGCTGACAGTTACAGTAAGAAAAATATTTAAAAATAGGTAGTAAAAATAGTTTCCTTTTAGAGTTGCAAGAAATATTAAAGTAGGTTCTTGAGCTTAACTATCAGATTCTCATTATATACGGAAGCAAAATGTGAAAACAAAACCTATTAGGCAAAAATAAGCATTATGAGAAATTTATGGAAGTTTCAATTGCAGAGTAATTTTGAGTATTGTGTGGTAATAGTCTACAGAGTTCTGCTGCGTTTTCCCTATTGAGAAATACAAGCTGAAGAGCACCTGATTTTTACCACATCATAATGTTCTCAATTTTATAAAATCAACATTTTAAATTGAAGTAATTGCCATTAAAATCTTTCCCTTATGTAGGTGGTAAGTAGTTCATTGTCACATACCTAAGTCAAAACACTGATAGGATACCCAGTGGTGTTTTGGCATTTTTTTTTAATAGTAATTTACTGAATTCAGGTAGTCTTTTAAGTAAAAAAGGTAGCAAAACAGTTGGGAGGCTTAAACTTCAGTAGGTTTTTTTCCTATATAATATTGAAATGAAGGATGTCCTTTCCCGTTTCTTAATAGTGTGTTAACCTTATTAACAGGTGTTATTGAGAGTATTGCTGTTAGTTCAGAGGGAGCATTGTTCTGTTCAGTTGGAGATGACAAAGCAATGAAGGTGTTTGATGTAGTCAACTTTGACATGATCAACATGCTGAAACTTGGGTAAGTTACTTAGTTTGGAAGTGTTTGTTTGGGATTATAAATGGGGATCATTTTGCTAAGAGGTAGGTCAATAATTTGGAGTTTTTGATGTTTCTCCCCTCACCCCCTCCCTAAATCAGATGAAGCTGAGTAAATTTCTTTGTCTGAAATGAATCCAATGGCTGGAGACTGCCTGACTGAATAGAAAAATTTTGACTGGAACACTACAAGAGAGGAGTAGGAAAGGCATTTTCTCAGTCTCAAATGTTATGCACAAAGATGTGGTGTTTCTCCAAATGTTTAACAAGGCATAATTTTTTCTGTCGTTTGGCACTGAATTTAGAAATTACAGTCCACTAATGGTTCCATTAGAGAAGGGATTTGGCCTGTATGTATCGTCTTATTTGTTGTCATAGGGATACAAATTTCCTTCTGCTAGAAACTGTGTTGTTTTCCTTCCTCTTGCTTTTGTAGCATTTTTGTAATTGGATAGTTTGTAGCTAAAGGATCTGGGAGAAATAAGAATGTATGTTACTACAATTATTAACAATACCAGAGAAAAACAAGCCCTACACTGTTACAAGGGTGGGTTTGAAGGTTTGGAGGATCAGTGAGTGCTGCATCAAGAATGGTGGAAATACTGTTTTTTTTCACAAGTCTTTTGGCATTGAAAAACTTATTCCTCCTACTCTACTACTTACTGGTTAATTGTGAAACTGGATAGAAGTATAAACTCAAGGAAAAAAGCTTGTGCTATCTGCTTTGCTAGTTACAGTTTTAATATCATAATGTACTTAGCCTATAGGAATTGATTCTCTCTTGGCTGTCTGCTGTGGAAAAATTCCATTTAGCCTTTGTCTTTTGATTTTGCTGGTATTTTCTACATAGCAGCCCTGTACTGTCTCTACAAAATCAGTAGAATTTATACATAAGCAAAAAAACCCCAAAGCTGTTACAATAGAAGATGCCCTTTTTTGTTGTTGCTTGAGACTTCAGGGAAAAATGAGGTAGAATTTAAATCAGTTTTGCTACCGATAACATTTTTCTGTAGTAGATTCCCTGATTTATCTTTAAATAGATTTTTTCCAACCTTGGTAATCAAGATCCCCATGCTTTATGCTTCCATCAGTGATCTGGACAAGGCTGGCTATTTCTGCAGAGACTTCATACTTATTTATTTGATCCTGTTCTTTCTGGTGAACCTGAGACAAAGTCCTGGTTATGTTTTTCTCTACCAGACAGGCATTGAAAATCCAAATTATTATTGTCTATCATAATAGTGTCCTTTAGCGTCTGTTAATTTGATTTGTGAAAGGATACTAAATATGAGTTTCCTATGGAGACCATATCACTGCTTTGAGGTCTGCCATTTAGTTTGAGTTCTGGTTCTCAATCTTTGCTTACAGACTGTAAAACAGACGTAACTTATATTATTGAACATATTTCTGTCTTATTTTATTTGTAGAATGTGTTTTTGCAAGTAGCAAATGAGTTCCTTCTTAGATGCATTCACAACTCTTAAAGAATATAGGGGGATTATCTTAATTTTGTTTATATCACTTGGGTTTTTTGTGTGGGAGTTATTTTTTTGGCAAGATGTAGTTGACCTTTCCTGTAAGGGTATGGCAGAGGTGCAGTTGTCTTCATTTCTAATGAAGCATTAATCACTTAACAGATGGAAGAGAATATTTGATTTCAAGTGTACAGCGTAACTCAACTCTTATCTAACACCATTCCTTATTTCTTTATTTGCTTTTTTCTCCTTCCACTCTCTGTTGCAGCTACCACCCTGGCCAATGTGAATGGGTGTATTGCCCTGGAGATGCCATATCTTCTGTTGCAACATCCGAGAAGAGCACAGGAAAAATATTCATATACGATGGCCGAGGAAATAACCAGCCACTTCATGTTTTTGATAAACTCCATACATCCTCGCTTACTCAGATACGGCTGAACCCTGTCTACAAAGTAGTTGTGTCTTCTGACAAGTCTGGGATGATCGAGTACTGGACTGGTACACCTCATGAATATAAATTCCCCAAGAATGTGAACTGGGAGTATAAAACAGATACTGATCTATATGAATTTGCTAAATGCAAGGCTTACCCATCCAGTATAAGTTTTTCACCTGATGGCAAGAAAATGGCCACTCTTGGGTCTGACAGAAAAGTTAGAATTTTTCGTTTTCTGACGGGGAAGCTTATGAGAGTCTTTGACGAATCTCTGAGTGTGAGTTTTGTCTTGTTTCTCTTTCTTCAAGACATTTTCTGTACTTATTTGAATTTATTTGCCAGAACATTCACCTAAGTTATCATTTATTTCTAAAAGCCAACTTCCTTCCTATATTTTTCTTGCAGAAAAGGCCTTTCATGTTCTCTTCGTTGTCCTCTGTATTGCTTTGTCCCAAATGAATTCTTACAGATTTATGTTACTTACATAGTGAAACAGGTGTTGTTTTTCATCTGTTTTCATACTGCTAGATTACATTTTACTAGAAAGCAATTACAGAGAATTTCAAATAATATTGCACACCTTTCTTTGCTTAAGCCTAGTCCTATAACATGCCTATTGCATCATGAAAATAAAGAAAGCATTACTTGTATTTGTTTAAATTCTTCATTTGAGTGGAATAGTCTCAGTTGAATTTGGTATTTTCTAATCATGTGGATTAGTGTTTTGCTGTATAAAAAGTTTAAAGTATGTTAATATAATAGTGATGTGGAGTTTTTTTCTGTAGATGTTTACCGAACTTCAGCAGATGAGACAGCAACTACCAGACATGGAGTTTGGCCGACGAATGGCAGTCGAGCGTGAGCTGGAGAAAGTGGATGCAGTAAGATTAATTAATATAATTTTTGATGAAACTGGACACTTCGTTCTCTATGGAACAATGTTGGGCATTAAGGTCATCAATGTAGAGACTAACAGGTAAGTTCCAGTGACACACATTGAGATAACATTTCTGTTTCAAAGTCTGTATTCAGTCACATCTATAGCATATTTAAAACTTGATATGGCTGTGGAGGTCTCCAGACTTTTCGTGCTGTTATTTGGGAGCCTTACATTAGACTGTAGAGAAGATAGCCCCATGCTTTACAATGAGTTGTTGCAGATTAAAGCCTAGTAAAATAAGGACAAAACATGGCAGGCATACGTGTATTAAAAATGTGTAACCTATTAATCTCTGGCTAACTGGATGGGATAATGTAAAGTACATCTGGATCATTTAGTTGGGATTTTATTACGTATAGAGGCTGACTGGTAAATTAGGTAGCAAGTTTGAGTAGAGAAACATCTTAATTAGTAAATAATTACTTGGAGAGGATTTGGGAATTTTGCTCTGAGTCCTGCAGTCAGAAAGGAGACATTCTATGACTGTGAGCAGCTGACAGTAGTTACACCTCTTTACATCTTGTACTTCAGGTGCATTCGTATCTTGGGAAAACAAGAGAACATCAGAATGATGCAACTAGCTTTATTCCAAGGAGTGGCAAAGAAACATCGTGCTGCAATCACTATAGAGATGAAAGCATCTGAAAATCCTGTTCTCCAGAATATCCAGGCAGATCCGACAGTAGTCTGCACAGCTTTTAAAAAGAATAGGTTTTACATGGTGTGTGCAGTTTCTGTTTAAATTCTTGTATTGATGTTTTCTCTACATTATTTTTTGCTTTTCTTCTTGTCCCTTTCTAGTGCTTTTTGTCTTGAGTATTTGCTAAAAAAACTTTCCTAGAGGAGCTCCTTTATACTGCAAGTAAATTCTGGAATTTTTAGCATGAACTATTTATACATTGGCTAGAAATAGCTTTAATTTTTTTCACATTGCTCAAGCAGTTAAATAAATGGGGGTCATTTAGGCTATCCAAATTTTTATTCTCCAAGAAGATGATATCCTTTTGTTCTAGTTGAAAAATAATTAAGAACATTTAAAAAAACTAACCAGATTTTATAGAGAAACAATAATTAACTGTATATATAAAAAATGTAATAGAAAAAAATTCAGACCAGCATCAGGACTCGGTAGCAATACAGACATAGCAGGCAACCATGAAAGATAGGAGTCATTTTCCTGTTCACAATTTGATTTTTATGTGAGATGCAATTAATAAGCCAAACAGACAAGCAAGTCCAGAGAAGGTAGTAGTTGATTTGATAGGTGATAGCCATAGAGGTTAGAGATTGGTCTGTCTGTTATGACTTAGATTTGCTGGTTGTCTACAGTTTCGTGTTAATGTAGTATTGGAATAAGAGGATTTAGTTTGATTTGTTTAGTGCACCTAAAACTTTTGGCATGAAACCTGACAAATTTGTCTGAGTATAACAGAACAACCTGACATTCTCTGCTCCTTTTTAAAGAAAAAGTGCTGAACTACTGAGGAGTTCCTGTTCAAAAGGGGAGGAAGTCTAAAGATAATAGATTATAAAAAGTTACTTGGGATTTGCATGTAGTTGTACTGGAATTTGTGACTGTGGAAATGCTGGTAACGCACAGCACTGAAATGCAAGAATACACTGTCTATGAATTGTCTTCCTACATTTCAAATTGAATTGGATGTTTAGCAGGTTGAATAATGACACTGATTTCTTGGGCACAGAGCATTGTGTAAGATAAGGGGAAAAAAAGAGATAAGCAAGCAGTTAACATTCTGTTCTTTTGTTCTTCAGTTTACTAAACGTGAACCAGAAGATACAAAGAGTGCAGATTCTGATAGAGATGTATTTAATGAGAAACCTTCTAAAGAAGAGGTCATGGCAGCCACTCAGGCAGAAGGTCCCAAAAGAGTCTCAGACAGTGCCATCATCCACACAAGCATGGGAGATATTCATATCAAGCTTTTTCCTGTTGAGTATGTATTTGGTAGTTTTTCTTTTGTTATTGTTCCTTCTGTCCCTGGGGTTGCAATATCCAAGACTTATATTTCAAGTTAGGAATAGTTATTTTCTTTCCCGTTTTTGACTGTCCTTGTTTCTTGACAGTTTCTTAATACATCAAGCTAGGAATGTGACTCTCGATGAACAGAAAGTAGGGTTAAAATAGGCCTAAATAACAGTTTGGGGCACAGGAGTTTTTAAAATTCCATTTTGTTTTATTTAGTTATTGGTTCCGGGGGACTGTTCCTTTCTTAACTTTTGTTCGTTCCCCCAACTGCAGATGTGGAGAGGTAACCATGCTCTTCTGTGTAAGCTACGTATTAGTGTAAGGCAGAGCTGTTTGGTTCCATCTGGAAATAAAGTGATGTTGGCAGCAGCAGAACATTTGGCAGGAGGTCTGTGCAAGCCATAGGAATAGTAGTTGCAACTTCAAAATGTGGCCAGAGTACTACATTTTATGTTATTTCAGGTCCTTTAAGAGCAGTATAACATTTATATCAGCATATAATATTAGTGCTATGTATACGATATTACCAGAGTTGCTTATTGTTAAGTTTGTCCTTTCTTGTTTTCTAGTATTTTCTCCCAGCTGAGCTTTGAATTTAAAATCTCTTTAATGTGATTAAAACTAAAGAAGAGCATATAGGATATAGGTTTGTATGCCAGTTAAGTCTTTGGCCATTTTGTTGTGAAATGAAGTTGTGAATGACTAAGTGCTGCTCTGCAAGAACTGGGACTATAATCTTGTCTGTTTCTTTAGTTATATCACTGGTGCTGTTTTTCATAAGATAGTCTGGAGTGTCATTAAAACCCAAGATAATGTTCCTTGTCACAGCTAGAGTAACTCTACAGCTATGGACTCGGCCATTTTCTCATTATTGGGAAAATGGGTGACTGTAAACTTGTCAGTGTAAATCTACCTTGGCTACTAATGCATTTCAAAAAAATAGCAAAAGAGCTACCACAAAGAATTTTCACCCTGGTAGCATCTATCAGAAATAAAAAATCAAGTCACAGAGGTTGAAGGGGTTGTCCCTTTTTTTCCATGAACAGTAAGATTCCACCTCTTCACGAAACAATGTTAACAAGTAGTTTCAGAGAAGGAAAACTGACTGTGCTGACTGCAAGTTATATAATATTAAAACATTTTATTTTTACAGTTTTACTTGTATGCAACACTGGACATCTTGCATGTGTATCTTAAAAGAAGTGTAGAGGTAAAAGTGAACAGCTTTCTACTACAGTTTATTTACAAAATTATTAGTCTAAGTAGAAAGCTGGGGAACCTCTAATCAGTTGTTCCTTGAACTAGGCCTTGAGGAGATAATTCATTTTCTGACTGTCATTGTTTAACCCCCAGCCAGCAACTAACCCCCCCCACAACTGCTTGCTTGCATCCCTCTTGTAGGGATGGAATGGGGAGAGTAGGAATAAGAAAACTTATGGGCTCAGGTAGAGACAGTTTAGTTGGGAAAGCAAAAGCCACGCACACAAGTAAAACAAGGAATTAATTCACCACTACCCATGGACAGGTGTTCCACCATTTCCCAGAAAACAATCATATATTACTTTGGAAGGCAAAACGCCATCACTCCAAGTGTCCCCCACTTCTTCCCTCAGTTTTTATATGCTGAACATGATGCTGTATGGAATGGAGTGTCCCTATGGTCAGTTGGGGTCAGCTGTCTTAGCTCTGTCCCCTTCCAACTCCTTCTGCAGCTCCAGCCTCCTTGCTGGTGGGGTGGGGTGAGGAGCAGAAAAGGCCTCGACACTGTGCTGCTCAGCAACAGCTTAAACATCCCTGTGTTGTCAGCACTGCTGCTGCCTTCCTGTGTAATTATTCAACTTTGTACTCCTCAACTTTTTGCTTTCAGCTCTGGGTTTGAGAAGGTGGAGGATCTGTTTTTCCCTATTTGATGAAAGCCCTTTCTACACTGAGCTGAAACACTGTTCAGCACAGCAGGATCTTAGTCTCAACTGAAATCCTTATGGCCTTGTCACCAGACAAATATTTATTGTAGCCTTTGTTTTCTATTATATGATTTTAGGTGCCCCAAAACAGTGGAAAACTTCTGTGTGCACAGCAGGAATGGCTATTACAATGGACACATAATTCACCGTATCATCAAGGTAACTTGTAGCAAGTTAATTTTTTGTTGGTTTAGATAATGTACCCTAGTGGTCAGTCCTCTTTGCTAACCCTTTCATTCCTTTTTTGCAAAGAGAATTTTTGGAGTGGCTTTAGAATTCCCTATAAAGTCTGAACAACTCTGATATTCTCAACAGCTTAATCACTTACTAAAGTTGTTTAATAGTTGTACTGCAACTAAAAGGTGGCAGAAAACTGAAAGATAAGTTCAGTTATCCTGCTTGAATTAAGACTTTGTTTCATGTCAGAGGGCATTTCTTGTACAGCTTCTTATTTCTGCTGCACCAAATACAGCCAAAGTGTTTGCAGAAGGTACAGTCAGGTTTCTGTCCTTTACTAGGAGGAACAGTGAGTGAGAAAACAGAAGTTGCTTTTTCACAAGTTGACTTGATTATCACTCAAAAGAGCCTTAAATGCATTTTAACACATTTTGTTGTCAGGTTTGAAAAAACGTCACCTGGCATAAAACAGTTATTTATTCTATGCAATGATGTAATAACACAATTTCTATGCAGGGTTTCATGATTCAGACTGGTGACCCAACTGGTACAGGAATGGGAGGTGAAAGTATTTGGGGAGGAGAATTTGAAGATGAGTTTCATTCAACTTTACGACATGACAGACCATACACACTCAGCATGGCTAATGCAGGACCAAATACCAATGGATCCCAGTTCTTTATAACAGTAGTGCCAACTGTAAGTAATATTAAAAGCTGAATTTAAAGCATGAGATGCTAACTTCATAGTAAAAAATACAGTTTTTCTGATGCAAAAAGGATTGCACTAGTACTATCTAAATAATCTTTCCTTAATATTTTGCAAATAAATGCTGCACACCATGATGTATACTGTGTGGGGTTCACTGAAACCATCCCTGAAGAAATAGAAAAGTATTTCTGTGAGTTGTGAACAAGAGGCCTTTTGCCTTTAATTGGAGTAAGGGTGACAAAACATTCTTAGGCATATTCGCAATTATGTATCCCAGTAACAGTGATTTAAACTTGATGGAAATCTAGGTATTGTGTAGGTTGTTTAGGGTTTGGATATAGTGCCAGGATATCTCCTTAAGTGTAGCTAATTGTAGGTATACAAAAATGCCATTGTTCAGGTTTGAAGATTTCCTTTGATCTGCGTATAATTTCAGAGCTCAAAAGAGAAATTTTGGTATGTGAGTCTAAGAGATACAAGACAATTTCTTAAAAGGTAACATGTATTCTTAAACAGTTATTCAAAATCCAGTGTCTTTTTTTTTTTTAAAAATAGCACATATCTGCCATAGTTTTGAGGTTTGTTAAGTTCTGTCAGTGCCTATATTCAAATTGGGCATACTCTATGAAAATTACTTTGAATTTAGTAGTATTCTGGACTGGCACTTCAAATTCCTCTGTGAAAATAGAGAGACTGGAACAGCACATCTGTGAACTGAGAATACACTTTAAAATAAACTATACAATGCTACTGCACTGGTAGAATGTGACCTCTGTAGTACTTAGAGAAAACAATTGAAAAGGTAAGTTCAAATGCATATGAGTGTGTATTAACTGCACCCCAGTATTTACTTGCATGCTGGTATTTACATAGTATTAGATTCCATAGTCTAGACATACAAAATGTATCCATGTGTACTTACTCTCTTTCTGTTTTGGTACCTAACCTATGTGATGCTTTCTGTATTAACATGCTTCTTCTTTCTTCTCCTCTGCTCTCTAACAGCCATGGCTAGACAACAAGCACACTGTGTTTGGACGGGTGACTAAAGGAATGGAAGTTGTTCAGAGAATCTCAAATGTAAAAGTCAATCCAAAAACTGACAAGCCCTATGAGGATATCAGCATCATTAATATCACAGTGAAGTAAGGCAGGCATTGAAGGTTCCTGCTTAAGCAGAAAAAAATGAGTGTATGGGACCCAGAAAGGGACCTAGAAAGAACAGAAACATTTTAAATAATTTCTAGATATAGTGAGTACCAAGACAGAGCAATCACCAGTTCTACAATTTTTAATGTACCTAAAGTGCCCTAATTCTGTATTTCTGATAACTTTGTATTTTAAAGTAAAAACATAAGCATGTTTCTTATGAACTCTACTGTCTTTCTTCATCTTCCATGCAAAACTAAAGATAAAACCCCCCACTGTGTTCCATGATGGTGTTTGTAACTTTGTCAGGTTTATATGGCATCTTTTATTTTTAATTAATTCTTTTTTTAATACTTTTCACAGTATTGAAATCTTTGACAGAGGAAAAGGTCAGAAATCCTAAACTGCATAAACTCTTCAATCCTATGTCCATGTATCAAAAATTAGATTAAGTTACGATACTGTTTGCTATGACAAGCAAACAATGTAATCTACCTCTGTTCTTTAAAACTGCTTGTGTCCATGTCTTCTCTGTCCAAGAGCAATGATCAACTCTTAGAATCCCAGTGTATAAATTCCTGTGCAATTTGTTTGGTGTTGCCAATGAATTTTTTTCTTTAAGTGTTTTCTTTCTCATTATTTTAGCATAGGGAGTCTCTTACCTGGCTTCATTTTTACTGGAAGTCCTACAAACATCATTGCTTCTACTGAAATGCTTAGTTTAAAATAAATTATGTTAATAATCTCAACTAAGTTTTATGTCAGGTGATTCTGATGCAGTTAGAGAACAGAATCATAGAATCATTAAGGTTGAAAAAACCCTGTAAGATCAATAGGTCCAACTGCTAACCCAGCACCACCACCACCACCACCTTCACCATTAAACCATGTTCCAGGTGCCACAGCCATATGTTTTCTGAACACTTCTGGGGATGGTGTCTCCACCACTTCATGGGCACTCTATTCCAATGCCTGACCACATGTCAGTGAAGAAATTTTTCCCAATAGCCAATGGTATTTTGAGGCCATTTCCTCTTGTCATGTCACTTGTTAGCTGGGAGAAGACACCAACACATACCTGTCCACACATCCTTTCAGGGAAGTTTAGAGAGCAATAACATCTCCCCTGAACCTCCTTTTCTCCTCAGCCGCTCCTAGTAAGACTTGTGCTCCAGACCCTTCACCAGCTCTGTTGCTCTTCTCTGGACATGCTCCAGCACCTCAATGTCCTTCTTGTAGTAAGTGACCAAAACTGAACACAGGATTCAAGGTGTGGCCTTACCAGTGCTGCATACAAAAGGGCCAATCACTGCCCTGGTCCTGCTGGCCACACTTGCTCATCCAGGCCAGGATGTCATTGGCCTTCTTGGCCACCTGGGCACATGCTGGCTCTTGTTCAGCTGCTGTCCACCATCACCCCCACGTCCAGCCATTCTGCCCCCAGCCTTTACCTCATACCATTGACCTCAGCCCATGATCCAGCCTGTCCAGATCCCTCTGCAGAGCCTTCCTGCCCTCCAGCAGATCAAGACTCCTGCCCAACTTGGAGTAATGTGCAAACTTATTGAGGGTGCACTCTATATCAAACAGGACTGGCCCCAATGCTGAGCCCAGGGTGACCAGCTGCCAGCTGGATGTAACTCCATTCACCACTACTTTTGGAGCTTGTCCATCCATCTAGTTTTTCACCCAGTGAAGAGTGCACCTGTCCAAGCCATTAGCTGTCAGTTTCCCCACAGCTACGTGGGAGACAGTGTCAAAGGCTTTACTAAAGTCCAGGCAGACAACATCCACAGCCTTTCCCTCACCCACTAGGCGGGTCACCTGGTCAAACAGTGCCTGCATTTCATAAACCCATGCTATGCTGGCTGATCTCAATTGTCCTGCACATACCATGTGATGGACTCAGGATGAGCTGCTCCATAACCTTCACTGGCATTAAGGTTAGACAGACAGATCTGTAGTTCCCTGGACCCTTCTTCTGACCCTTGCAGATGGGAGTTAAAATTGCCAAATTTCAGTCACCTCCCCAGTTAGCCAGGACTGCTGGTAAATGATTGAAAGTGTCTTGATTAAGTCTCTTGGTGAAATGTCTTCCTCCAGTTTCATCAGTACCCTTAATGGATCTCATCCAGTCCCATAGATTTGCAGGTGTCTTAACTGATGTAGCTGGTCACTAACCATTTCTTTCTGGATTTCGGGGGCTTCATTTTGCTCCTCATCCCTGTCTTCCAGTTCAGGGGACTGGATACCCTGAGGACAACTGGTCTTACTGTTAAAAGACTGAGATAAAGAAGGCATTAAGTACCTCAGCCTTTTCCTCATCTGTCATCACTGTTTTCCCCTGCATTCAGTAAAGGATGAAGATCCTCCTTCGCCCTCCTCTTGTTGCTGATGTACTTGTAAAAACATTTTTTGTTGTCTTTTCCAGCAGTAGTCAGATTAAGTTCTAGCTGGGCTTTGGCCCTTCTGATTTTCTCCCTGCATAACCTCACACCATCCTTGGAGTCCTGGTGAGTTGCCTGCCCCTTCTTCCAGACGTCATACACTCTCTCTCCCTGAGTTCCAGCGAAAGCTTTCCATTGAGGCAGGACAGACTTCTTACCCACTGGCTCATCTTTCAGCACATGGGGACACCCTGCTCCTGCACCTTTTTAGGATTTCCTTCTTGAACAATGTTCTGCTTTCCTGGACTCCTTTGGTCTTCAAGACTGACCTCTAAAAGGACTCTCTCAACTAGTTTGCTAAACAGGCCATAGTCTGCCCTCTGAAAGCCCAAGGTGGAAGATCTGCTGCCTTCTCTCCTTCTTCAAGAAGCAAAACCTTATTTGTGATCCCTCTGCCCAAGAGAGCCTCTGACCAGCCCTCTGCTCACAAACAGCAGGTCCTCGGTGAAAACTCAGACAACTCCTCAAGCTGTTGCCAATCTGTGTCTAGATACAGTCCTGTTACTACGCTGCACAGTTAAGTCTACTCTAAAACCAGTAATATTTACCTTGGCTGTTGATGTTCACATAATACCACTGCACTCATAAAAGACTCAACAGTTTACAGTTCTGGTAACTTAATTTATGAATTGAGATATGATGCATGATAATCAAAGTCAGTCTCTCAAAAGTTGCTGCTGCCACCAGAAAGTTTACCTTTAGTGAGATAAAGGATCTTCATGGATCATTAAGAAAAATTCTACAGTAAGTTAAATGTAGCACACCTCTAATTTGAGATGACCTTAAAAAATCCAAAAAGGCAAGTTTATTAAAGGTAGCTCTCAAGGGTTTACATACTTTTATTGAAAAGAAATAATTTTCTGGGCAAGTCAAATTGCAGCAGCTCCACTAAAAAAGCCCCTTCTTCCAAGAAATTTACATAACATCCACATCTACTCCAACATTCTCAGAAGCAAACCCTCATAGTCCACAATAACTTTGAAGGTAGAATACAGAAAGATCATACCAAGTGATAAAACATTACTTTTCAGTTAGCCTAACCCTAACCATACTGTTTTCTAGATGATATACTTTAAAGAAAGCCACAACACAGTCACTGGATGTTGCATTTACTCAATTTCAGAATTAAGTCAAAATCATTTGAGAAGTCATTCAGTCTTTTCAGACAATCCTCGCAGTTAGTAATGCTTGAGTGAGTTCTAGTTGAGAAAATATTCCAATTACATATTGCATAAGTCAGTACACCAAAAAGTAAAGTTCAGTAAAATTGAGGAAACAAGCTTAAATTTATAACTGAAGCAGTATACAAATAAACCTCTTAGTGTACCTGTTTACACCAAAGAGTTCACAGATAAATGTAACACCTTCACAGTTACTTCAAGTCATCTTAAATAAATTCAGTTTAAAAACACTTACGGTAGCATTCCATATGTCACAAGCAACCACTTGTACTCAAAAATATGCATGAGTGAAAATTTTTCCTCTGCCCTCACATCAAATCCAAACTAGTCACCTTGAATATTTTGAAATAGAACTGAGCAGCATGTGTAACTGAAGCCTAAGTCAGCTAAAATAAAATTATAGAATCAGAATTTTTCTAAAGAATGCATGTCTTCCGTTAAAAATATTCCAGGAAAAGGTATCGACCATACTTAGCAGAACTTGTCTGTATTTCAAAAAGAGTTGTGAAAAGAGCTGTGAAGGGACAGTAAGCCCTAAGTAGGTAGGGGTTGCTCCACAGTACAGGCTAAGCAGATGCTCAAGTCAGAGCAGCCAACTGTATATCATTCAAGAAGTTACAGGCTGGGAAAGACAGCCTAAAGTTTGGTAGGTGCAAAAAACCCCACCTTTTACTCTGTTATAAGCTATTTCCAAATATATCAGCTTGTCTGAAGAAAGAGTAAATACCCTGTCTCAGTACCTATGTAGGCATTGAAATTCATTTCGCAAACATTATACTACTTTGAAGCTTAGTGTTCTTTCAGGTACTATTCAAGTCATTATACTTGCTGAATCTGAAGCTGCATTTAACACCATTTACCTGAAATTTAAGTAACAAGAGAAAAATACAAATAAGTGACATTATGAGGAAGTAGTTACCTCAACTAATTCCGCCTGAAGAAAAGTGCAAGTGTACTAAAACTATTTGTTCATACATTCTTGGCTTTACCTAAGGTGTGCAGTAGGAAACCAAAGTGACAATGAAAGCCATAGCCACAGATAATGGGATACACTTTCTTTGCCCCGTGAGGTTCAGAGCTCTCACAGGTAAGCACACTTTGCAGTGTGGCAAAAATATCTCCACATCTGTGGAACACTGTTCACTTCCACAGTCCGGCTCTCCTGATTCATCTCTACTCCAGTAAGAAAAGTGATGATACACAGTTTTGATCTATTGGTCATGCTCTTTGTAGCTCCTCTACTAACACGAAGGAGAACTGATGGCATGGTTTCTTCAACTGGCAGTGGCCATGCACTAAAAGAGAAGGGCAGAAGGTCCTGGTGCACATACAAGACAGATAAAACTGTTAGCAGAGTTGCATGTCCAGCAGAAAAGCAGACACCATAAGTCACTGCAACCTTCTCTAAATTTAAACAGCACTACACCCATATTTCGTGAGTTTGTGAATGCGTAATCTTCAAAAATAGAGGCAATGGTAACAATTCCATGTAGAAGATACAGAAAGAATTGAATATCTAATTATGGAAGGTTTACATCACATTTTACTATCTACTCTTCTAAATAAGAGTTATAATTAGTGTACACTGGTTTTCCATTACGTTATTGAATATTTTAAGGCCACTACCTTAATCTGGAAGCATGACTTCTACATAAAAGTACATAGCTGGATTGACATTACAGCACACTACTTCTTTAAGAAGTTTTTTTAAAATTTAATTTGACTTCTTGAGGAGCAAACTTAATCTTTAAAGGCCGATTATGTCCTCAAGTATGCACAAAACACTTTCACCTCAGTATCACTATAGTGTGTCCATAAATAATTTAGCATGAAAAACCCAACTAACCCTTGCCCCCCCGATAGAAAAGGAGTAGCTAAACTATGCCATAGCCTCCTCGCTCTGCAACACAGTTCTCCATTCTGGGATTTCTTTATGCAGGTATGCTGCCTTCTGATAACAAACAAGGAAGCTAATAAATATAGGGGAAACTCTTTATATGGTGTATTTACATTTAAGCTTGAATGCCACCTTTACATTAATAGATTCTTTAGATATTAAAGAGTAGCACCATTTATTTCTGACTATTAGAGATGGCTATTCTAATAATTTGAGATGGATTTTTGGAATATTTTCATGGGAAAGTATTTCTAAACCACTCAGAATTTTTCTAACACTAATCACCTACTATAACATCATTACAATTATTGTATGAACTCCAACGCAGATTTTATAAGGGAAGAATTTTAAATTGTAACAATTTCACTAAAAAGAATTTCATAACATCCTTGTAACAAGCCTATTCCACTACTATCAAATTTCAAAAACACTGTAACAGCAGAAGTTTACTGAACCAGTTATCCAATCTAGGATAAAGCCTTATTTTTCTGTAATCACCAAGTTAAATGAAGTCTCCTCTTCAGAGAGCAGACCTGGTGACAACATCCTGGTCATGCGAACAAGACCATCAAGTACAACCTTAAATTGCAGCTACTGTAAAATTAAGCCACATCCAGGACACCAGCAGCCACCAACTGCCTGGAAAGCCAGTCCAATCCTTCATAAAGTCCTGTACCGCTTCGGGCATCACAACCCTGAATATACCAGCTACGGCCACAGCAGAGTTTGTGGAGACTCAGCAGTTCTGTGATTTCTTCCACCGAAAGTGCACCTGCTACATCCTGCAATAGAATTGGATGCAAACACTCAATTATTTTTCCGTAATATGTTTGAAGGCATTTTATTTTTAACTGATCACTTAGATTGAGCTATAGATCATATAAAAGCTTTCCAAACACAAAAGTCAAGTGCAACAGTTAACCACTTACTACCTGTTACCATAAAACAAAAAGTTGTTCAATCCACTAACCACTCTAGCAACACTTATTTTACCAGCATTACATGTAAGGGAAACTTCTACATTTTATGCTTTTTCGATGTTACCATTCCCTACCCACAGCAGAAGGTTGGAATTTGATACACAAGCTGAGGAGAAGAGTAAAAATAAATCACAAGTACCTGTTTATTAGCAAAGATCAAAAGCAAGGCATCCCGCAATTCCTTTTCTGTTAATAATTTTGCAAGTTCACTGTATGCTTCACTGATCCTGTCTCTGTGACTGCTATCAACAACAAACACCACCGCTATGAAAGAAACAGAGAAACGTTTTACACATATTAAAAAATAAACTCTGTAAAATTACCTTTCAGCTTACACAATTCCTTTTTTTCTAGCAGCTCTATATGTAAAGTTTCTCAGTGGTGCACAACTTTAATTTCAAATCCAGGAGGACTGAGAAATTCCTTACATACCTCTATACTTTTAACAAAAACCTAGAATTCATCCTAAAACAGGGAAAAAAAGCCTAAGTTTTTTCCTGGTCTAATACAAAGGCTGTGATATTTTAACTACTCAGGTCTAAAACCAGATTTACTCTGTGTGGATAAAGTACCTCAGTTTAAACCGTATCTTGAACCGTTTATATGCCATCAAGTCCCACATGACTGTTTCAGTTTCCCTTAGCAGCCTGTAATATCCACAGTTCAGCCAAATCAGCATGGCTTCCCTCAACTACAGACTACACAAGCCAGAGAAGACTGCCATGGACCCAATATAGTAGCACATTTTACTATTCACTAGAGAGAGTAACTAAGATGCCAGAAAAACTGGAGAGTCAGGGAGGTGGAGCTAGAGGACAGAATTTAAACTCAGTGTTTTTGCAACGAAAAAATGTCCCAACACCAAAAGTAAACAAAAACCACTGCAGGTACGTAGCAGGCTAACTGCTTAGCTTTCTCTTCAACATACAATTCTCAAGGTGGGAATGATTCCCTGCTACTTTACATGATATGTTCTAAGAGGACAACAGAAATCCCAAAATATAATCTTTAGAAGTTTGAAAAGATGAGTAATTTGAAGTGTTGAAGCTTGCATTTAAGGCTGAAACAACATACAAGGTGCAGCACATAAACTAGTGTTTGTAATTCTTAAGTGTTTCAGATAATTACAAATGAATCAATGAAGAGGAATCCCCTTCTGAACTGGAAAAAAACCTATGGAGGATTTACAGAAGGACAGCATGAATTTCTAAGTTGGCACCATACAGATTAATGTTTTTAGAATCAATAAGCTAGTCTACAACCAGATATTACAGTGCAATACCAAGTCAGAAGTTACAGAACATCACAGAATTTTTTAAGTTGCTAAATGAAAGCTCCTGAAAGCTGAGTATTTTCAAGTGCTATTTAAATTTCACCTGGCAAGTACTGCTTCTCACTATGCAAACTCTGGAACACTGCACCTTGTCTGTTGTCAGCTAAACCAATTTAACAGAGCTTCTAATTTTGTTTGGCTCCATGAACTGTCTGATGGATTTATGGAGAATGTACCTTTATCATGCAGCAGAAAATATGACCAACTGGATTAAAATTTCTTTGCTCATGAATCCAGCAGCTGTATTTTGCATTAGATGAACAATTTTCTGCTGTTATAAATTATTTCTATTAATAATCTTTTTGGCTCTGAAATAAAAGCTAGAACACCAAATGCAGTATAAAACTTGTAGCAGTATTACCTTGTGTATTGAGATAATAATGTTTCCACAGGGGCCTCAATTTGTGTTTTCCTCCTACATCCCAAATAGTAAACTTCAAATTCTTGTATTCTACTGTTTCAACATTAAAACCTGGAATAAAAATATTAAAGTTTTACAGTCCTGCTCTGTATGAATATAAAAGCACCAAACTCTGCAGACAAGTCAAACATTTGGAAAAGTCATTACATTTAAATTGTAGCTACTAACCTATTGTTGGAATTGGCTGCATGAATTCATCTTGCTTTAACTTAAACAAAATAGTTGTTTTGCCAGCTCCATCTAATCCTAAAGTGACAACCCGAATTTCCATCTTTGGTCCAATATGTACCCTGTTGTCCTAGAAGAAACAGAATACACAAAATGACAGAAAACTTAGGAAATTCAATACAAAAAACCCTTGTGTTTAAAATACACATTCTCCCACCATTTCATAGAATCATAGAACCTAATCAGTTGGGTTGGAAGGGACCTCCAAGATCATCAAGTCCAACCCTTGATCCACTACCACTGAGGTTGCTAGACCACGGCACTAAGTGCCACATCCAGTCTCCTCTTAAAAACCACCAGGGACGGAGAATCCACCACTTCCCTGGGCAGCCCATTCCAATGCCTGATTACCCTCTCTGCAAAGAATTTCTTTCTAATATCTAACCTAAACCTCCCCTGGCACAACTTGAGACCATGCCCTCTTGTCTTACTGATAGTTGCCTGGGAGAAGAGACCAACACCCACCTCGCTACCACCTCCTTTCAGGGAGTTGTAGAGAGTGATGAGGTCTCCCCTGAGCCTCCTCTTCTCCAGGCTGAACAGCCCCAGCTCCCTCAGCCCCTCCTCATAGGACTTGTGCTTGAGTCCCTTCACCAGCCTTGTTGCTCTTCTCTGGACCTGCTCCAGTACCTCAATATCCTTCCTGAACTGAGGGGCCCAGAACTGGACACAGTACTCAAGGTGTGGCCTCACCAGCGCTGAGTACAGGGGAAGAATCACTTCCCTGGACCTGTTGGCCACGCTGTTCCTGATCCAGGCCAGGATGCCATTGGCCTTCTTGGCCACCTGGGCACACTGCTGGCTCATGTTCAGCTTCTTGTCAATCTGAATTCCCAGCTCCCTCTCTGTCTGGCTGCTCTCCAGCCACTCTGTCCCCAGCCTGTAGCGCTGCAGGGGGTTGTTGTGGCCAAAGTGCAGGACCCGCCACTTGGCCTTGTTGAACGTCACCCAGTTGGAATCAGCCAGACTCTCCAACCTATCCAGGTCCCTCTGCAGAGCCCTCCTGCCTTCCAGCCGATCGACACTCCCCTCAGCTTAGTGTCATCTGCAAATTTGCTGATGGTACACTCAATCCCCTCATCTAAATCATCAATAAAGATATTAAACAGAACTGGGCCCAACACTGATCCCTGGGGGACACCACTAGTGACTGGCTGCCAACGCAGCACCATTCACCACCACTCTCTGGGCCCGGCCCTCCAGCCAGTTCCTAACCCAGCACAGAGTGCCCCTGTCCAAGCCATGGCCTGCCAGCTTTTTTAGGAGTATGCTGTGAGAGACGGCGTCAAAGGCTTTTGACACCGTCTTAAAAAAGGCTTTTGACACAGCCTTCCCCTCATCCACCAGGCGGGTCACCTGATCATAAAAGGAGATCAGGTTGGTCAGACAGGACCTGCCCTTCCTAAACCCGTGTTGGCTGGGTCTGATCCCTTGTCCATCCCGTAGGTGCTGTGTGATTGCACTGAGGATGATCTGCACCATAACCTTGCCAGGCACTGAGGTCAGGCTGACGGGCCTGTAGTTTCCCAGGTCCTCCTTCTGGCCCTTTTTGTGGATTGGTGTGACATTTGCCAACTTCCAATCATCTGGTACCTCCCCAGTGAGCCAGGACTGTTGGTAGATGATGGAGAGCGGCTTGGTGAGCTCTTCTGCCAGCTCCCTCATCACCCATGGGTGGATCCCATCTGGTCCCATAGACTTGTGAGGATCCAAGCAGCTCAGCAGGTCCCTAAGTGTTTCCTTCTGGATTACAGGGAGGCTGTTCAGATTCTTATCTCTTTCTACAAGCTCCAGAAGCCAGCTGTCCTCAGGACAACCTGTCTTACTGTTGAAGACTGTTTAATCATTTGTTAAATGATTAAAAGGACTGACTCCAAAAATACATGGCACAATGACCAATCACCTCCAGCAATAACAGAAACGAAAATATCCAATAATCTCTGCAACAAACTTGTAAACTCTACCTGAGTTACTGCATGTCTTTTAAAAAGTCGGCCAATTTCATGACAGTAAGTCTGAACTTCTTAAAATTTTAAAGTCTTTCATCATTCTTGGCTGAAACCACATGAGGAATTGTTTGTAGCTACTAGTTGGAATTCTCTGACCAGAGAACTCCCTATTTTTTCATAGTATTAATGCCTCCATCTAGGGAACTACTGGGGGCTCCACAGCTCTCTCTCTTC
The DNA here is from genome assembly GCF_001604755.1 of Lepidothrix coronata. Classification (NCBI taxonomy): domain Eukaryota; kingdom Metazoa; phylum Chordata; class Aves; order Passeriformes; family Pipridae; genus Lepidothrix; species Lepidothrix coronata. Next base: position 9,091,313 of record NW_016690211.1, read on the forward strand.
ACCTCAAGCCTCTTCCAATCTTTTAAATCAGCAATGTTATTAGCAACAAGCAGTAATCTCAAACAGTGAAGAAGAACAAACAACTCCCCAGGGTCTTGCTTGGATGCAAGGAATGAGAATCAACTTCCTCTCCATAGTCACACCAAGCTATTTTAAGTATTGAACAGGCTGTTCACAATGTGATTACCTGGCAAAACATAAATGGTAAAAGAAATAACATAGGATAAAATTACTATGTATCCCTGAAACGTATTTTGAAGGACTAAGAACTGCTGATGAAACACCAGACTATCCATCATCAGAACTATGCAGCAATACATTTGTTTTCTTGCAAAATCCACACGGTACCATGGTGGGCAAACCTGTGCCTACTCTAGTCAGCCTTTTATTTCCTCCTACATTAGAAATACTACTGAGTGCAAAAATGCTACAACCTCTCCTGACCAACGTGTCACCAGTGTGACTGGACGTATAAGCATCTACATCACATGACTTGAGATATACACACGCGCGCACATACACAGAGGATCCATTATACAGCTGGATATATTGTCATCGTGACAAGCAACTTCATCCTCTTTCAAAAGCAGCACACTTTTCAAAATAATCAATACAGAGTAACTCAATGATATTATACTATCACAACCTTTGAAGAGAGTAAAAATACCTTGAGAAACTGCTTTCTAAAAAGACCTAAAAATTATGCAAATACCAGAATGCAAAAGTCAGCAACATCATGACTGCAAGATCAGATCAAAGGTTCATCTCATCCAGTATGCTCTCTAAAACTGGTCGAAGATGGATACAAAAGTAAGAAACAAGTTATCATAGTGATAACTCTCCTAAATACCTTCCCTGTGTTTAACAGCTTGCAGCTCAGGGATTTACTGAGTCAATACTGCAGTTTCTGCAACTAACAGATCTCAATGTACTGTTCACCTATGGATTTGTCTGTTTGTTGCTCGAAACCTAAATAGGCCCAGATGATCCCTAACACAGAACTCCACAGGCTACCTATTTATTGTGAAAAAAGTGACTTCATATGTGAAAGTTCAGCATTTTCAGTGCTACTATTGTACATGGCAGATGCTCCAAACCCCAAAGACTAACTGAATATTTGAGATTTGAAAAATAAAACATTGAGACTTATTTACTTTTTAATAAAAGTAAATAAATGTCCTCTAAATTCTAGATATTTGGAGTCAGTGCAGAACTTGTAAAGTTCAGTGAGAACACTGTAACACAGCATGTTACCAGAAAGGATTACCTCCTTCTGGAGAAGAAAAACCTGCGGGCAGGTTCTTGATAAGCACAGCAGCACATCAGCAGCAAAGGTGCAGAGAAAGAGAAAAAGCAAGAAGTATGCAACAGGCTTTAAAGCGTCTAAAAAGTGACATCTCCAGCATGCTATTCACACTCAAATCTGTTCTGATTTTGCCTAAAATTTTTGTCAATGAATGTTCCCAGTTCTCTGTACCTGCAAGGAAAGAGGAAGGAAAAGCAGCAGCTCTGGAGGGAGCTGCTAAGTTTATCAAGTTTCTTCCTGGAGGCAGCACCCTGTTAGGTCCAGAGCTTGCTGACAGTGATTCAGCCCAGCAATCCTGCCACAACTCCACCAGAAGCACCAGTCACCTCTTCAGCTCCGATGGCTGGAGAGCAGGAGTACAACTTAAATCACCAGGGAAGTGAAGGAGGTGAATGATGCTGTGAACTTTAGCCATCCTGTTGCAGTTTGCTTTCTGTAAGTTTCAGAGGGAAAACAGATTGCTCTCAGCATGTTTGTACTCTGTCAGAAGGAATCAAAATGCAATCTGTGAAAGACACCAAATTTCCACTTTTTGCAGGAGTGGCTCTGTCACTTTAAGAAAAACCTTGCAAGAAAAGCTGCTATCCAGAGAACAATGTATAGCAGTATGGACCTGTAATATGAGTCAGTAGTAATTGACTACTCATGATCACAGCTAGAAACTGACATGACTAAAAGTCTTTCCTTGTCAACAGTATCAGCACCTTTAACTTAAAAGGTTATTTCAAAAAAGCCTGAGCAGTAAAACACCTTTCGGTCTGTATTTCAGGCAGCTGCATAACTTGATAGCATACTTAAAACCAGGTAACCTGCGACTTCTGTTCAAGTAAAACTTCTTTTCTTAAATCTTGGTACCGAAAGCTCTTTATATGTGGCATTTCCCTGGATGGTTTAGAAGAGGTAATGGCACTGTTCTCACTTTTTTTGTGTCATCAGTGAAACAAAAGAATATGGATGAGATCTATTCACTTTTAAAAGTGAAAAGGACTTCTCCCTGCCCTCCTTAAACCTTCACTATCTTCACTGAATATGGAATGTTCCTCTGATCTAGTACTGTTTGAAATGCTTTTTTCATTTTATAATGGATCCAGCCTTAAGCGCAATGACAGATCCTGAGAGAGACCTTTCCAGTGATACAATAAGTTTACAGTTTTTTATCTGAAGATTTTATTTCTGTCTGATATCTGTTGTGAGGCACAGATCTTTCAAGTACAACAAGCCTCACTGCAAGTCACAACAGTGGACATCAGCACAACAGTGTTATAAAAACATGTTGTGCAGAAAGAGACCGTTAAGTTTTATCAGAAGCGAGGAAACAAAAAGTAAGAAATTCAAGTAATTATTTTTACCTTACTTTTTCAGGGCTGCTGCTGTTTTTGAGAAAAAATGACATTTGCTTTGGCACCTTTGAAATTCAGAAACTAACCCTTAGAAGACTTTGTAAAAATACCAGTTTGTTATAGGAGAAAACCAAGTCTCTTGAGTCCCTTGAGCCAAGACCTATTTCAGACCTCCTGTAACAGCTTAGCTGGCTCCTACCATTCTTTTTCCAAATACTCAGAGATTCACAATCAAAATTTTCTGAGTCAGATTAACAGCTCCTAAAGGCAAAATAAGACACCCAAAATTACCCTCTGACTCAGTAACTGTTCCTCTGTGAAATGTGAATGCTGCTCCATTCATGGCATAATGGGAGTTTGCAGAGGAGATTGTCCTGACCCTACCAACTCTGGTCTCTGCTGAATAGCAAAGGGATGGAAAAAAGCTAAAATGTTGCATTTAAATGGAAATTCAAATATACCAATGTTACAAAATAAATTATTTGGAAGAAATTTAACTTCTGATATCAACAAGGGCTGACACAGAATCCCCATGCAAGCATCCATTCCCTCAGTTACATCTCAGCAACAACAGATCCTATTCCTCCTTCACCCATTCACAACCAAGAAACCTCATAAATCAAATTAGTTCTTGTTCCTTGAGTTTCAAATTCATTTATTTTCCTATGTGAAAAGTATGATAGATAATAAAGATACACACACCAGATAAAAGTACCATTATCAAACTCCAAATAATTTCATCCCTTTCAAAGAATATTGTACTGAAGTTATATTGAAGCAATAAAAACCAAACCTATTTAGAAGATGAACCTTGTCTAAGCTATCAGTGAATACAACACAAATATAAGACAAATGATCATTTAATGAACTGAAACACATTATTTTTAATATTATAAACTGAGAGGTAGACTGGTAGTATTGTATATAAAATAGGTGTGCAGTTTTCAGGGAACAATCAAGGATATTTCTTTCCAAAGAAAGGTGTTCCCAGAACTCAAAAATGCTATGCTACATATTAAAAAGAAAACAGCTAACGTTCAAACAAAGCTACTGATGTGGTCAATGTCAAATGAACATTTCTCACTCCAATTATGGCAGCACAGTCATTATGTTGCTCAAGTATGAGATTACACTCATTGTGTGATAACACACTATGGCTCTAACTGACACTGAACCGCCTAAACTTGTTGCAACAAATACAGCATCATAATGAACATATATTACTCCTGCCTTTTTTTAAATTACATTTGGGACTTTATAAAGTGGATAGCTGTACTTCTATGAGATTAAGAATACCTTTGTAAAAGTGACAGGTATGCTAGCATCCAACTGTACATGATCTGCAAGTTCTGTAAACTGCTGCTGCTGTTTCTGTAATGTCTCTAGCAATCTTGTAATTTCCTGTTTGGCCAACACTACTCTGCAGTCATCCTAAACAGACAAAGGAAACAAAAGCATGCCTTTTCTTTAGTAATTTACTTTAAAAAGCCAAGTATAATATAGATATGTTTGCAAGAAATAAAGCATTTTAAATAGAAATACTGTAGTTAAAGAAACATTTACAAAACAGATTTTTTTAAAATTGCAATACAAATATGAGTACTTTAACATTCTTCCTTAACACTAATAGATATTGAATAGTTCTGCAGTTTAAAAGTACTTTTTCCTAAACCTTTCTTAGCCATGTAGGAATAAGAATATAAGTTATAAGAGACAATAATTTAATATATAAACAATATTTATATAATTCATATATCACTCCAGCAGCTAGAATAGAGCAATTGCTTGGCAGCATACAGCAACACACTTAACAGGAAAATATTAATATCCACCCATTAATGATCAGAACATTTGCATAGATAAATCTGACTAAGCAACCAGACACTACCTCTAAACCTATCTGAAAAAAAAAGTACAAATAATATCTTAAAGTATTTTCTCACACTTGGTTTACTTTTGCTACACATACTATTTACTTCTTGCTATAATTAAACTGAATAACGGACCAATCAGATACTCTCATACAGTCACTTTCTTCACACATTTAAGATGCTCAATTATCCATGTTAAAAATGTTACTAAAAGTTATTTAATCCTATAACATTTTTTTCTACCAGCCAGTATGACAACTACCTTCAAACACCTATACTGCTAACTGCAGCTGTAAAATCCTTCCAATAAATCCTGTAGGGTTTTTTGTTTCAGTTTCATCTCGCATCCCTACAAACCTCACAAATACCAGAAATTATCCAAGAAAAGAGTCATGCCACAGGTCTTAAAGCAACTGGAGGACTCTATGCTTTCATACTGATTACCCTTGTCTAACAGCCCCTTGTAACAAATATTGAAATCTCATGTTATACCACCATTATTTTAACTTTGTAAAGAAATAATGTGGAGTACTATCTAACCTCTTTTTTTCTGTGGTTTAAACTTAATTTGTAGTTCCATATATCTTGCCATATGCTACAGCTCACTTGTCAACCTACCTGTTGTAAAGTCTTTTCACAGTGAAGACAAGCTGTTGAAACCTGTGACAAGAGGATGGTCATGTCTTCTTGCTGTTGCCTAAGCCAAATCAACTTCTCTCTCACGTGAGCATCAACAACACTAAGAGCCATTTCCTCCTGACGACACAGGGTTTCATGAAGGTCAGAAAAATAGGCTCGGACACATGAGCGAGCATTCTCTGCAGTTCCTGGTACCTACAGTGTTGCAGTAAGGAGATCAAGAAGATTAAGAACGTCAGTTGATTCCAGAAGTATATTTTTGATTTTATTTCAGGTTCTAACTTATGTTCATATCTGCTTGGCTACACACAGTTCAAGTCCCAGTTAGGGCTGACAAGACTTTCCGTATAATACCAAGATCCTCCAAGAAGTTACTCCTACAATCAAGTAGCTTATTTGTATGTATACGCACCTTCCTAAAAATGACCAGGGAAAAAAGCCTCAAGAGTATCACAGCACCTGAGGACATCTATCACAGTATGTCAATACTAGCAGTCACACAACTTTTCCCACTGCCTAAAAACATTGTAAGAGACTACAAGTTCCCCTCTATCTGCTGACTTAAGCCTCAATATTGACTTGCTAGATATAAGAACTTGTCTTGTCCTATAAGGCTTATACTTAATTTTCAGAGAAATTCCTTATCTTGGTTATTACAAAAAAGCAAATATTCTGTACATGTGAGGGAAACCAAAAAAAAGCATACATGTTCAGTATGGGCCATTCCAACTCCATCTTCAACTATTTGTTCTCCTCCTTCTATATGCTGAACAATTCCAACCAGTTTTCTGGAATAATCTGAGATTTCTTCTGTGAAAGTTCTTATACAGTGAGCCATGTCTAAAATGGATGCACGAATCTGGTTCGCTTCTGGTTCCAAGACAGAATGCTATTAATTAAAAGAAAAATATCATAGATCAATCACAAATGTCTTCCTTAATCACCTTTCCTATTTTACAACATATTTAATATATATGTGTATGTATATTGGCACATATTTACAAATATATATAGGAAAGACAAGTAAGAATCTAAAATCATCTTGCAATTCAAAACACAATCAGGAGTCATAGATTACACTCAAACTAAATTCAGGCATCTAGCAATCATGCAAGTAAACAAAAATTTCCCTGTTTATCATAATGAATTATAAAAAAATAAAGGTGGTTAGATTGCACCAGTGATGTGATATGTATGTAGAGTTTACATTATGAAAACAGCTTTCAAAACTGATGGTTCAATGTTGTAAGAAGTTCAGAAAAGCAGCAGATAAAGGGACTATCCTTCTTCATATATATATATATTAAAAAAATAATTCACTGAGGACTTAGAAATAATAATTTCTTTTGCTTCTAATTTTACAATGGCAACTATCTGAAACGAAGGGAAAATGAAAGAACGGTATGAAGACATACCAAGAGTCCACCCTCATTTCTTGACAACCTTTTGTACTTTAATTGGGTAAGCAATCATGCAAGCCACCCCATGGCACGACTAGAAATTAATTACTAGAAGTACCTTATGACCTTGATGCTTTCCATATTCTTTGCAGACACAACACATGAGAGGACTCGCCTGACAGCCCTCTTCCAAACAAACAAACTCGATAGCATGCACTTGGTGTTGGGAGCACATTGTCTTCTCGTGAGGCTTATCAGCAAGAGGCACACGCCTGTGTTTTGCTAGTGTCTTAGTAGAATGAGTGAGCTGGGAACAGTCTGCACACAGGTGAGTGGCACAGACTGTGCAATACACAGATGCAATGTGGGCTTCATCTTCATCGCAACGAATGATACTCTGGCAACAACAAAACAAAGCAAAAGTAAAGTTGTTAACACTTAACCCCAGTAATGGAGGAAAAAAAAATATCAGAAAACTTGCCAACAATATTAGGTTCATCTAAAAGTTAAACACTAATAGGTATTTGGACTATTTTGAAACTTGATTTTAAGTTTTCAATAAACTTTTAAAAAATAAAAATCTGAAGCATTCAGCAATTTTATAAATATAAACTTCAGTGCAAATTGTAAAGGTTTGGAGGAGAAAATATATCTGGCTCCAGTAATTTCCTCCAAAGCAATCACTACAGAACAAGGAATTACAGACAAACAAAACACCAAAGAACTTACAGGCACTTAGGAAAGTTAGCTATTTCTAGAATGCTACCAAAGATACTTCCTGCACACCAGTTTTTATTACTGAAATTATAAAAGCAGCTAGTTTTGGTAATGAAGTACTACTACATGATGTAGTGATACCAACTGACTATAAGTAGTAACTACTAAGAAGAAGAGTTGAAGTCTTTTGGGAGAATTCCTCAGAAATTTTAGAAAACTGTACTGATACCACTGTAACTAAAATTTCCAAATGAATACTTATCTAAACATCTTAAAATCATAAAAAAGGGGAAAAGAATAGGCATGCCTGTTAATACCTGTTAATTTTCTGCATTGGTCAAGTACAAATTTGCATTTAATTATGAGGCAATTAATTAAAGCCTTAATACTAGATATTGGAAGAAAATAACAGTATTATTGGTGAAACTACATTTGGCAAAGAACTGATTTTCAATCTTTTTCTATCTAGAGATAACTTTCAGCAAATGTAACAATTTTTTTTTCTTTTTTGTTTATAACTCAGTACCTCTCCAGATAGACCAATGGCTTCTTCTGCTGTCCCACACTGCCCAGCAGGTCCATTCTGCAACCGTTCCAAGAGTTCCAACAAAGCAAAATTCTTTTTCAATCCCCAGACTCCAGAATCTCCTTTTTGAGGAAGATTTAAATGAAGGGGAGAAAAAATGGTATTTGCTTGAGGTTTTTCTGAGAAATTGCACAAACTAGTTGAGATTGTGACAAATATTAAGAGCATATTAACTACAGTGTATTAACCACGTGAGATACAACTAGTAATTTTTCTGTAAGCTCGCTCCATCCTCCTCCTTCCTTCAATCATGAAGCTATTTAATATTCATACAGATTTTCCCTAACTAAAAGATTATTAAAAATTTTTTAAAAAGTCAGAACACTTTTAATATAATCCACAATAGTTAACAACTAAAGAATACAAGGAACACACAAGCACATACAAGTGCCATAAAAACTATTATTTTCATAGGTACAGTGTCCATTTCTACTGTACTAATGGAAGGTATGAAGAATTCCCTACTGACAAACCTCATATTACCTGAATCACAAAATGCATCACCTATTGCAGATCTCAATCCAGTAAAAACCTGAGTAAGAGTTAAAACAACATTCAGAAAGAAAAGCCACATCTTGCGCTATTTGATTGAACAAAAAGGAAGATATCTCATACTCCCTAGAGCAAAGCAGAAGTCCATGTCCACTCATGTATCATCCTCATCTTGTAGAAGTTAATATGAAGCAATGCAATGAAAACTAAAACCAGAATTGCATCCCAATGACTGCTCCTAAATGCTACCTGCATAGGCCACATAGCATATGAGAATCCTAGTGACTGCTTCTTCAAGGAAGTATCATCCCTTGACTTTTTTCAGCATAATTGTCGTAGATTTAATGACATTTCCTCTATTGCAAGATTGAGGCACCTCAAGAAATGAAGTGTAATCTTTGAGCACTGGATCATTACTTTTCAGCCACAAGAGAGTTACAGAATTATTGAGGTTGGAAGGGACCTCTGGACACCACCTTGCCAGTCCCCATGCTCAAGCAGGGTCACACACAGCTGGTTGCCCAGGACCACACACAGGTAGCTTTTGAAGATTTCCAAGAAGGGAGATTCTACCACCTCTCTGGGCAACTTGTGCCAGATCTTGGTTACTCTTACACTTAAAAGGGTTTCCTTATGTGCACACAAACTTCTGTGTTGCAGTTTGTGCACATTGCCTCTAGTTCTGTCAGCAGACACACTGAAAAAAGCCTGGCACTTTCTTCTTTACACCCTCTCTTCAGATATTTGTAAAATATCTCTCAGCCTTTCCTCATACCAGAGATCTCCAGTCCCTTCATTATCTTACTGATGTTTTGCTTTAGTAGCTCTGCTTGCACTGGAGAGTGCAAAACTGTACATGGTACTGCAGATGCGGCCTCAACAGTGCTGAGGACAACATATCTGAGAATAAAGACAAGCTCAAGATGTTACTTAATTATATCCAACATCACTGCTGAATACTAACAGAGTATGTTGGTGCACTAAAAGGAAGGTAACATGCAGACAGCATTGCCCACAACTCTTTGTCAGATGTTTACTTGAGTGTATAAAACCTACTAAATTCAGGAAAAGAAATAGTCAGGGGTTTGCTAGCCTTGAATAGAATCATAGAAGGTACAACATTACCAGTAGTGCCCAGGGTATTGACAGATAAACATTTTGTAGCTAAGAAGGTGCCTGAAAATGCCACCTTATATTTAAACAGAATCTGTAGGACCTGAAATCAGCTACTCTATTTTATGATGGAATTTTTGAACTGTGTTTGTAAGACAAGAAAATGTTGCTGCAATTACTTTTTAGAGTGTGGGACACCACTGTCTGGACAAAACTGCATAAAGTAGAATTACAAAATTACAAGTATTTGTTTCATACTTCATGCACATGTAACCACCTAAGAACTGTTAGTGAACTTATGGCATTCACTATGAAAAAAAATATAAACTACAGTTCTTTTTTAAAATGCAAGTAACTGCTTTATTAGATTCATACTTTGCTTCAAGCATGATCTGAAAACCAAACACATTTTAAAATATAAATGACAGATCTGGAAAAAGGTTTGGCTGCGTCTCATAATCCAGATGCAAAGACTAATAGAATATCAGCTGGAGCCTGAGGCTGGTTCCAAATAACATCTAAACTCTTGACATTTTCAGTTCACATGGAAGTGTCTCTCAGACACTGGGTATCTGACATGAACTCACAGAAACTGCATCACACAGTTTCTCTGTTTTCCTAGAGAGCCCAGACTACTTGAATTGTCCAGTTGTCCCATGTTGCTTCCTAACTCCTCTGCTGCTCTGTGGCAGTCTGGCAGGAATATGTCCCCTGCATCTTTCTGGAATTCACTGTCATTCCACTGATGCTATATAGACACTAAATCTTGTCTTCCTTCTTCAATATGGAGATTTATCAAACACTCCATAGATTTTGGTGTATCATTAGAGTGAAAGTGCAGTTCCAAATGAACAGATGAATAACTATGAGTTGCAAGCAGTTATGTGAAATAGCATCCAATTGGCACCCACATTGTATACCTCATGGTTTATGTAGCTTCCAGTTTTACTACATGAAACTTTCTTTTCTAGTCAATTTTCAGTTTAAACTACAGATAATAACATTCTATTTTGAATTTGGCCACTGAGAAGTTATGTGCCTCACATATTAAAGGCAAAGTTCAGAGAATAGATAAATGGATGATTCCATTTTCCTACAGCTAGAGATGGGAGCCATATAAACTATTCTCCCTCAAACATCCTCAAAAGGTGAAAAACAACACTGATTACCTGTTCAGAAAAATATGCTTACCAGGAAAGACCATCCATTTTAGCAAATCTGTTGCTTCCAGAAACGAGCCTATCAAAGCACTGATTAGTAACTTTGAACTTAGCTATAAAGCAAGATGCTCTGAAGAATCAGTGCTTTCAAAGTCAGTCAACTCTGCAGTTATCAGTTCCATGGTGGAAGCCTTCTCTGGTACAGATAGCATTACTAACACCCAATCCAAGATCAGTGTACTCCACAAAATAAATTGCCAACAAAATAAAAAGAAATATTTCAACTTTTGTTTGCCACAGATCTAGAAGGAGTTTACAGAAGGAATGATCTGGCCCTCCACAATTACATTAAGCATCAGCAGAGCCATCTGCCTTGATACCTTCTGACTTCAGAGCTTAGTCATTTTTCAGCTGTAGCACTCCTTGCAAGATAATGGTGTTTTTTTCATAACACAGAGCAAGGAATAGTCACCTCCTATTACAAGTTGAAGAAATACAGAGCACCATATCCAGTTTTAGAATCTAAATTATGTCAAACCAGGCTATAAAATAGAGTCTGGATTTGCTGACACTGTATCTAGACAGACTTCTGGATCCTAACCCTCAAAAAACAAAGCACCTGCAAGTGGTTAGAGGGTTCCCTTCTAGAGTGTTTAGAACGTCACTTTACCATGGCAAACTGACTGTGCACAACCTTCAGCTGCTACTGCGTATAAAATATTCACATTAACAACACATCAATATAATGACTGCTGATGCTAACATGGACCTCTTATCTTCACATTAGCCACTAATCCAAATAGCCATTAATAGCCCTGTATAAATGGATGTACACACACCAAAACAATAAATCCACTTAAGGAATAGATTATAGCTCTTAGCCTTTAGGCAAACATTGTCTTAGGCTTTAAGCAAACATTGGGTAAGGCTGAGAGAGGAAGAAGCTGTTCGGTCATTACAGAGTTTTGTAAGAAGTATTTTCTTTCACTGGTTTTCTTCCACATCTGCTATAAAATTATTATGTACTTAACCTACACATTTTCAACACATCTGATCAAATGTTAATTTTATATTTAAACCCACTAAAAGATAAACCCACTAAAAAGTTGTGTAAATACACCTATTTAATCTCCCAGGCTTTAACTCAAATTCGGCTTTGGTCAGAAACGTAGAAGAGTCTAGAGATCTCATCCCTGTGCCTACAAAGAACGTCTGTGCCCATTACAAAAGTCACTACACGCTCCGTCCCTTCTCAGAAGAAGAATAAGACATGAATAGCAGGGAATGTGTCAGCCAGGAATGAGACAGTGACAGAGCAAAGATATTAACACTGACTTCAGCCAACAAGACAAATGTCAATTTCAAAAGCATGAAGGTTGTCTGCAAAAGGATTACAAATAAGGCACGGAATAAAGGAGCAACTTTTGCCCAGATGTCTGAAGAGATTTGAAAGAATGCTATAACTGCATTTTCTTGTACAGTATGTTGAAGTTTTATCTTAGGACTCAAACACTAGCAAAGGACTGTATAAATGTAAACAACATCAATAACATGGATTCCATGAAGGATGTCATAATCTGCATATCTCTGTTGAACATGTTTTAACGACAGAAAATAGCTTCAGCTTTGTAGTAATGGTGCATAAAGACTCCAAAGCTGTAATATAAGTACAACCTTCCTAAAAATTCCCTGGTCCATGCATTAATTAAAAAAAAAACCAACACAAAAAACCAAACCAAACCAACCAACCAACCAAAAAAACAACAAAAAACCAAAACCCAAAACACCAACCAAAGAACCACTAACCCAACACAGGAAGAGAGAAAGCAGCTTGCAAGAAATTATTTGCCTCCTGTCCCAAATCAACACGCTTTAAGAAAAAGCCTTTGAGAGGAGCCTCTTTCTCTACAAAGACCACTTATTGGATTTTTCCCCTATATAATCTCCAGAATACATGGCTTCAAAATTTCAAAAATTGAAAAAGCTTCTCCATTGCACCTTTTTGGTTAGAAAATGTTAATTCAACTGACAACCACTAGACAGTTCACATACCTTCAGCATGTACATCCTCATTTAAAATTCTCCACTATAAGATTAACCACAGGCAACTTCATTAAAGAATTCTCAGTCTTTAGTCTACTCTGCAAAGCCGTATTCTTTAGGCAGGCTTTGGTCCTACCTGAGAGAAAACATTACTAAATGTTTTATCTTATAACAAGATTTTACCAACTATTAGAGTATTTTGCTAAGCATGTAAACAACATGTCAATTTTCAGCTGCAAATCACATATTTCCAGAAATCCTGATTGAAAAAGTACTTCTAACCTTGCCTTCCCATATAGTTATATATACAGGTCAATTTAAACCAAGAGTCCAATTCAGAAAAAATACAGCTACATATATCCATATACACATCCCTGAGTATTTCTTTCAAAAAGTTCCCAAGATTCCTTGGGAAAACTTGGATGAATATAGTATTAAGTGTTCTAGTAAAAAGAGCAAAGGAAAAAAAGCAAGCATAGGTAAATGATCAACTAAAAGTATCCATAAAATCCACAGTCACTGATTAAGGAACTGTGTTCAACACAGGTAATCTTACATCCTGATTTTACAGCTCTTCTTTCAACAAAACTTTTTCTTGGCAGTGATCCTATAATTTAGATACTAAACACCTCTCTGAGACTAGAGAACATTATTTCATTAAGTTCATTAAATGGCAGAATAGCAGCTGGGTGAACATGCGCTTTCTCACATGCCCTCAAATACAGGGGAGGGAAGGATGAGTTCTCCTGGTCCCAGAGTTGTTCCTCCCAGCTCCACTCCTGAACTCACAGGGCAATGGAGAATTACAAGTGCAGCAAATTTAACCAACAGCAGTAACTATGTGATTATTCAAGCAAGGTCACAAATGCATGTACATCTCAAAGAGGGGCCATGATGAGCTGCACTCCACAAAAAAACCCATTTTTACATCCTAGAGGTAGTTATATTTCTCAAGACTCTTCTTACGGACATGGTAAGGCTAAAAGTGGCTATGACCTCTTCCTGCCTCAGGTCACCAGGCAGAACATTTTTACTCACAAAAATATTTTTATTTTCAAGCTGTTTTGCTAAGATTTTCTACCTAATAATTTTTTGAGCATCTGTGGGTCACAGTGTATCATCCTTTCTAGTATTAACCAGTAGGATGCAAGTCTATTATCCTAGATGCAAAAAGATCCTGAAGCTTTTCTTCCCTCTTCCTAACTGTACGAGACTTACAGGTTTAATAACATCTCATTGTTTTTCATCAGAAACTCCTTGGTATTAAGTAGGATGAAAAAAACCGACTGCAGATGGTTTTGTAAAGCTTCATTTTCGCCAAACATGAAACACACAAAAGATTTATGATAGGACACCTTCAGACTCCTGGGAAAAATTGCACAATAAAAACTAAGAAAAGACAAGTTTCCTATTATAATAAAAAACAGTGGTCTTGGGCAGAAATGTTACATAACAGCACAGCTGAGTCCTGTGCTCTAACGTTCTCTCTCAAAAGCATAGTTAAGAAATCTTGTGCAGCTGTACAGTCACGCGTAAGAAATTAAACAAATTATTACTCTTTTAACCACATCTACTAGATTGGCGATCATTCATGACGCCCATACTTTACCACCTCCCTCTGCCGAGAAAACAAATCCCTCTTTCATTTGAGACTGATACTTCTTCTCCTGACTCCGATCTCCATGAAAACACCCTGCAGAGTGCCTTAATATTCTTTGCAGTTTTGTCTACAATCTAGCAGATTCTCCTACTGCAAAGTAAAGTCTTATTTGAGTGAATTTGATTCTTAAACATTTCTTTCACGGATTACCAGATTAGAGATGTCATTCTCTCAGGATTCTCCTCCTTTCAACAGTTTTTTTTCCCCCTAGTGCTATTCAAAACTGCTGGAGCCAGTTCTATTAACAAGTTCTTCTTATTACAAGTTCTTCCCATAACTTGTCTTCTCTGTAACCCTATGCTGACCAGGTAATTCTTATTCTCAAGAAATTATAAGTGTGTGTCATCTTTTCCTTAAAATAAACTGCCACTGTTGGAAAAAAGCTGTATCTTACCCTTTCAAATACTGCAGACACTCTGACAGTAGGGGAATTGCTATTGATATCCTGCCAGTGTCATTTATTGCATGTGTAGAGGTAATTAACACTGTAAAAAAGTTTGTTATCATTGATACTTCCCTCTATATCACTTCATCATAACTCCATACAAAAATCTGTCAAAGAAGCTACCCACTTAATTCCATGGTTTTTAGTGTTTAGGAAACTAATACTCGTTCAGGAACCCCTACACACTAATTTAAAAAAGAACAGCCCTCTGTCAATATAGGTGTACAAAAAGACTTCAAGGTATAAAGTTTGCAAGCCCAGATTCAAGAAAATGAAGGTTAAAATCTATACTTTCTAAGATAGCTACTTTACTAGTGGTTAACAGTGCTATGAGCTTCTCTGAATGAGAATAATTCACAAAATTATTAGCACTAAGTGGAGTGTTAAGAACCTATATCTAGCATTATCTTCTAGATATCCTTGGCTGGCAGGTTTCAGGAACTTCAAACTTACATTTTCTTACCTAGCTCAGTAACTTGTCGATCAAAAGGACAACGAACTGCTCTGCCATGAAGGGGAAGCCGGGTAAGACAGTCATGGCAGACAGTATGGCCACACAAAAGCAGCCGGGGAACTTTGTCACCTTGCAAAGAAAACACATCTTCACAGACTCCACACTCAAGAACCTGTAAGTTAAAAAGACCGTATTTGGTTTTGAGCCGATAAAAAAGCAGTAAGCTTTTGTCACAATTTATTTTACAAAAGTTCATGTAATCACAGCACATAAGATGAGTCAGGTGAGTCATTAATTTTGCTTTATGCACACAACAAACGATATTTTTGAAATAAATAAATAATTAGACACAACCAGAACGTTTTAACTCCTCAGCATCCCACCTGATGACCTCATGACTACTTCTTGCCCACTTCATTAAATACAGTGCCCCAAGGGAAGCTGCCCGGTCAAGCAGCACAACTAAGTAAGGAGAAACACGTCGCAGGAACATGAAGCGGAGGGCAAGACCCTGATAAAGCGGAGTGCTGGCCGGCGGAGAGCTTCCCTTCGCAGCTGGTACACATAAAGAAGTCAGTCGCATCAAGTTAGACACTTATGAAGCTATAAACGCAGCACCAAGGCAACGGGAACAAACAGCTGCGGGCCGGAACATCTTAAACTGTAAGCTAAAAGGAAAACTGATGGTCACTTAGGGGGAAAAAAAATAAAGAAAGGAAACCCAACACCGGACAACCTCTAAGCCCTGCCACTCCAGGGTATGCCTCCTGTACCACAGATCCCTCGCTCCCCCTCCTCGGCCGGCACCGCCCGCCCCGCCGCAGGAGCCGAGCCAAACCGAGCCGCCGCCTTACCTTCACTGCAGCGCCCGCCGGGCCGCGCCCGCTGCCCCCGCCACCGCCGGGCCCGCGGCTGCCGTCCGGCCCGGCCGCAGCCCCGGGCTTGTTTACAAGGAGGGCCGCCATCTCGGGGAGGGAGGAGCAGAGCGTCTCCGCAGGAAGAAGCAGGGAGCCGCCTCAGGCACCGCCCTGCAGAACTACAGAACTACGACTCCCATGGTCCTGCGGGCCGTCCGTGCCGGCGGGCGGAGGAGGAGGCGGTGCGGCCCCGGGCCGCCCGCGGAGCCCTGGGTGCTGTAGTGACGGCCGCCGCAGCCAGAGCGGCTCCGCCCAGCTCTCCCCGCCATAGTGCGGGTGGAAGCCATGGACGTCAATCAGTCCAAGCAGGAGCACTTGCTGGCTCTGAAAGGTACCGACAGCGCGGCCCCGCCGGCGCCCGCCCGGCCCTGGTCCGGCGGTGAAACAGCGTGTCCGATCCGCAGCCGAGGGTGTTTCTCCCCTCCGTCTCAGGAGGTGGATCGGGGCAGGGCCCGGCGCTGGGGCCTGCGGTGGGTGGTGCCCCAGGGCACAAGGAGGCGGCGGGGGCTACTCTGGAATACCCCGCACACGGGTGTGCACCTGGCGTGGTGGGGCTGCGGGGCTGCTCGGCGTGTCCGTGCTTTGCACAAGGCTTCGGTTGTGAGAAAACGTTTAGTTAAAATTTGCTTTCCAGTTCCCCTTGTTTTTCAGGACGAGTGGACGTAGTCTTAAACTATGCCGGAGAGGTGGTAGACTGGGCGTTAGGAGGGATTTCTTCACAGAAGGGGGGATTAGATATTGTAATGGGCTGCCCAGGAGGTGATGGAGTCACCGACCTGGAAGTGTTTGAGGAAAGGCCTGGACGTGGCACTTGGTACCGTGCTCTGGTTGACATGGTGGTGTTCAGTCATAGGTTGGATTCCATGATCTCAGAAGTCTTTTCCAAACCAATTGGTTCTCTGATTCCTCTTTGGGTGGATTTTGCCCTTTTCACCGTGTGCTCAATGCATAGCTACCAGGCCTACTTTCTTGATTCGGGGATCACAAATAGTGAAAATAAAATTGTGTGTGTCTCCTGCAAGCCTTACAAAATTTATACAAGAGAGCCCTCTGAAGTTTTTGATAATTTCTGAGTAATAAATGCTGCTAGTTATGTTGGTGCAATAAACAGTTGGTTAAAATCTCAATTCTGCAAGCATTCTAGATCAGTGAGGATGTCCAGATGGATCAAGTAGTGCAGGTGTGGGGTTCATTTCAGAGCCCATCTTCTAGTTTTAAAACACTCCTGGATGGAGTTTGTAATGGTATCTGCATGTCACAGTAAAATTTGTTAACCATAATTCAAAGCTCAACAAGCCCTTTTCGAATATGTATATGTATATACACACAGAACATGAAACATCATGAGCTGACAATACAAATGCATTTTGATAGTAACTAATTCAAAGCAAAAAGTTTTATGATGGGTCATAAGAAACCAGTGCAGTCCTTGGGCTTGTATTGAATTTGGTGCAGTGTCCAGGCTGTAGATTTTGCAAAAGAAGTGAGAAAGATGTGAGGGCTTCTTTGCATTGTGACTATACTAAAGAGAATCTTGACAGTGCAATGATTAGGCAATCCTGGATTTTATTATTTTAGTAGTATTTTATATTCAGGGCACCTGAAATGATTGCAAACTTCTTAAGAGGGTGGGAAAACAGGAGTGCATGTTATACTTATGTTTCATAACAGTGTTTGTGGTTTTCCCTCCACCATACTCCTGCATTTAATGTATTCTTTTTATGAAAGTATAAAGCCTTTGAGTAGTTAATGAGTCTTTTAATTATTCTAAAAGTCTGATAGATGAAGCAATTATCAGTTCCTTGAATTAAGGTTGCATGTATTGCTTGGCAGCTCTGAGACTAAAACTGAATGTTGTAGTTCTGATATGAAACAGAAACAGGCAACTTCTCTTTGCCTAGAGCACTTCCCTTTTAACTTTTTACTTTAAAAACTGCTGTATCAGTCAGTACTATTTCAGGAAGGGTTTTTGTAACACACACGTTGCTTTATATGCCCTGGCTTAAAATATTGATGTGTAGGAGAAAAACATTAAAAAAAAATTGTCGGCTAAATTTGAGAAGATAGGCAGTAGTAATTGTATGTCTTTTAAGATACATAGCAAGAATAGTGATGGATGGCAAGTGTGAGATGGTGACAGAAAAAGAATTCTCTTGCAAAGGGACTGTGTTGAATAAACAGTGTGCATGTGGATAATGTTCAGTGTACTGAAGTTACACTGGTAGTGGTGGAATACAGCCACTAATGTTCAGCCTAGATAAAGTAGAATGTTCTAATACATATCTCACTTATTTTTACTACCTGATTCTTTTTTGAAAAATGTCCTAGCGATGTTTGTCTTAATATGGTAGTATCTTATTGTTTTATAATACTTCTACTTTAGGTCCTGTTTTCCACTGATCTTTGCGTCAAGGAAAAGGAAAGGGCAAGGAAATTCTAGTAAATAAGATGTTTCAGTCTAGATTTGAGAATCCTAATCAAGACACTGTTTTCCTAAGACTGTTTTCCTAAGAATCACTGGATTCCTATGGTACAAGCATGGAAGTGGTCTTGCATTATCGACCACATCAGAGAGATGTAATAAAACTGCAGAAATTTGCAGAAGCAGCAGTGAAGGAGTTTCCAATTCGTCAGTTACCAAGATTTGCACCCTGGTTTCCAAATGATTTATACAGACTTCCCCTCAAACCAAAAAAGCGGGCACCTGTTATTTCTCGTGAGGAAGCAGAAGAATTAAAACATCTTTCTACACCTTCAGAATATGTTATAGGATCTCCTGATTACGACTGCACAAAGAATCTGCTTGACTTTCAGTCTAGCATGAAACATGGTTCAGCTTTAATCCAAGCACAAGCTGTTCACAGACCAGTTAACTTGGACTATCAAGGACAACCACCACCTAAAGGAAAACAAAAGTTGAAAAGGTCTTGGAGTATCTCTCTCCCTAGCGCTAAACTCAAAGAAAAGATTCTTCCTTTATCTCAAGAACTGCAAAATAATTTGGAAAGACTAAAACTGCATGCATTTTATAGAGCAAAGTGGACAATTGAACAATCTATTTGTAATAATGAGAATTTGGAGGACATCTGGATAAAATTGAATAGACTCATCCAGGAGAATGAATTGCCCTCTTGCAATGCTACTATCCGAAGATCTGTGGGACAGATATGGATTTTCTGTGATATATTATACTGTGAATATGTTAGAAATATTCTTAGGGAAAAGCTAAGCCTTACAGATAAAATGAATTTGCTTGTACATAAATATGGAATTATATTTAGTTTATAATTTAAGATACAGTTTAATAATAAAATTACTGTCCAGAGTACTGGAGTTTTTAAGCAGTTTAGAATATATAGACTTTAGAACAACTGATGAATTAATAAGGAAAAACCTACTTATATTACTTTGCTACAGTTTTCTAACTAACGATATATTTCTTTAACTTTGTTTTGCCTGAAAACTTATGGTTCAATTAAGATTAGTAAGTTTCTGTTTGGCTTAGTACTGCATTTTGTAGCTTTTCTTTGCCTTGGTGGTCTAAAAGAAAAAAATTAAAGCAGAATTTCCAGGCTGTTTTGGCAAGCTGTGTCAGATAATAAAATCTATGCTTTCAGTTGAACAAAGTACATCCTTTCTGCTTCTTTGAAATTAGGAGAAGGAGAAGTGTTTTTAAATGAGTTGTAATAATTGCTGTTATATCTCTAATTACTTTTGACGTTAAGAATTTCAAGATCTGATTATTTCCTGGAAGTAAGGTGTGCGAGAGTCTTTTTTAATGAAGGCATATCCCTTGCATGAAGCACAAACTTATTTTATGTGGCATGAATGCACTTTATTAGTAATGTTAGCTGTATTTTCACTGAAATACTAATGATAGCTTCAGTAGAAATTGTGTGCTGAAAAATACGAACAATTTAATAATTGCTGGTTTACAGCTTTGGTAATAAGATTATTTTTTCCTGATGTTTCTGTTGTTTTGTCTCTAATTATATTGGGGAACAAGAAAGCAGTAGTGAGCACTAGAAAGCACTTCCAGCTACAAGTGAGGAAATTAAGAAATGAGACTTCTATACATAAACTTCTGTTTGTTGTCATTATGGAAGGTAAAGGTCTCTGAGGGTTTAAACAGTCATAAAAGGTTGAGTTCATCATGACTTTTTGTGACCTGAAAGAATAAAGTTTTTGAAGGCCATACTGTCCTTGCTCAATCGAATGTTTAGAGGGTCAGTAGAGAAGTTAAACTGGGATTGATATGACTGCAAGGTATGCATTTCTCTTAGGCACTTCTGCTAACTCTAAATAGTTTTGCTCTAGCTGGAGATCAAGGTCTATGGCATCTGGAAAAGGAGGAAAACAAATGTATTTGTAGATTGTTAGATTATCATTAATGCTAATCAAATAAAAGTGCGCATAAGCTTAACAGATCCCTCTGTGTAAAAATAAGTAAACTCCCCTTGGACTTTTACTTACACTTTTTGTGACATCCTTATGTTGAATAATTATATTTTATTATAGGCATTGCATTTTTTAAAATATTAAAATTAAAGATATTGCTCAGTTTAGGTGATTGGCATGTATTTTTGAACTCTGACTGAATTTTAAGGGGGTCTTATATTGACATTTGGGGTGTTTGTGCCACTTAATATGACCACTTAGCAAAATTAGTGCAAAATGCTCTTTAGTGTAACTGCGGGTCATTATTGGTTTTGTAGCTTCTACAGCCAAATTATTTCATTGAAATTATATTTCTGAATTTAACATTAATAGTAGCAAAGTTTCTTTGTGTATCAGCATTTTTGAAGATATAATGAAGGGGAATGCAATGTGATTTGAATTTTATTTGATGTTGTATTTTGTGTCTGGGATCTTAGAAGAAAAGTGCTGAGACCTTGTCCTGCAAAGATACTGTATTTTCTAATATTAATTTGGTAGTCTTATTAAATAAAATAATATACCTATAGTAGTTTTTCTCTGTTTTGACTTCATTCTGTGATGTATTTATTTATTGCCTGAAACATGACTAAACTTTCTTTAGAAATAGTTTATAGTTTATAGTTTATACAGGCTTAGTGTAAATTTGAATAAAATTAAATAATGCCAATAATATAGTCCCACTATATTTATTTGATATCCTGGCGAAAGAGCTAAATAAGCATCTTACTAAACAGAAGGAGGGATCACTGTCACTGTGGCTGTCAGCTTTCTTCTGCTGCTTTGGGTTGGCTTATATGAGAATAATGATAGATGCTCTTCTAGCTATGAGCACCTGAGCTGGGTAACTGTCATGTAAAGAGCGAACACCACCTGAGGCTGCCCTACAGAATTATTACAGTCTTGAGTAACACCAGTGTACCAGCTGAAATCCAGGCTTTCATTTTGTTCTGTTCAAGAAATGCTTAGTTCATATGCACGTACAATTCAGTGTTTTATGTTTTTCATTTTCAATGTTGAATGTGGTTTTCCATTTACTCTGTTTTATATATCTTTTTAATATGCCTCATGGTTTTAAACCTTCAGAAGTCATATTTTTCCACTTTTCACCATAACAAGGAGAAAATGTTACCTTTTTACGTGAAAAGTGAGAATTGTTTGTGTCGATGCTAACTTGCATAGGTCTGCTGTATGGTAGTCTAAGTTCTTGTGAACCAGCACAGCCCATTGTACTCAAATGTATATCGAAGTAATTGAATATTTTACACCACTGGAAACAGTGAATGCTATCTGGATATATAAATTGTAGAAAAGTGCAATAAAAGTAAAGCCTCAATACACATATGAGTGCAAGGATGTTGATTAACTTGTTGCAGGCAAGAGAAATCCTTTTGGTTTATTTTTTAGTTTTAGTTGGTTTTATGTTTATTAAGTTTCCAAGAAAAAAACCCGATGATTTTTACATATTCAGATCAACACCTAAGGTTACATATGCTCAATTTTGTTTCATGTGAATGGTTTCATGATAAGCTATATACAAGATTAGGGCCATGGTTAATGTAAATAGGGAAGAATTAGTTTAAAAAGTAGCATCTGAAATCTGTTATATAAGTAAAAATAGTGTAATTTTGAGTATGAGTTAAAATAGATTTTGAAATACCACTTTCTTGAAGTATAGTTTTTTAAGTAGCAAAATCTCAATGATTTTGATTTTGTCAGTATCAATAAAATGGTTATGTTGTTCCTCAGGTTTTTGTGCTGGTTTTGCTGGCTTGAGTTTAAAGGTTGTGGCTTAAAGAAAAAGCAGATATATAAATAATGTAGACCTTTAGACTTGTAACTCTACCTTCTGTATGTGTTATAGATTAGGGTGTAAATGCAATTCCTTATAGACTGGTGTTTGACTGAAAGGGTTTGTCTTAGCCATCTTGTCCCATTCTAGAGCAACGAGGATTACAGGACAGGTGCTTAACTGAAGAAGTCCACAAAAAAATTAAACTGGTAGACTTCTGAAGACCACAAAACCCATAACGCTGTAACAGGTATAAGACGTTTAGCACATAAAATTGAAAGCAGTAGATGTCAGTGCACCAAGGGAACAAAGGAGGAGGGAGCAATGCCATTACCAGTATTGGATCTCAGAAGAACAGGGAATTTTTTTATATTGTGAAAGGCCAGGTGATCCAGGAAGGTGTTACCCTTTTTCAGGCTAAGATTATTCGGTGGTTGTGGTTTGTTGGGGCTTTTTGGTGGAAGGAGAGCAAGACAAAATTATACTTTAAAAAAAAATTAAAAATATTTGTTTAATTGACCTGTGGTTTATTTTCTGATTTTTGCAGTGATGAGGCTAACCAAACCTACTTTATTCACTAATATTCCGGTGACTTGTGAAGAAAGAGATTTGCCAGGTAAATCTTTTCTACTGACTGAATGTTATGTATGTCTTACCAGGTTTAAGCAATGTGACCATCTAAGATATTAGAGGATTCTTATGACCTCCCATAGAGGGGGGACTCTGAAACAGCAGTATATTTTAGATTTGGTAATAACTGAAGGAAGGTACCAAGGTGCACTCTACAGCTCTTGACCTACAGCTTTGAAAGCTTAGTGATGATACTCAAAAGCATGATCTCAAAGTCTGAGCCATTAACACAAAATTGAAGGCAGTTCTAAGAGAGAAATGTGTAAGTGGAGAAAGCTTGTCATACCTTTTGTATCTGGAGAAAAGGCCCTGGTAATTAGAACCAACACATGAATATTCTATGGAAAACAATTTTGCAAGACTGGTTTTGAATTGTGTTATGCTTAGTGTGCCTTCATAAATTGGAAATCCCTGGGTTGTCCCACAGAAATAGTTGGAAGTCTAGAAATCAAGTATAAGAGTCAAAGGGAAGATTCAAGAAAGAGGATTGTGTGGAAATACAAACCAAGCAGGGGAAGAAAATAAATGAGGTTAATTAGTTCTGTTATGTACTGTGCTTTACTTGGGTAGAATTTCCCTTAAAATTCAATGTTAATTTGAGCTATGCCTTTGGTTGGGATTGTACCCTTCAGTATGTATACTGAATAAATTATTGGATACAAGTGCATGGGAGTTAAATTATAATTTAAAGGCAGGCCTATGGATATGTTTTTTCACCCCTAAATAAGTTTATTGTAAAATAAATATATCTAAAAATAAACTACATCTAAGTAAGTGATTAAGTGTCTAACTTAAATGTAGACAAACCTTTAGACTTAGCAAATATGTAATTAATAGTAACTTGATATTTCTACAGGTAATCTCTTTAATCAACTCATGAAAGATGATCCTTCTACTGTAAAGGGTGCAGAAACTTTGATGTTAGGAGAAATGCTGACTCTGCCTCAAAATTTTGGGTAAGAAGGAATTATTGTAACTGTAACATGCAAGGTTTAGGATTCATTTAATAATAATGTGTTTGTTACTTCTCTTTCTATTTGAACACCATTGTCATGCAATGAGATTTTCAGTCATTTTAAAAATAACCTGTGGTTTGATTTATAAATCTAAATCTATATATATGTGTGTGTGTGTGCTACCCGATGTTTCTTTTCTATAGCATGACTGAATTTAATAAGCATTGAAAGTTGAAAGAGATTTACAGCTGTGCGTGAATGACTAGTGTAATGCTCTGCTATAAACCCCATCTTATATTAACAGAGTTTACTACCGTGGTGCTTTGGGTACTGGAAGCCATCTTCTTATTCATCTCAGATATTGAGCTGGGAAAAAAAATCTGATTTGTTTGCTCTTTTTTGAAGCTGTTTTTCTTAAAAGGATGGCTTCATAAGTATGGGTGTGAAGATGCCAATATTCTTCTAGGATTTAATCCGGCAAACACATGTGTGTGTATGTATTTTTTAAATTAGAACTAAAAGATGTTTCAGTGACATGTTCTGGTTTTTTAGTAACTGTTACTAAAAATATTTTTTTTTCCTGAACTGCAGAAACATATTTCTGGGCGAGACGTTTTCCAGTTATATTAGTGTGCACAATGATAGTAATCAGGTTGTCAAGGACATACTGGTGAAGGTATGTGATGATAAATCCACTTACTTGATTTATAAAAAAAATGATGAGTATGTTTTCTGACAATATATTGTATATATATAATGCTAATTTATAGGCTTTAGGAAATACATGTCACTTTTTCTAATCCAGAAAATATACATGGAAATTGGGAACAGTAAGACATAAAAATAGAAATTATTATAGAAATCTTTCAAGATTAAAATGAAAAATTATGATTGTGTCAAAAAATGGATATATTACAGAATCACAGAGTTGTTAAGTTTGGAAAAGACCTCTAAGATCAACAAGTCTGACTGTTAACCCAGCACTGCCAAGGGCACCAGTAAACCATGTCCCTAAGTGCCACATCTACACCGTCCCCACAGGGTTAGTGACTCAGCCACTTCCCTGGACAGCCTGTTCCAATGCTTGACAACCCTTTTGGCGAAGAAATTGTTGCTGCTATCCAATCTCAACCTTCCCTGGGTAAACTTGAGGCCATTTGCTC
Source organism: Lepidothrix coronata (assembly GCF_001604755.1). Classification (NCBI taxonomy): domain Eukaryota; kingdom Metazoa; phylum Chordata; class Aves; order Passeriformes; family Pipridae; genus Lepidothrix; species Lepidothrix coronata. The sequence continues at coordinate 9,116,431 of NW_016690211.1, forward strand.
TTGTCCTATTGCTTGTAACTTACGAGAAGAGACCAATCCCCATCTTGCTACAATCTTCTTTCAAGCATTTCTAGATAGCAACATGGTCCCTCCCCTGAGCCTCCTTTTCTCCAGGCTAAATGCCCCCAGCTCTCTCAGCCACCCCTCATCAGACATGTGCTCCAGACCCTTCACCAGCTTCATTGCCCTTCTCTGGACACGCACCCTTCTATGCAAAGCTTCTCTGAAGAATGGGTCTAGCAAAACTTTCACAGCTAAAAATATGGAGTTATATACATTTACTTGCATACTCAATGAGGTTGTCAAAACAAGTCTGTGTAAACTGCACGCTGGTTTGTATTTTGTATGAGTTGTTTTCTCGTGCTACATTTTTGTTTTGCATTTTCTGTTGAACAAATAAAACACTGAAAGTAGAAATTCCAGAAGTCATTGTGGAACTCAATGTAAAAAGCAAATAGAGATTTTATAAGTGGCATATTAAAGGACTAGACCACTTACAACTTTTCGAACTTTTCTTTAGCTTTGGTACGTTTCATCATCTTAACATATAGTATGTATGAAAGTGTTCAGGGTACAAAATGCTCAGTGAAACCTAGTACTTTATAATATAAATTACTTTTCTTTAGATGGTTTTAAGCAGCTGCAGTTCTAACCAATGCTTTGTTTTTCTGTCTCCAGGCTGATCTTCAGACAAGTTCTCAGCGTTTGAACCTTTCAGCTTCTAGTGCTGCAGTGGCAGAACTTAAACCTGACTGTTGCATTGATGATGTGATCCACCATGAAGTAAAGGAAATAGGAACACACATGTAAGGTTTTAAATTTTTCTGTTGTTGAATGAGCTTAAATGAAACTGCAGCACAAGCATTCTGCTTCTGATATAGCATAGATTTAAAGTAACTCAAAATTGGTTTTTAAAAAATTATTTCTTTTCAGCTTAGTTTGTGCAGTAAGTTACACTACGCAGACGGGAGAGAAGATGTATTTCAGAAAGTTCTTCAAATTTCAGGTATTGTATGAAGTATTCCACTCTACTTTTAATAAATGTGTGAGTCTTGAAAACTCATTTTAAAACATTTGACACTTCAAAAGAACTTTTACGTACCAAAAATCTGTTCACTTTTAAAAGTGAACTATTGAAAGCCATCACTTCAAACTTCACATGAACTGGTGGTTTCTAATTGTCATACACGTAAACATTTCAGAAATAATAAATATTACATCTTACAATTTTTTTTAATTTATAGAGAAAAAAATTACTCTTAAAAAAATCCCTTTTTATAGCAGCCAGCTTTATGACTGTTTTTAAACAGGATTTTATTGGACATTGTTCGTGCTGACTTTGATACATCTAACCATTGAGTTTACAGTGTAAAATTCTGATTTTTCTTTTAGTGTGTGTAACCTTTTTTAAACTGGAACTTAGTGATTTGTTTTTTAAAGGAATCTAAGTGAAGATGTCTGATGTACTGTATCTAACTAATACCCACAGAAGTAATTGACGGAGTTGAAACCTTTTGTTCCATCACACAAATTTCAAGACTTGAGATTGGAGTAACTGAGGAAAGCAGGAAAATACTGTTATCTGTGGACTAATTCTGGCAAGAAAGAGTCTATTTTAGCTGTGTATTTAATGGCTGTTTGGGGATTTTTTAGAGAAATGTATTAAGATTTGGATAATTGTGAGCTCTTCCTCATGGAATGGAAGATACTCTCACAGAGTATCTGGCAGTACAGGAACATTATGTAGTTTAGTCCTGAAGTTGTGTCAGGGGTGGTTTAGATTGGATGTTAGGAAAAGGGTCTTCACCCAGAGGATGATTGAGCACTGGAACAAGCTGCCCAGGAAAGTGGTCACAGCACCAAGCTGACAGAGTTCAGGAAGTGTTTGGACAATACTCTCGGACACATAGTGTGACTCTTGGGGATGGTCCTGTACAAGGCTGGAAGTTGGACTTGAAGATCCTTGTGGGTCCCTTCCCGCTCAGGATATTTTGTGATTCTATGAGGTGATTTCATTTTGTAGTTTTTTAGTATTCTGTCTAGATACTTCAGAAAAAAATATTTCAGTCTTTAGAAGGTTAAATTGCCATTCATTACGAAGAACATGTGGATATCGCCTTTTGCAACCGGACTTGTCTATCTCGTATTGGCCTTTTTAGCCACCAGCGCACTTGTAACAAATGTGGGTAGAGTCCTCCCCAGATCTTCGTTCGTGAAGCCTAGCCATGATGATGACAAAGAACATCCAAGTACTGTTAGTATTACCTTGAAATGGCACAAACTGATTAATCGAAGATGTGTTTTTTGGCAATCCTAGGGAAAATCATTCCATATCAGTTTTTCTGTTGCACTCCCTCTGAATGCAGAATCTCTTCAGAGTTTCTTCATCTTTAATGAAGTTAATTTTCATCTTTGTGTGCTCTGTCGTGCTCTCCTTGTGAAACTGTTTCCATTTCTCCATTCTCTGTCCCTCGGTTTAGTGTTGGCTACCTCTGTCCCCTCTAGGCTTTCTCTGATCACTTACACATGCATCTGCAGGTTTTCGCATCTCATATTCTCTCTGCTCCTTACCTTTGTTCTTGTCAGAGCTTGGTGTAAGATGTTGATTTGTCTCCTTTAGATTTTATATGTAAACTTATTTGTGCACATTTTTCTGAGGTCTACATGCGTGTTGTAATTACGCATTGCTGTGGTTTTTAACTGAACCCACCACAGACAATTTAATTGTCAAAATAGCTAAGGCTAACTGTCTGTCAAATTTGAAGCCCTTCCTACAAAGAAGGAAGCATAAGAGCTTCTTAAAAGTTACATATATATATATATATATACACACACACTTTTACACCATTCTGTAAATACCCTCTGATTCGTTATGAGAAAAACTCTTCACTGAGACATTTTTGCCATTATTTGTAGATTTGACATCGAGACACTGCCTAGAATATCTGAGAACAAACAAAAAGAAGTGTTATAGAACACTAAACCATTTCTTTACAATGGGAATTGATGGCTGCTTGTGATCGAGATGCCACCAGCTATTTTATAACAAACAAAAAAAAATTCTCTTTGACAGATTCTCAGCTTTTTTACATTTACATTTTTTATCATGTTTTAAATTGAACTGGTTATAATCAGCTTCTTTTTTAAAACATCATACTTAGTTTAATTCTGATTGACAGTGCCTTTATGTTCCAAAGCTTTCTCTGAGTAATAACAGCATTATGCTTAAATGGAGAAGGAATGATTCTTTCTGGGGTTTGGTTGTTGTTTAGCTTTGGTGGGTGATTTGTGAACCTCACAATAATTATTTGTATTTTACTGGAAGGCCACTCGAAATTTACTGCAATGAATGGAAAGACTTTGTCTATCAGAAGAGAGAGAAAAAAATCAGCATGCAGAAAAATTACTAAGAAGCTTACTGAAGCAAAATATTTGGCTGAAAAAAGCCCTACTCAACCAGCAAAGACCTAAATTAAAATTTTAACTTTTTATTCTGACTAGAGAGAGAGATAGTTATGAATATTGGAAAGATTTGAACTTTATACCTGTTATAGTGCAGAAATCTCTCTGAAGACAACTTTTTAATCTTGAGTTCTTCAGTGCTAAAAGATTTGTTTACGACTTGGAACGTTAGGGGTCTCTTAGGATGCAGTGCATTTATGTGCAAACAAAAAAAGTTTTCCTATGTAAAGGCAAATAAATGTCTTCAGGAATAGAATTTAAATTTGTTTCCTTACAAGTGTAATAGAAAATTTTTTCTTTCAGTTACATCACTGTATATACACTTCATATTTGAATGTGTTAACTGTAGTGGCTTTATGCAAAAATTCATGTACTTAAGAACTAACACTTGAGAATCGCTTTTATATCATGGAGTTGCTTTCTTTTGCTGATTGAATCTCATAGACTAAAATGATGTATTAGATTTTTTATTTCTTGAAACAGCTGCATTTTCAAGAAGGAAGTGAAGGCTAGTGTGGTTTTTTGTTAAAGCTAGTCACATGAATAGTTCTCTATTTCTTTTATTTTAGAGAAGCCCTCAGCAACCTTTTCTGCAGAACTCTGAAGTACTTGTAAATATTAGATAATTCTTGCTTACTCTTGAAAGCAAGTGCAGACCATTTCAGGATCCAGGATGAATGTGATGTTATTTTAAAGACATAGATCTACTTAGAACACTGGATTTGTCTGGTTTTGTAAGAGGCCAGTGCTTAGGTCGAGAATTACTTGTTTTCAGTATGAGAAAACTGCTTAGTAGGAAAGCAGTCAAGTATGCACAAGTAAGAAGCAACAAGTATATACTCTTAGTTGTGGGGCTTTAGCCGAGTCAGTTGTAGCACATATTCCGTTATGCACCTGTTATGTGTAAGATCAAAAAGAAAAATAACACTTCAGTAAAAGACCCTAGCACTTCAAAACAGTTTATGCTGAAGCTGTCTGAGAAACCAATTGTCCATCTTTTTTTCCATTTCATTTCAGGTTCTTAAACCACTAGATGTGAAAACCAAATTCTACAATGCTGAGGTGAGATCTGTGTGTATTTGGGTATTTGGTGTGCTGGGTTTATTACTTCATATTAGGTGCTTAGATTAAATTCAAAGTGCTTTGTATGTACACCTTTCTGAGAAAGATGATCAGTTTTAAAAGGAAAAAAATTATGATAGATATATATTGTTTAGTTTTAAAATAGGCTCTTGATTCAGGGTTGAAAGAGAAGGTAACTGAGATAGACATGTCAAGACCTTAATATAATTGACTGACAATTTTGCATATTTTCCAGTTGCCCATGAACTCAGATACTTTCAGTTATTATTTGTATATTTAGGCTGGTAGAGTACTTACTGTAAGGGAGATAAATTGTTCACAAAGCAGATGACAATTTATCAGAGTGGGGACAATTTAATTTTTTTTAAATTTAAATTACTTAAATTTAACTTAAATGTAATTATGACCCTTCCATTCAGTAATTTAATTTTTAGGTTTGTGACAGTTACACACAGCACTTTGAAACTATATGACCTTATATATGCTTTGCATGTTTATTTGGACATATTTGGTTATTTATGGTAAGAATTTGGTAGATGTATGTAGGCCACAGGCTTCAAACCATACGTTGATCAGGTGTGAGATACCTGAGTAGGGTTGGAACATAAGCACATGGTTGCGTGCTTTATAGAACTGCTGTTATCCATAAGTGGGAATGTCTGGAAATGTCTTCTGCTGTGGTTTAACAACAAAAGAAACAAAAATAATCCTAAAAAATTAGGTAATTCCTCTTGGAGCAAAATAAACCCATATTTAGTGTCTGCATTATATTATTGTTTCAGATATCAAGTGTATGTTAGGGGAGAGAGGGACAGATACCTTAAATGTTGCTATCTCTCTATACTTCCTCTGTAAGTTTTGTTTTGTGATGAAACACTAATGGAAATCAAAACCTTTTTAAGGTAAATTCTGGGCAAACTTTTGACATAGATCAAAAGTATTCTTTGTTTTTACAAAATTGTTATACTGACTGGTCTTGAACTCCAGTTCTCAATTAGCTACCAATTCCTCATGGTAGAGATCTGTGGGAAGCTTTTGTGTTTGAGCTGGTGTGTGTGGGTTTGGTTTTTGGTTTTTTTTCTCTGTAGAGGTTTTTTAAAAGGCTGTTTGAATGCCTTTTGTTCTTCATGCTCATGACTTTGTGCAAGTCCCATTACCGTCTTACCCATATGATTGATTGAAAGAAATTTAAAAGAAAATATTTTGGATGATATTAACTGAGCAATTTTCATTTACCTAGGAAACGGATATAGTACCACTCCTATTTAATTTCTGGAAGTATGTAAAGTGTTGCTGTATGTTGTGACCATAGAATTCAAATAAATTTTCAAAAACTAGAAATAAGTCTTTGATTAAATGTTGTGTGTGATACTACATTGCTATGAAAACACCAAGGCATTGATCCTGACTATTATCCTTGAGAGCAGGGGAGAAAAGAAAATGGTATGTGTCAGTTACTTAGTTAACTAAAGGTCTCTAAAGGTTGTCTAACCAGTTAAACTGTTATTATTAATACTACAGGTATGATGCTGTCTGTTCATAATGCCTTTCACTAAAATTATTTTCTATTAATATTCTAATGATAATCCAGAATTTAATTTTTTCTAAGACGAGGAATGATGCTGAACCTTATCTTCTTGCTTGTTGCTTATATTGCGGTAGCATCCAAATCGAGTCAATCACTGAAATTTGTGCACAGAACACATGCCCTGTTGCCCTAACCTGCTGCAATCCCAAGATTGAATTACCTGCCTATAGAAAAGCTCTCACTGACTTTGATGTGCCTTGGAAAAGGCTTTGTAAAAGGTTCTGTTCCTGCAAACATGCACAGGGAGGCAAATATGCAGACACCTAAGATAAGAAAGTTTGCAATTAAAACTGAGTTTTTGGAATGATGGATATTTAAAAAAGTTTTTCCTGATAGTATGCCAAATTTTTGTTATAACTTGCTACATTGTAGCTTTGCTAGGACACATTACCACATTGGGGTTTTTTTGAGACCTTATATATGTGGATACTTCAAATTATTTGTAAAATGGCAGGGACTGTTTTTCCATTTCATATACGACCCATTGCATGGATTTAAATTTAGGACAAACTTGAAATTGGTCAAAAACTCCCTTTTTTTTGGTCAGTTTGTTCTACCATATCTTGTCTGTGGTTTGTGTGCCGTAAGCTCTACTTTGGATTAGTTCTGAAGCAAAGCTAGTAAACCATGTAACCATACTAGCTATAAGTTATTAGAAATGTAGTTGTCATCTTTGTTTGCATCCATTTTTGTTTATGTTTCTGTCTTACTAATGCTATCTTGTTTAGATGGTGCAAAAAAATGCAGAGATGCATTTTGTTTGAAAGTTAGCCTCCTTTTTCTTTAACATTTAACCCTAATTTCTCTAATGTTTTTTTTTTTTTATTTTCCCATTAGAGTGACCTCAGTTCTGTGGTAATTTTTATTTATTTTTTTAAAAATATGTATGCTTTTTTAATTGCTTACCTGTTTCTGTGCTTGTTATTGACATTCTTTTACAAACATAATGGAAAAGCAATGTTTGTTCTGCCTATCATAAACAGATGTTTTCTTGTTTTTATATGTGCAACTGATCACTCATATGGTTAGCTCTTTCTTTAATACCCATTGTTGAAACTCAGAGTTGATTATTACAGATTCTTGCTTGTGGGAATCCTCCTATAAAATACCTTACCAAAATTTTACTAGATTCATTATTTGAAAACAGGAGTGATTCTCTCCTAAAATTTTTCTTATTTTGCCCTTGGAAATGTAGGTTTCACTACAGCACTGCTTGTGTAAGCTGTGACAGAACTTTTCACATCTCGTTGGTGGAGACAGTGGGTTTGAGGAGAGAGCAGCAGTTGGATATTCTTTGTTCCTTTTGCTAGCTGGAACTGCACTTTCCAACTTTTAACTGCATGTAACAGTTGATTGAATTAGTATGTTACTTCTGCAGTCTGATTTCACTTTAAGGTGTGCCTTATATTGAAATATAGTGCATATTTTTAAGTATTTAAGGGGGGTGTTAAACCATGTGATATTAAACCAGATTACAAATAACACAAAACTAACTTGCTTTTTCATTATGCTGCTTGTTTTTTCTTTTCCCTTTCAAATTAGCTTTTCTAAATTTCTGCCTATGGTTGCTGCTTTGAAAACAACTAAAATTTGGGTAAATGGACACTTTGAGCAATGGATTTTTGGGATATAAATGGTATCAATTTTAGTGACAGTAGTAATGATTACTTAGAACCATGTTTTAGTTGGGGTTATTTCCAGGTCCTGGAAGCATGAGGTGTGTCTGTAACCCATGGAGCCTGCACAGTTTTCATTGCCATATATATGCTATTGTCTGATTTTTGTGCCTTATAAACACAGTAAACAAGAGAAAGTTACACAGCAATTCTGTATTTCTCCTTCTAACACAATATTTTTGAGACTAAACATATTTTGACTGTTTTGTCCCACTTTTATTTTGTAATTTACCAGCAGGACTCCATTTGTATAAAGAAGTGATTTATTTAAACTGATTAAAAGAAACTATAAGCTTCTTTCTACTTTCCTCATAAAAGTACTTTTTAAAAATTTATCATAACAAAATAAACTGCTTCAATCTGAATCAATAGACTACACTAGTTCAGTTGGAAGTAGCCTACAACAATCATTTAGACCAACTGCCTGAATCAGTAACTCTTCTGTAAATACAAATTCGGTTGCTACCCCTTTTTTTAATTTGAATTAGCAATTTGGTTTTGTTTTTCACTTCTCTGGGGGCTCTTACCTCTAGTAGACTGATCCTGTGCCCTAAGATTTTTAGAGTTGCAAAATGACTTCATTGGTTTGCAATTCCACAAAAGATGTGAGGCAAAACCATCTCTAGTTCCATGTGTTTTCATCTTTGGAAGTGTAACAGCCTTAGGTTTCGTTTCTGTACCAGACTTGGTCCTTCAATACCATCTTTAGGCATTAGCTTCAGAAGTTCTGAAGGTACAGCACCAGTTAAATTGTCAGATGCATACAGTATTGGTAACCTTTGGCACGATGGAGCTGAGTGAGAGAGGAGGCTGGATTTTGTGTTTTAGCCAGAATGCCAGTGTTTCATAATAATAATAAAATCTTAGAGCATGTACATGAAATATTTTTTTCAGTTAAAGAAAAAAACACACACTTACTTCAATGTTTTTATACAGCTTGATGCACTAGTCATCTGGCATGGCATGTTGTGCACTGCAATTCCTTACCATTTATTCTATTTTTAAATTTTTTTAAAATAATTTGGATTAAATCTTGAGTTGCTATTAAGTTGATGAAAGTCTTGGGAAGTGGTGAACTGATGCATTACAAATAAGCAATAGCTAGAACATAGGAAAATTATCCCACATCCATTGTTTGGCAAGATACCTGTTGACTAACACTTTTGCTCCTATTGTTACTGGGATTAAGGTTTTTTCTTGCATTAATTAATTTGATTTGCAGGCATGAACTAAACACATGTGATTTTTTTTAACAATAGGACTGTCTACTCTGTTCAATAACACTAATCACATTTTCATGAACTTGCACTTTTTTTTTTTTCCAGACAGATGAAGTGTTTCTGGAAGCTCAAATTCAGAATATCACTACCTCTCCAATGTTTATGGAGAAGGTTTCTTTAGAGCCATCTATGATGTACAGTGTTGCAGAACTGAACACAGTTGACACAGTAGGGAAAAGGTATGTTCATATTCAGGATACTTAACTTTGAAACTCTTTGTATTAGGATTTCATGAGATATAAGCATTACAGTTAGTTGTCTGTAATGGAAGGATTGCACTTCTTTGCTTGATTAAAAAGATCAAATTCCTGTTATGTATTCAACTGGAAAATCTGTTCCAGTTTTCTTTTCATAGAAACTATTCTTAAAACTTTATAATTCTACCTAGTAATCTCCAGCCTAATCCTCAAATAATTTCTAACATGGATGACATGGTAACATGAAAACATACTATTTTTTCAGTATCTCCTATATCATATTTAGCCCACATCTGGTTCTGACTTGATCTCTGTGTACATACTTAGCCTTACAGGACCTGATATGTCCTTGCTTCCTATCAGTAGAGTGGTAACTGTTTTCAATTGTTCTAATCATGATCTAGCAAGGCAGCAGTCAAGGTGAATCAGTGGAACACCCATATAGGATCTTAAAATATAAAAATTTGTTATGGTGAAATAAATTAAATTGCATTTAGTGTCCATTAGTAGAACACCAAATACCAGAATAACTGACTACTGTGATACAAAAGCTTGTGAAGTTAATTTCAGCTGTTAGTGCTTTGCACTTGCTTGGGTTTTTGGAGCAGGTGATGTTTGAGTGCTTCTGTAGAGGGGGCTAAAGTGAAAATTCTGTCTTCTTGCCTGTTGAAGGGGTCACCTGTAATATAGAGGAGCATTGTTCTTATAGTGTTTGCATCTGCTGTAATGATTTTTGAACAGGAATCTTAGTAAATCTCAGTGTAATGAAACTGTGAGGGAAACCAAACAGCAAAAGAAAAATTAACAGCATTGTTGTTTAAATGCTGAGATGCCAGATAGTAAATTATAATGTGTCAAAGTGTATTTCCATCTCATTTCTCTCTGGCTCAGATGAATAAGAATGGGTTTTTTTCCCCACAGTCCTTGGTGGTACATAAATTCTAGTATTGTTTTCTGTTGTGTTAAAAACAGAAAACTGTTCTGTGTGTTTTGCCATTAATAAAGTATGAACACACACACACACTGAGTAAGACTGGTGAGAGATGGGGAAAAAAGGTTGGGTTTCAAGTCTTTTTCAAAATTACTGTTTAAATTAAGACCCAGTGTGTTTTTTTTTGTTCAGTGAGTCTACTTTTGGCGCAAGGACTTACTTACAACCTATGGATACACGTCAATACTTATACTGTCTAAAACCAAAGCAAGAATTTGCAGAGAAAGCTGGAGTAATAAAAGGTGTAACAGTGATTGGTAAACTAGATATTGTATGGAAAACCAATCTGGGTGAACGAGGAAGGCTGCAAACTAGCCAGCTCCAAAGAATGGTAAGGTTAATTCAAGTGTTAAGTTAACTAAGCGCTCATTTCTAAGGCAACTCAATGAACAATTTAATAATGACTTGGAAAACGTGAGCTGCTTACTTTCTGAACCTCATGTTTCTATATGTGTTAGAGAGTTATTTCTTGTATTTCTTCAGTGAAGTGTGGATAACTTAATGGACTGTGCATTTTAGTTGCCAAAATCAAGTAACCAGTGTTGCAAAATACATTGGTTAGAATAAAATTATCTTTGAGTAACAATTTTTATGTGTAATATTACTTGTCTTTCATGTCCACAATTTTGATTGAATCTATTCTATTCTAGTTGATTTATAAATTGATCATGAATTTTAAGTTGTATTTACTAGCTTGCTTAAGTTAGCTGCACAATGTGTCTGCTCTAATGGCTAAACTTGACTTGCATCTTTTCAATTGAGGATGGTAAGAGAGATATGGAAGAATAGTTAAAAAAACTTTGAGAAATGAATCTTAGTCTGAGTTTACAAAGCTTATAATTGGGTCTCTACCTCTGTCTTTCCCCCAGTCCTCATCTTCTAGTAACTGAGCAATTCTGTAGGGAAATCATACTGACTGAGAACTAGGCAAGCAAACTTGGATCGTGGAAATTCACAGCTAGTCACTGAAACTTCTCTTTATTTTTAATTGAAGTGTAAAGTGTGTGTATAACCCCATCAAATTAGAAACTGCCCTTTTTTGTGAACTTAAGTTACTCCTGTTACTTTGAAACTTGTTGCTTATTTTTTAAGAATAAACTGTCCCATTTTCAACTGAGCTTTCCTATCATTTCTCTTAAAGACAGATTTTTTTCCCCCTCCCTAAATCAGTATTGTCTCACACTGCATCCCTTCTTGTTGAACATTTGAGTATTGCACATGAAGCACACTCCATGGTTAGTTTTGGTCACCTGTCATTGGTTTGTGCCTCATGATTAACAGAGAAACATGAGCAATCTTGTGTACTTCAAGCAACATATGTTTTTAGAAAAGCAGCAAATACTTGGGCTTTTTCCCTTTCGAGTTGCAGTGTGTGCAGCTCCCTCTTGTCTTCTCCTCATTTTTTAAGTGCTGTCAGATTATTTAATCTCTTGGCTTCGTTCACCTTTAATCATTTTCATCCTAATCCATTTGCCAGCCTTACTGTTGCCCCCAACACCCAGAATTTTGCCTGTACTGTGCCCCTCTGTCATTGCTATGGTTCAGATCAGAAATGCATTTTTGAAACAACTATCCTGGATTACCCCTACATACCATAATTTGGTTGGGGTTTTTTTGTGGAATGGTCTTGGAATTCACAACTACATTCTTTTTGGGTGACATTAAACCAGACAGATGCATGTCCACAGTATGCCAAGGGTACTCCACCTGCTCAAAGGCATTCAGTGCAGGACTAGACTAGAACCAGACCAAAGTTAAACATTATTTTTGAGCAGGACAAGCGAAGAATTGTCTAGTTGATTCCATACTTTCGAGCAATTACCTCAATTTTGGATGAAAGCTACCTTGCTTCTCGTGGTGTTACTTCAAGACCTTTACTTCTAGCCATCAATTCTTGGAGGTATCTCATTTCTAAGCTCAACACTATGTGCCAGAATAGGTCTTCTCATCTACTCTGTTTTGATTTGGCCAGTTGCTGCTAAGTTTATTCTATAAAATACTGCTTTTATTGTGCATTTGTGTATGGGTTTTTTCCCTTTAATGTATCTCTTAAAGGAAGAGCTCAGTGTTACAGCAAACAGTGTTATGTTGAGGGAACTGAGTATAATTTTCCAGTTGACTCCTCCCTGTGACCTAATGCAGCTGAATATATTTGTGTTTTTCCAGGACTGAGTAATTACTTCTCTTTCTTGAAAGATTCCAGATGTACACTGCTCAGCTGGTCTGAAATCCCCATTGGCTTGACATCCCTTTGCTTACTGTAATGTTCAGTTAAATATGCTTTCTAAAATGTCATCTGTCGCTAATCTGTAATGGACTGTATGTGACTAAAACCTGTTTCAAGCACTGACTTTCTGAACCTCTTCAGGAATATCTTTCAATTAAGCTGTAAATACAACTTTCACTACAGCATGATTTTATCAGTAGACTTGGAACAAATGCAACAACTAAGCCTTATCAGGCAGGACAAATTTTTCCCTTATTATTTCGTTACCGTTTATCATTTGTGGGGATTGAAAATCTAAACCTGCTTTTTATCTGCAGATTACCAGTTTGAATCAGCCCTGGTTGGTTTTAACTAGGATAAGGTTTGTCATATGAAATGTGCTTGACTCTTGACAGAACAGGATAGTTGATAAGCGTTCATATTCATGTGACTTTCTAACTGGTGGCAATTAATTATTTTGGCAGAAGCTTGGAGGACTGAAATGGCAGGGAGAATGAGCAGCCTCTTATTTCTTTGGATGTGGAATAGTGGTGGGTTTATGCAGGAAAATTTTACTGACATTGTCCATGTAGATCTGTTATCTGCCTAACAGGTCTCAGGATAAAGCAGATCTTCTCAGGAACTGTATATGGCTATTCAGACTTTAAGGGTGTAAACTATCTGGAAAACTAGTAATAATGATCACCCTTATCTAATGAATTGTTAAACCTGTGAAGAAGGTGATCATCAGCAGTGGATAGAGAACTGTTGTGATTTGCATACTAATCAAAAGCACAGAGTCAACCTTCTTTCTTCAAATTCCTCTTATTCCAAGCTTCTTGCAGTAAAGGAAAACTTGAGTAGTAAAAACTTCAACTTCACTATTCAAAATCTGAGTATACATTCTTCCTTTTCAGGCTCCTGGCTATGGTGATGTAAGGCTTTCTTTGGAGACAATACCAGACACTGTAAATTTGGAAGAACCTTTTGACATTACATGTAAAATAACAAATTGCAGGTAACCATATCAAATTTTCTTGTGCTTTTTCAGGAGTGGGTAAGTTGTGGCTGGTTTTGTTTCATTTTTCAATAATTTGTCCTCAAACAAGTTAAAGGTGGTCTTTACTATGAGTTGTAATAACACAAAACTGCTTGAAACACATCTTATGAATTACAATGATTTTAAAAAATAAACAAAACAACAAAATAGCCCATTCTGTTATGCTCTGTTAATACTGTCTGAACTAGGAGATTGCCAAAAACTTGTAGAGGAATTCCATGGAGCTGTCTGTAGTATTATTTAAGATTGTACCTCATACTTTAATCACAAATCGTCTTAGGGTTGCAAAAGTGATAATTAAATGATATAATTCTAAATAGAAGTTGAGGGCAGGGATTAAAGCGTGTATTTAGTCTGCAGATTCTTCTCATGATAATCTTGTAGTCCATCCAAAATGTTAGCAGTATTAGTTATCCAGTACTGTTAAATGCATGATAGGATGCTCGTGTCAAACAAAGCTGAACTACTGTGTGTCAATCTTGCTTGCTGCCTTATAATTATTTATAAATTCTTGATTAATAGTAACCTGAATAATAATCAAGCTTTCACATGTCTGCAGTCCTTGAGTGCTTAAAAAAGCCCACAGGTTTATTCTTGTTTTTCAATTTTCTCTAGCAGTGAAAGGACTATGGATCTGGTTTTAGAAATGTGCAATACTAATTCCATCCACTGGTGTGGAGTTTCAGGAAGGCAACTTGGAAAGCTGCACCCAAGTTCATCCCTCCACCTTGCACTTACATTGTTGTCTTCAGTGCAGGGATTGCAAGTAAGGCATTAGCACAGTTTTGTTATAAAATAGCTGTTTTATAAGTTTAACAATTCTTTCTAATACCAACTCCTAAAAATATTTTTCCTTTCTAGAGTGTCTCTGGCTTAAGACTTACAGACACGTTTTTGAAGAGAACATATGAGTATGATGATATTGCACAAGTCTGTGTAGTTTCTTCTGGAGTCAAACAAAGCTGAAGAAAAAATTTCTGTGGTTCTGCTGTTCTTGCTTTTTTTTACCAACTTCTTGATGTTTTTGCCATCAAATCATACATTTTGTTTGTACAAACAAACAAATCCCTATATAGCTGTAAATGTAATTGTGATGATTTAATTTCTCTGAGCATTTCTTGAATGTTTTAAAATCTTTTAAAAACATGCATATGCATTTTATCTACTAAAAATAAAACCTTTGAAAAAAGTGTAGCTCTAGCAAATTATATTGCAGTAACATAACATCACCTCAGCATGGGAATGAGACTGAAAAAAAATAGTAGAAATTTATACTTACTTTTGTAATTATAATTATTTTTTAAGTATTTAAACCATTTAAAAATTATGGTTCTGACAAAACTGCTTCAGTTTGAAGGAACTGACCATTTAAAGAGAAGCTCCTGGAATGTAAACCCCTAAAAGAAACATTTTGGAGTACCTCGCATGGCAGTGTATTTGCATGGAACACACACAGACACAGGAAATACAACTTGATAAAGGTATGACATGAGAGAGTGCAGCTGGCACTGTTGGGGCACTGGCAGCTACAAAGTGGATTATCAGCCAAAGACTCTGCTGGTTGTGGCTCAGTCTTTGAAAAGGAATAATACAGCAAATCTGGCCCAGTTATCTGCAGTCATGAGCAGAGTTGTGTGTCCCTGCAATACAGGGCATGCTGTAAACAGGCAAGTTGTTTCCCAGTTAGTAGGGAACTGAAAACTAAAACTGAAATATCTGTGGTCACCCAGAGGTAGCCATTTAATAGAGAAAATGGTGACTGTCTTTGCTAGTTTAACACTAGGTAAACTAGTGTTAAAGATTCTAATCAACAGCTTCTTGTATTTCTTAGCTGCCATGTTGGTAATTAGCTCCCTTAGTTAGTTTTGACAGTATTTTACTTAAGGCTTTCCTATGTATCAAATCTGTAACCATAGAATTCAATTTTAAAATATTGTATAAATTTAGGACCAGCTTTCTAAAATGAGGGAATAAGTCCATACAGGAAAAAAATTAATTAGAACTCTATCCTGACTATCTAATAAAATGCAGAGCAACCAACATGAACAGGTATTTTAAAGAATGCAATTTACCTGTTACATTAGATACATCAACAGATTAAACCAGTAAAACCACAACTATCCAGACAAAAAAGTAAATAACTTTATTTATAATATATCCGCAAGATAAACTGACACAAATTGAAGGAGATGCAACCATATGGTAATAAGAGGTAGGAGAGATACAGAAATGGTAGAGAAGCTGCATTATGCCAGTATGACTTTTTGTAACCATGAAACAGTTTATTCTAAGTTGCACACAATTCTTTCTCAGTATGAGTGATTTTACTTTGTACTTGTTACAAGACTAGAAGTGCAAACTGAAACAATTTCTAAACTGAATATTTCATTAGGTATCTTTCAGACATAGTTAGACAAATATACTCCCACGCAAGCAGATTACAGGAGTTTACAGTTTAGTGCAAAATATCTTCTCTTTCTTATATGCTGATATAAAACCAATTAGGTGTAAATCCATATTTGCTCAGTTAAATGATAAACTGCAACTGACGTTAAATTAAAGAAATTTACAGGGATTGTGGTTTAGCAAGATGAAAAGTTCAGTTACTACACAGGAAAAGATTCCTTCTTCACCCTGTGATTAAGACATGTTGCATGACAGAAACAATCTAGCCTATTCAAGGAAAAGTAGACTTTAGCATAAATACTCTCTCTGTTCCTGGATTCAATGGAAAAGCATGTAATGAGAGCTCCTGTTACTGTTTTCACTGTTTTTTGTCTAGGCTATAAAGCCCTTTTTGTTAATATACAAAAAACAAAGATTGTTTACTAGTGGCAGTATGTTTAATTGTGGCAGTTGAAGAACGTTTCTGAAGGGTTAGCTAATACCATCAGCATTTTAATAAATACTCTGTATTATCTCTACTGGAGTAAACCCTAAACATGACAGTATTGTAGCATGTGAAATATTACAACTCTATGAAGATGATTTCAAGAGTAGTTTTCCAGGTAACTAATCAATGCTTAATTCAATTTAACCTTGGGGATTATTCTTCCATAAATCCAGTGGGCTACAGAGCTTGTACTTGACAGTACAACTTCTACGGCCACTCTTTGAATAGTAATATAGTCTGCCGTTCTTAAGGAACTCTCAAGAAGTTCTTGACATTCTTTCTGTCTTAAAGTAAAAAGGTAATTGACTGCATCAAGATTGCTGTCACAAAGTAAGGATAAATAGAGTTTGTAGAGAGATACTGGCAGTGCTGTCCAGTCCACTTTGGATGTATTGGTTCCCCCTATCAAAGTTAGTGAAACAGACTTTTGAGCCGTTGGAGATATGAAAAAGAGAACTACAATGAACTGTGAAGTTAAGGAGGATATATGCTAGGAGTAGTGCTCCTCTCCTGACACAACATACTACTCCAAGTAATGTACAAACACTTGTACAGTGTTTGTAGCCCACCTACAGCAGCCATTGGTCTTTTCTGTAAATGGTATCCTGTCCTGCTAAATGTAACTTTAACAGTTTTCTTGGGATCTGAGCTACCTCTGAAAAAAGATCCTGTTAGGGATTTTCTTTTTTGTCAGCAGATGTTAAGTTATAAACTCTTACATGGAAATGTATTTAATGTAAAGCTTACGTATCTCCACAGCCTCAAAAAAAAAGCACCTACACCAACTTAAAGAGAGAATTAAAAAAAAAAAATTAATGCTGTATATAGGCAAGCTCTATTCAATAAAGTATGAAACTTAAAAAAGCTATTAAGCTTTACATCTTTATTCAACAGATGCTAATATGGATTTCCTAGTTTTGTGTTTTCTCCAATTCCTTTCATTTCTCAATGGATCCAGCTGCACTTTTCTCCCTGGTTTCGCAGATAAATACTCATGCCATAGATGCACACTTGTAATTTTTTAGAATCACGTACATTACTTGTCTCCATTTGCTTCTACTTGAGGAACTCTTTTTTGAGCACAAGATCAATCAGATATAAAGTCTGAGGTTCAGGAGTTCCTGTGTATTTCTCCATTTTGGAGTCTGTTACTCTTCCACATACCTTCTTCCAGACTAACTGGCCAACAGAGATCACTTTGTCTTAGAAATCAAAGCAGGCTCCTCAAATTGGTTTGGATATACAAAGAGGAAGCCTCCCTAGAGTAAGAACAAGTGTCTGAAACAGAAAGCAATGTTAACAGTAAGCAGAGTAAAAAAAGTTAACATCATAAAAGTACAGAAGAGCAGTGGTCTCTGAAAGAGTAAGATTAACTGAGCAAGAAAAGCCAGGTTAGGAAGAGAAATACTACAGAGTGGAAAAATCATGACAATATAACCATCATTTTATGTGTACTTATACTTAAAAAAAATCCCCAATTGTTTAAGCCAGTGCTTTACCACATAGAATAGAAAAAGAATCCTTCTAAGGCAGTTCTTTTTTAAATAAATTTTCAGTACTAGTTATTTGTATAGTCACAGGCTCAGTTTTAGCTTATAACAGTTAAGAATTTTAAGCTTATGCTAAATACTGCATACATAATGTAATACAGCTTGCCATGCCTAGGAACATAGTGCTGTAATGCTGACCTCCAGGGCTATCATCATTATGTGAGGGTATACATGGCAGTAGAAAAGCCTGAAACTTCCTAAAACTTTCCTTTCCCAAGCCAAGTTTCACTTTGATTTCTGTGTATTATCCTACACAGAATTATTGTCTTCTCTTTCTCTACGATTTTTGGTACTCCTTCATATGGAATCATCTCTCTCCCTCCTGCCCAGTAAAGTTGAAAAATATGTTACTCGTGATGGCCCCTTTACAGACTTAAAGAAACAGACTTCTAAAGCATTAGTGTTAGGTATGATCTAAGGGCACAGCAAATGGGCCTGTTGTTTCAATATCTGACAGAGATTACAGCCATCACGGTTCTCATTGTAAGAATAATGTTCCTTTTACAGCAGCATTTTAGAATTAAGTTGTTATGCAAGATCAGCCCACTGCAAAACTCCTTCCCCCTCAATAGCCCTGGAGATCATTCTAATGCACATATTGAAATGACTTGGACTTGAGGATTTTAATAAACCACCTATTCAGTGTATTAATTTTCAGAGGAGTAAGTAGACATAAACGCTATGTTCCAAGTTATGTGCAAGAGATCTGTTTAACAGATTTATTCTTGTTTGCAAACACACACAAAGAATTTTCTGTCTTCTATTCAAGCAGAAGAGTTACAATGGTGCTTTTGCTACTAACTATGGTATGCATTCTCGGGTTGTACATCATTCCAATTCACATGCCTCCTTGAAGTCAGGAATGCTCTTCAGTGCTGCCGCTCAAATATCTGCTCCGGATATGATTTCTCAGTTGCTCTATGAGCTCAGGGTTCTGTTGCTGTATCTGCTGTGCAAACTGCTGCCCCCTGTGTTGAAGTGAAAGCAGCAAGTGAAAGCAGCATTTGTAAGAAAACAGGCTATCCCGATACAGCTGAAAGGTGCATTACATTGGAGTTAAGACTAAAGATGACTTGATTTATAGTATCAAGGTATTTGTAGTATTATGACTTTATCTGGTTAAAGTGTCTCCAAACAGGATTATCATGAAATATTTATTTTCATTCTTTAGCACTTCTACCTGATAACATACAGGAAAAAGTATTACCTTACACAGTAAAACAACACATCTGCTCCAGTGATTTGTTCCCTTCTTTTTGAGAGGATTTATTCTAATTGTTTAAAATAACTACTCTTAGAGTTGAAGTGCAACCTTATGTTAGCTTTCCAGAAATACAGTGTGCAACTGCCAGCTTCTACTTGTGAACGAGATGTCATTAGTAGAAAGTAAGCATACTATTACATCCTTATGTCTTTTATGACTGAAGTAATATCAGTAATCTCTGTAACAGTTGTAGCTTAAGAGTTAAATTAATAGGTGACATTAATTCCATGTAAAAAGTAAGTATAACACTGGTTTACTAGAAAAAAACAAGTAAGTAAAAAAATACTACTTCACAAATAGCCTAGCTTGGCTTCTCTGTAATTTCTGCATTTTGCCCAAGCAGCAAATTATCAAGACAACTTTAAACCACAGTGCAGGTTGAAGAAAAGCCACCATTTTCATATATCTCTGTGTTTTTTGTGAAAATAACATTTGGTTTTTGCAGTGGCACATCCCTGTCTGTGATGTAAATTATAAATTACTACTGCCCTGAAAGGGCAAAACTTAAAAATAGTCAGAAGTGTGCTAGAATGCTGAAATAAAGTAAAATTGTATTCCTTTAAGAGAACTTGGCATATAAGCAAATGCATGCTTTTGTGGAGACCTTCCAGATGGATTTTATCATCACTGTACTAGAAAAGCCTTAGGTTCTGGTTTTTGTAAAGGTACTCTTCATTATACTGAGTACTCTGAAACCTTCCTAGTCTAAATGGAGGGATGCCAGAGCAGAACCTATGACGTGTTAAGTAAATCTGTAGCTTTTCTAATGATTGTCTGGGATATCAGGTAGTCAATTTATCCACACAATTTGAAAGCGCATGTAGGAGTACTTAAAGATTTAAAGGAATATTTTTAATAAGTGGCATTAGAAGGTAAGGGCGTATGAGAACCAGAAAGTGAAACTGAGCAGTTCAGTCATTCTAATTGATGGAAATGTACAAAGCAAACAAACAAAATTGTGGGAAACAAGTCTTAAGAGTTGTCAGTTTTAATAACAAATAGGCATACAGTGGGGCTAGGCCACAGTATAATTGGCTTGACACTATCCCTTTTAAATAGATGTTGCAGTGATCCTACTACAACTGTAACAGATAAAACTATGCAGTTCTTACTTACGCATGAATCAGGCTAGACAAATCTGACAGGCCACCAACCCCGGCAGCAGGGCCACCAATGGCATTGGACATCATCCCCGACATCCTGGAACAGTTAGCACAGTGTTGGCATTGAGGTGGGCAGGGACCTTTATAGTAAGCAGTAAACCCTAGTTCTTTTTTGAATTGCTGGGAGGAAATAGGCTGCAAGCAAAAGAAACTACAGTAGTTTTATTTACACTAAGTAAAAATAAAATTACCTTTTCAGAATACAGTACTATACACTTTTCCTCTTATTAATTCAAACCTCTAAAGACATTTGTTTTAATTGCACTCCATTTTAATACTTACAGTTGTTGAACTTGAGGGTTTTGCATTAAGCTTGCTGCCTAGAATAGACAACATATAGCTGAAATTATAACACATTTACTACTTAGGTATCACTTAGAAAAGTGTGGGGAACAAAAAAACCCCACATGCTGTATTCTGTTTTATTACAAAATTAAGCTAAGTTTATGTCTTCTGCAAAAGGAATCACTACAGGAATGTATTTCAAGGATATGAAGCTGAGACAATTTGTTACATGTTGGCTAAAAAATAGTGGTTACAGATTCAGACATGAAAATATGACAGGAAGCCAGTAAAAATAAAAACCTAAGTACCAGAAAACTAAAAAAACCCAAACAGCCAGCATTGAAAACTTTCAAGGACAAAGATTTTTTACTAGGCTTTTTGAAGAAAAGTTTGTATTTTGTTGCTTTCCTGCCTGGATAAATTAAATTCGCAACTGTTATTACTACTAGGTATTAACAGTTAAGATTATGGCCATAATACATCGTGGAGTAAGCACTGTGTGGACTTCCTTTGTAGCACAGTTTTGTGGTAACACGTATCTTCTGTGGTAATAGTGTCTCTTTACTTTGTCGTAAACATGAGGTTATTTAAATTTCTCATACAAAGATACCTCTAAAATTATACTGTGTTTACCATAGTGTAAAGGTGTCTATGGACAGATGCCATAGAACAAACAATGTGATATTTTAATGTTAGTAACATAATTCCTGCAGAAATCAGTGTCTGGATGAATACACCACCAACAGGCACAACAGAGTACCTTCTTATTCACTGTCTTACTAAAGGTACTACAAACCCCAGATATATCCAGTATTCATTTTATTGATCAATATATTGCCATATATAGATATCTCAAAAGTAAATCAACTTTCTTCTCTAGTTAAAAGTTGGATATAAAATGCCAAATTCAGGCCAATGCTATGGTTAATACAGAATTCTGGTTTAGTTTCTGCTATCAGTAATAAGGCTGATCTAGCTTAGGGGCCCAAAATGGAGGCTACAAGCCTCTTAAGTCAGACAGTGAGGCAATTTTTCCCTTAAAAACAAAACAAATAACTACACGTCAGGAAGATAAGTCGTTCATTCCTGAATAAATGAACCGTGTTCTAGGCATGTGACCAGGCATCTTCTGCAAATGATGCAAAAAATCCTTTCCCCCAAGTTAGCTCCATACTGTTGTTGTAGCTCCAACATATTGTTGATTCTAAACAGACACAGACTGAGTACATCATGTGACCAGTGAAGTGGCACACAGAGTTCCAGTGCAATTTCATCATAAATGCCATCAGAGAACTCGCTCACTCCTTCCTTACATACCATTTCTATTATTTGGACCATGGGTGCTGGTTTTGGCTGGGGTAGAGTTAACTTTCTTCATAGTAGGGGGCTGTGGTTTGGATTTGTGCTGAACACAGAGGTTGATAAGAAGGAGATGATTTTGTTATTGCTAAGCAGGGCTTACAAAGAGCCAAGGCCTTTTCTGTTTTTTGTGCTGCCTCACTAGTGAGGGGGCTGGGGGTACATGGGAGACTGGGAAGAGAGACAGCCAGGACAGGTAGCCCCAACTGACCAAAGGGATATTCCAGACATCAT
The DNA here is from genome assembly GCF_001604755.1 of Lepidothrix coronata. Taxonomy (NCBI): domain Eukaryota; kingdom Metazoa; phylum Chordata; class Aves; order Passeriformes; family Pipridae; genus Lepidothrix; species Lepidothrix coronata. The sequence goes on from NW_016690211.1 coordinate 9,138,722, forward strand.
GATCAGTATATAAAGCTGGGGGGAAGAAGGAGGAAGGGGGGGTACACTTGGAGTGATGGCATTTGTCTTCCCAAGTAACCATTACACATGATGGGGCCCTGCTCTCCTGGGGATGGCTGAACACCTGCCTGCCCATGGAAAGCAGTGAATTAATTCCTCAGTTTTCTTTGCTTATGAGCAGGGGTTTGCCTTCCCTATTAAACTTTCTGTATCTCAATGCACAAATTTTCCAGCTTTCACCCTTCTGATTCTCTCCTTGATCCTGCTGATGGGGGAGTGAGCAAGCAGCTGCATGGGGCTTGGCTGCTGAGTGGCTGTGAAACCACACCACCAGATGTATGGATCTTTTTTGAATACAGTGCACTTCTACACAAAAGCATCGACTGCAATGACCTGTTCCAGTGAAGCTACCCAAGGGCTAGTAAAGTTTTAACTGTGTTCTCAAAGGATGTAAGTTGGTTGGCTGGGGGTTTTTTGGGGGGGTGGGGGAGAGAGGTTGCATTTCGTTTTCTCCAAATTCCATTCTACAAAGTTCATTAATTCCATTTAGCTAAGAAAGCTAAATTGTACTGGAAGTAAAGGAATGCACTATATGTTATTTATATTTGTTGTTTGAACACTTAAGGATGTCAGGGATAATTTGAAACAGTAAGAACAGAAAGGTCTCAAGGTAGTTCTCCCCAAGAGTTACTTTAGTCCTTGTATTCATTGTTAACTGCTTTGTGAAGAATAGAAGATTTTCATCATGCCATCAACAAGTGTTTTACTATCAAGCCATCTACAAAAACAGCACAGCTAACCTATGTATGTTGTAAGAGAGAATCCATTGGAAATAAGACAGGCACTACAGGAGATTTATACTTCACTTCTTGTTTTAAGTGTAAAATTACATAGAAAAGTTGAAATTCAGTGTAATACAACCATTGCTATAATAGTAATTAAAACTGCTTGGCTCATTAAACAAGAGCATTTCTTAAAAATTCATTTTTAAAAACAAGATAATGTCAAGCTTGAGATATACTCACCATACTAATGAAGGCAGGATTGTTTATCAAGCTTGCCATGTCAAAACTCAATCCAGTTCCAGTCTACAAACAAATTGCAATCGAAGGTAAGTTTATCTAAAAACTCCCAGTTAAAACTGTTGTAAATAAAGAGATGCAGAGCTAACTTACAGGACTGGACATGTCTCTCAGTTTCTGTTCTGCTATTTTCAAATTTGACTTATAAGAGTCATTCTCTGGATCAAGATCCAGTGCTTTTTGGTAACTGGTAACTGCTTCTTCATATTTATTCACTGAGGTCAGAGCCAACCTAATGTGAAGTAAAGAAATCCTGGGTAGAACATAAATGACCATCAAAATATATAATGATACATTGTCTGTTCTAAGTGAAACAGTATCTCGCAACTGATTTTTTAGCTTGACCACTAAATTAAAACAAGTTTTGCTACTGCTTAGTGTAAGCACTTGTTTTTGCAGAAAAGATGATCCCTCAAGAACTCATCTTGCATTGTCTATTTCATATATATATATGCAAGTTTCATGAAAAATTCTTTGGCATCATCTAGTGATTTAGTCTCTATTTTGAGAGTACAAGCTGGATCCAGCATCTGTGAATTTTTGCATAAGCTTAGTAATTCCTCCAAGTGTTTCTTCCAGTCCTTTTGATCCAAGAGTTTATTTAGAAACGTACAGGGGTAAGTTGGGCAAAGATAGTCCAGTAACTATCACTAACATGACTTCTGCAACTTCAAGAAAACAAATACTGGACTCACAAGTTTCAGCATAATGGATTTTTGTCTCAGGATCAGTGCAAAGGTTCTCCTTAAGGCTCTTGTACTTCAACAGTTGACAAATTAGTTAAATGGCATAGTAATAAGATGCTGTAGGAAACCCTTGTATCAGGGAAGCCTGCTTAATATTTTGAAAAAGACTCTTCTCCAGCAGTTCATGAGAATACAGGACAGATCTACTTTTTAGAACAGAATTGTTTTCAAATTTGATTACTACATTTAAAACATCTTTCTTTGAACTATTCCAGAAGTCCATCTGGTTGTGGTTTCAATTCTATCCTCTACTGTATATTTTCAGTTTATACTGACCAAAAACCTAAACTGATCTTTTCCACCTTTTGTAAAAAATCTGTGTAAGCCACATTCAGCTATTTAGTACTCTAGTCCCCTCTTTTGATATGTGCTGAGCTAGAAAGTCTGGGGTGGTAAGCCTGTGCTTACCCAATAACAAACCTTAGTCTTTTGTCTCAGGCAAGCAAGTTCAATGTGTTAAATACATCAGTGACAGCCATCACTCTCAGTAAAAGTGTGAAACGCCAGGAGTTTCCAGTATTGCTCCTGGAGGAACCCATACAATATTAGTGTCTGCTTTCTTAACACAGTTACCCTCATAAAAAACATTCTCCCTTTTTGGCCCATTAACTTGCCAAAATAGTTTCTGACCAGACAAGAAATGCAATCCGTTATTTCTGTGATGCAATAGTGCTTTTTACAGAAAAAGTATTTTAGAGCATTTTACAAAGAGAGTTTCTTGGAATACAGTACAAGTCAGAACAGTAGGCAACCATTTCTTTGCTCACAATTCCTACCCAGACAGGTGCTTTTTCAGGGTCATGCTGGAAGTATCGCTTTAAATTGATACTCCCACTTTAAAATGGCTCCCATCTCTGAATACGTCTGCATCTTTCTGTGACATATAAGGAATGTCTGTCAAATCCTGAGAAAAACTGATATGCATGCATAATATTGTCAGAAAACAGATCTTCTTCAGTTGAGAAGGTTTCTGCAGTTGGGAGGTTTTTTTACTAAACATCATTCAGCCTATGCCATGTTTATGCTATGTTTACTCATCTGCTGAGCTAAGCAATTACTTGTAGCTCAAAATATGTCCTCTATTAAAACAGACAATCAAAAAAGAGAAGCTTGATTGCCTGAGAATGGTCCCACCTATACTGTGTATCAAAGGAACACTAGTCTTACAACCAAAACTCTAAAATAACCTCCAGTGTCCAATTAATCCAGCCTGTAGCTTCCCTCCCTATCACTGAAGTCAAGGGATCTTGGGTTGTGCTGTATGAAGAAACGATCTAAAGAGAATTGAACAGAACAAAACCAATTCAACAACCAATTCAGCCTAAAATTTCCAAATGAATTAATCATCTCAAAAGCTACTTAGTCTATGTTTGTATTAGTAAAATAAACTGTATCATGGAAAGTTTTCAAGTGATAGAATTCCATCGTATTTTATGATAAAATAAATGTTCCTGGCATGGTTTTGTCCCAGGTCAACATGCATTATCACAAAGAATTTTGGGGCATGGTTCAGAATTTAACACAGACCAATGCAATTTAGTAATAGGTTATTTGGATGTGGCTACTCCATACTGCAAACTAGATTTTAATAACATGGACATGAGCCATTTTGTGCCAACTGACCCAACAAACAATCCTAAGCATTTTTTAATTTACTGTTATAGAAAAAAACTCAAAAGCCATGTGCAGCATTCAGCCCACAAGCACAGTGTATTCAATGACTGAAAAAGAAAAGCTACACATCTTGGAAGAATGGCCCTTCACTCAAGTCAGCAGCCTATTCAGAGCATTCCTGACATTCTTTTCAGATAACCCACTGCCTCAAAAGGCTATATAGTTAATCTCTCAGATACTACTGAGAAAAACTACCAAAGAGACATAGCTTAGTCTTGCTAAAATATTTGCATGTAAAGATCTATTAAACAGAAAAATTAAGCCTCTACTCTTGCTAGTGAGAAGTCCCAGTGCTGTTCTCTAGCAGCATCATTAGCAGATCCACCATTCCAACTGCAGGATTTTGATTACTTGTAACTAGGTTGGAGGTAGAAAAAACCCATCATGACTTTCTAAACTGAAGTTGCAAAGTTGATAAATTGAAAGAAAAATATTGAAAACTGTTGAAATCTGATAAAAATACTGATATCAAAAATATATAAAAAGAGCTGACAGCCTGATAAGGTCATCCTCAGAAAATTGCTAGACTTTCAGAACAAGAATGTCAGATAAGTAAAACAACCTGGCTCCACTTATTTCAGAAAATCGATGGTGATTTACATCTGGGGTTTTAGTGTTTACTCAGATTTGTGTTAGCTTACCCCATTCTTCCATATGCTTTGCTGTACTTTGGATCTATTGCTATAGCATTCTCACAGTCCTTTATTGCTTCCCTGTAGTTGCTGAGCTTACTGTGAGCAGCAGCCCTAAGAAAAAGATGGTAAAGAAAGGAGAGAGCTTTGTCAAAAAAAACCCCAAACCAACAATAAAAGAAAAAACCCCAAGCTTAGACACTCACATGTTAGTCTTAACTGACTTTTCATTCACTATTTAGATAATCCTTACCTTTCCTCAATTAAGTAGAGTGAGCAAATGTTATAAGTATGTGTGTAAGTGCATTGCTAGACTATGGTTTTGGAGAACACGCACTCACCTTTGAGGACACATAGGACAAATAATTCTAAGGAACAGTTTTAGATCCAGTAGATGACTATGCACAAAATAAATCATAAAACCTATTACAAGAAGTGAAACTCTCAAGTAATACTTTACATAAAATCCTTGTTTAAGGAAGAGTATTGTATAAAATTGGCATTTTCCAGCAAGAAGTATAGTTTTACAGGTATTCAAAGGAATGCTGTGATTTTTCCCTGCTCAGTTTTTTAGAAGTCAACTCATGCTTGCAGGTAACTCAGAATACCATTTCTCAATAACCTCTGAATTACTAAATTACAATTGCATTTCTGTACTGGAGAAATACTGAATGTTGCAGATGTTAATATAATAAGATTAAAGACTTGGCCAAATTAAAAAGGACACATTAATAATCAAAACTTCCTCAGTCTGAAAGGTCTCAAATTTCTTCTTTCTTGATTTAAAACGCTATAGTTGAAATAAAGCCTTTTTCTTTTTTACTAGGATTCCTTTCTCCTGCAATTACCTCCAAACTGCACGATTTTTTCTGACTTGGATTAAAATGTCTTCAAAATGGGACTACTTACCTATTTTAAATATTTGGACTGTTTAACATTTGTCACACTCCACAGATGCCAGTGGAGGTTTACAAATAAAATGGTACAGTACTTAATCTTGCATGTGTTTGAACAGAAAATGTTTTTTCCATGTTCACAAAAAAATTATACAGCCAGTTAAAATTTCAAGGGCATCTCAGCTTTCTTTTTCTCACTGCTGTGAGTAAAAAGAAATACCATTGAAGGCAGTATGTCTCCATGGCTCCCAAACAAGGTCAAGAAAGATAAGGCCTATATTTACGCAAGTACCACATCACCCACAAAATTCCAAGCATCTTATGTTTTCTTTTAAGTAATTACATACAACACTGTGCTGATCAACATCAAGACTCATTTTAGTCCTCACAAATGTGATAGGTGATGATGAAACACACAGAGTAAAGTATTTCTACTTTTGCCAATTACAGATTTGGTGCTTAAGCCCATTCTCCTGAGGAAACTCCCAGAGATGGGAAGCTTTTCAGTCTGGTCTTAATTTCCATTTTATACCTGGATTCACTAATGTGATGAGTTTTCCCAAGGAAAATAGATGATTTACACTTTGAACTGGTGTCTTAAGTATGTAAAATATTAACAAACCACACATTTCCTTTCCCTTTACATTTGCCTCAAAACACTGAATCTTTCATTTTTATTTATCACAAACTAAACTCTGGAGTAATGGAAACACTGCTCTTAAACTAGAATATTTCACTGGGTACACTGCCACAAGGTCAGATTGACAGCACTTAAGTTAATATATCCTAAATCCTTACATTAATAATGGAGGCACTCTGGAAGGAGGCTCATTCCAGCAGGGCTCACAGATGAGTCTGCTTTTGCTCTTAGGCTGGTCTTCCAGGCAGCAGAAACATACTGCTGCAACTAGGTTAACATGCACTGCCAGGCTCATCTGCTGCTGAATCACTACGTCTTCACTATGGTGAAGAACAGATTTTATAGCGAAACCACAAAAGCAGCATTGTTATTTTTCAACAGGTCACACATTAAAATGCTGAGTATTTATAAAATGCATAAAATCTCATGGTATTCCCACACTGATGATTTTTTTCCTTAGGGAAAGCCAGCACTAGGGGAGATACAGATGGCACCTGTACCTACACCACCAGAAAAAAAAAAAAAAAGGCTTTTACTACTCTCAACAGACTGGAAATCACAGCCTATGTTATGATTTAATGTAGACAACCTAACTCACAAAACCTGATCTCAAACGTTACCAGGCATTTTAAAGCCCATATTGCACCTTTAACTGATACAGAGATGCTGAATGAGCTCACTTTAACTTCAGATATTTTTCAAATCTAACCAATAAATTCTGAATACTGAAGCTTTCTAGCCTTGTGTTGCTCTGACCTACTCCACAATTTATCTTTAAAATAATGTTAATCAAGTTCAGGAATGAAAGGTGTGTATCATTTTGATTTTACCTGTTGCAGTAATAGACTGCATTGTTTGGATCCAGTTGTATAGCCCTAGTGTAACAATCCACTGCAGCACCGTAATTTTCTTCTTTCATATGATTATTACCTGAAATAAATTACAAAAAGCTCTTAAATAGTTAGAAGATATGGTGCTCTGTATGAAAGAAATAGAGCAGCTACCTTACAGCATCTATATAAGGGAATTATGACTGCCCTTTTTTGAGATACATTCTTTTAAACAGAATTGGCAGGGAATAATGAAATAAAAATATCTATGTCTGTAAAGTTTATTATGCACACTGTAGTCCACCACATAAACCATCCTCTTCTCACCTTGGTATTTCACACTTTCCAGTTAGTTTCTGCTGTTAAGCAAAGATCACTTCATTGAGAACTGTAATTGTAATTGCAGTTCCACTCTAGTATAGACTCAGTCTTAACTGTCTTTGCAAGCCTCATAATCCAGTAGGCTACATTAATTTCTTAATTTCATTTTCTTGTATGTCCCAAAAACTTGCTTGTACCTATATAACATGAAAAATCAAACAACAGCAAAACTAAGCACATAAGTCCCACTTTTGTGATACCATGTAGTTAATTGAATAAGGTAATGAAAAGTATGTATAGCACCAGCAATCTAAAATGACTCAAAGGTAAAATTTCTCACCAACAAAGCTCAGAACTTCTACTCTAAAACAAAGTTTCACATTTCCTACTTTTTAAGTCCATCAGAAAAAAAACCCCAAAAACATTTATATAACTTCTCTACAGACAGAAAATTCTGCAGTAAGCTCTTTCAAAACAAAAGACACTTCACACATTCTTTTGTCCCCAACACAGGGCAGTCTTTCTAGTTTCTGTCTTTCCTGATGGCACAGAAGTAAAGTAAAAATCCTAGTTCGGAGTGCCTCAGTTTATGATTGTTCCTGGGTCCTGCAATTATCGATTTTTGGCCTGCTAGATCCTACATAAGCCTTGGTTTCTCAGAAATGTCAAGAAATTGTCAGGAAAACTATAGACTTCCACTGACTTCCTTGTATTTTGGCAAAACATTTGAACCTTATCCTAAAACAAACAGGAGAAGGAACAGGTCAGTAGGTTACTACTGATGCAGATAACTGCAAAAGCAAAGGCTGGAAAAGTTCAGTCAGTGCAACTGAGTCTGACAGAAAGCAAAAGACTGTGGAGCAAGCAGTCCTAAGTGTTCGTACTAATTGAAAACAACTGGTTTTGAGTTTCTTTTTAAACATGGAGAAAATAAACAAAACCAGATTAAAGTAACTAAGTATCATCAAGGTAGTACAAAATTACCTCTTCCCAATAGTGCTATTCTTACCATAACTATAGTCACCAATCCCTTCCAGCGAGAAGGCAAACAAACTGTAATTGCATGTATACCTTTCAAATACATATAGAATGTAACAATATCTTTCTAATTTCTAGAGGCCCACTATCTACACAGCTTTCCTTTGTCCTAAAGATCTGTACACTAAATCCTGTTGTCAGATAAAAAATTTTCCAGTTAGCTGCACTCAACAAAATTGCAACAGTTAATGTTCCTTTAAAACAAAACTGCCATCAGTGACCATGAACGTCCGAATTTATGATACTGCTCTGAACTAAAGATGACCTGCGGTACAAAGCTAAATTTGATCTAATATCAGAGCATACTTTTCGCGCTCTCTCTCTTTCCTGCTCCAACTTGGTTAAAGGAAAACATAAAAACAGCTGGATCTACTAACTCTCCTGAGATAAGGAAAAGCAACTGTATTATTTTATTTCAACATCATACAAAAACTCTTAAGACCAAAAAACCCCACAAATGGTTATACTTTCTGAACATGTGTCCGCTACAGGGAAAATACTACTTATTGTTATAATTTATACTGTGGTAATACACAGATCTTTTTAGGATGAGACCATCATTACACTATACAAACCTGTACAATCTGTGCTCTTACACAGCTTACATTAAGCCAAAGTGTCAAGTGATATGCAAGTGTAGGCAAGTAAATTCAAGTATTTACTAGTCTGAAGGGTACATTACGTTCTGGTTTTCTAATGACCAAGAAAGACAATTTGGCTATTCCATTTTGTTTTACTATTCATTAGTTAATTTCTACAAGTATTAGGGCTGAGTTTTTGGAGCAGAGGAGAAGCAGGCTGGTGGTCACAAAGATGAGGGAAGTTGTTCCATTAGTAACGACATACAGATAATATGAGGAAATCAGAGTTATAGAATTACAGTATTATAGAAGATACAGGTCAAATGGACTTCCTCAAGTTACCTAGTTCATCTCTGTAATTCAGGGCCAAAACTACTCCTCACTGAAAAGCATGATAGTGGTCAATATGCATATGAAAATGCACCATTAGAAAGCAGTAAGTTTTAATTTCATTACAGGAAATTAACCAGAGGCATTTCAAGCAGTTCCAAACTGCTTAGTAATGCCCCTGACAGCTGACACTTGAAATGGTCCATCAAAATTTAGACACTTTCAACTTTTCTCAGTAGAGCCATGGAAGTCCTTTTGTAAAACCATACAAAGACATGGATTTAAAATAGCTGGAACATCTGGAAAATGCTGACTATCCCTACAGTCCAATAACCATACTGAGAGCTACAAGCGTTCTTCACTTTCCATGAGTAGACAGAAACAGACAGCAAAATGAAAAGCTAGCATGCACCACAGGTATGTTATGAGTTACAAACTAATTTTCTCTTGTGACCCGACCATGTTTGAGCTCTTTACCCTTCGAATTAAAGAGCTACTGAGCAACTTCAAGAATTAGGAAAACTTACTTTCAGAGCCAGTAATGGACTGCATTCATGACTACAGATGACCAGTTTTAAGATAAGACAGACATTGAACTCATTTTACTCACTGTCAAAAACAGCAGAACTTTTTCCACATTATTGTCCTGCAACTTTTGAGAGAGATACATCTGCCTTATAATTGACATTTATTTATTTTTTCTATAAAACTCAACTATCTGAAAATTCAACAGGTTATAAAAAATGTGATTTATAAAGCTTCAGTCCATAGCAATTCCTAACACTTTTCAGTGCTACCTGCTTTTTTCCCTCCCCTCTCTTCTTTTTGAAGGGAAATAACATGGATGCTTTCTTAGGTAGTATTAGTAAAGACTTCTATGGTACAGCTGCGTTTCCTCACAGAACAGCAATAACAGCTGTCAAAGGGACAATAAACAACTGGCTTGTCTGCGATTATAAAGCACACAAATGATTTCACATATGTGAAATACTAACCCCAGTAAGTTCACAAGAATTTTTGCATTGGTGTAAGCTTTTTACCATCACATAACCATTTCAATATAAGTAGAACCCTGAAGAACAATTCCATGGACAAACAGAGAAATCTATAATATGCCAAAAAATACCTGTTCATTCTTTAAAGCTTCTGCCAACTTCACATGTTATCCCTTATTTTTTAAGCAGAGCAGGGAGAGAATAAACAATATTTTCTTTGCTTCCAGATGGAGCAATCAATTAGACCTCATACAGCATAACAGTCACCAGAGAATATAAGCTGAAGTTTTTCGTGGGGTGTGTGTTGCCCAGCTGCTATACTATCACTACCCATGATAACCCAAAAATATAATAAGAGCATAAGACAGTTTATTTCTAAGTTTATTACAAACCTTCATCCTTCAGTTGGTCAGCCTTTACAATATTCTCTGGTAAAGAACCTGAGAGAGGCAGCATGTCATTCTGTATGGGAAAAAAAACAAGGGGTTTTTTTCCATTAAAATATAAACCCCAATTTTATTAAAAATTTCTGGGCAGCATTGTGTCAACAAACAACCAGATTTTCTGTAGTGTACAGGAAGTGTGAAAGAATTAAACATCACTAACACATCCTTAGAAGAAAAAGATAGCTTGCTTTCTGCCACTGAAAAAACCTTATGGCTCACCACGTGTTTTAAGGAAGTCAAGGAGAAGATAGCTGGTATCTCTTCAGTCTTGTTTTCTTAACTCTGACTTTCCTGTTTACCATTCTGATGGTTCCTGTACTTGGGATCTCAGATAATATGTATTATTAATACACACTTTTGAAGTTCCCATGTTAAGGTTAGTGTTCAAAACTGAGCAACTAAATTATTTCCAGAAAGGAGTGAGAAGCGTCAACAGACTACCAATGACACACATCAGATATTTATCTCTGGGAATTGCAAAATACTTAACTGAAGGATAAAAACCTTGAAGTGAGAATGAGACATCCACTATTGAGTAATTTTCTGGAATTGTCCTTGTCTAGCTGAAATTAATTCCTCCCACTGCCCCAAAAGATTCTCATAATGCTAGCCTCTTGTAGAAAATTAACTTTTCTCATGTTTTCCTTTAAGTTATCACATCATTTTGACCTATAGAGCACTTAAAGATTGTGTATTCAATATGAAACCTTAGCACATATTGGCAGAGTAACTCTAGAATCTAAATAAAACTCTTACCTTGTGAATAGAGTTTGTGAACATTTCTATCAAATGCTGTGGGGGTGCAAGATGAGTATCTTCCAGGTTAATCTTAAACACAGTCTCCAGACACTGAATTGCAACTTAAAAGGAAAAAAAAAATCATCAGTTTCTCAATAGAAGCATAACTTCACTAATTTATTTATAAAGCTGTGACTCACTTCCTTATTCAGCTAGTAAAAGCAGCTCTTTGGAATAAATCATAAAATAGAGAGGCTACCTGATCCCCATAAAATTGGCTTGCTGAAAAATATCTAAGATACACACAATCCATAGATAGTTTGGCCATTATTTTTCAAGCAATTTAAAAATTTTATTTCAGTTCTGTGAGTCATTCAAAGCCTTTTTTTAAAATATAAAAATATAAGGATTTAACAAAAGCACAAAATACAAGCTCATAATACAACTATGCATGTGCATGTGCCACATACCCCACCTCAAAACATCACAACTACCACATATCTGAGTGGCATAACAGCTGAAAGGAAACTGCTCACCTTTACAGTAAAGAATAAAGGCAAGATACTTGTTATTCTTATCTTTTTTTGGTAACAAAATATATTTATTTGAAGACACTGTTTATTAATAAAATGCTGCATTAATCACAAACCTTTATTCTATAAAAATATATATGCAGTATCCTTTCACATGTTCAGTTGTGTAAGGATTAAATGGCCCTCCCAAACCTGCAATAATGCAAATGCACTTACAGTAAGCAATTCTAAAAAAAGGAGAGCCATATACCTAACTAAAGTTTTAAATGTGCTCGCATATTTTTAGGCAAAAGAAGATCAACAGCAATTACTGTATACAAGTCTGGACAGAGAGATATATATTCTGTTATTTACTCTACTGTGACTTATATAATTATTTTCCCAATAATCTTAAGAATCTAGTAGAATTTTTTTATTAAAGTATATAATCTAAATGTTTTAGACTTAAAAGTGAGGAGGAACAAAGAAGAGTCTTTGTAAAGCCTATTTTGAACAGAAAAACAGCTTTTTTAAGTCAAGATATACAAGACAGACAACCAAAAGTATCTGAATTCAAACTGGGTATCAGTAAAAACAGATTCTTAGTATTTAAATTGACCTTCAGGCCAATGTTAATATAACAAATATATTTTAAATTCTTATTTGCATTATAATAAACCTGAACACTAACCCAAAACTAGTAAAATTCCTGAAAGTTAACAACAGCAAGGCCAGTTTGAGGAGCCTGTTTTCTATGTCACAGCTGGCAGAAAGGGTGGGGGAAGTAGATTTGTGAAATAGACAGTAAAACCTGGAAGATGTAATTTTAAAAAAAAAGGGCAACATAAAATAGAAATTATTCACAAAAAAGTAAAGTATGATAAAAAGTTAAGGTTGATAACATGTAACAATTGAATACACTGCTAAATATGCATGCAAGTTGCTCCTATAACCTCTTAAAAATTTATCAATTTGTCAGGTTCTAAATTACCCAGTAAGAGTGCTGAAGGATTTGGGTTAAACTTCTTTGTCTCCTGCTATGTAGAAAAATTTAGTTCTTTGTATAGTAAACACTGATATATGCTGGATTCTGAATTACATATTAATAGTACTTATTACCAGGCCTATCATAAAATCAGTGGAATTACACATCTCTTTTTTCCTTATATGACTTAATAGGAAGCCTCTTGCAACAGTTTACTTACCAGTTTTCCCCACCAACTTATTTTTACCTAAAGGCACTCCCTTTTCAGAATGCCTTACATAATCTGTAGATTTGCGTAAATTTAAGATACAACCTCCTCCCTTATCTTTCTCAAAGCATTAAGTCAGTGACACCAAATCTCTATGATATAGGAGAGTTTTGCAAAATGCAGCAGTGCAAATTATGCGTAAACAAAACAATTCTGAGTATAGTATTATTACTCAGCATTTCCATTAAATAATCAGTTGTTACAGTGAACTCCCGTATTTATCCTTTAAGTGAAAAATGGAATTTTTATTCCTTCTAATCTATCTATGATATAATAAAATTAGGAGCTCTTATGGGATGAATCCATAGGTTAGAATAATAACCACTGGTTAACATTCAAGCCAACAACAGAAACCCACATAAAAATAAACACTGCCAAAACAGAAACTTTTCCAAATCAGAAGATGTAATAGGTTGTGACAAGATCAATAACTACTCTACTTTAATGTTACATAAAAACCTGACCCCAGTAAAGTCAAAGGAGTGAAGACTTGTTTTCACTAGAGACCGGAGGTCATGCTACCCCAATATCAAAGCAAGCACCATCCACTGCTGCAAACTCAATATTATCAGTGAGTTGGAAAGACCTGATACTCTATGTGAGCTATTCATCTTTTCCTGTATCTGATTTCAAAGGCCAAAGTTATCTGTTCTCCTGATCAGCTCCACCATCACACACACTTTCAGAGGCCTCAGCTTGAACTGACCACCTTGCAAACCCATACAGGTCCCTGCTGAACAGCTGGGACTCACAGACACACCCACTATCTGACAATAGGAGCAACTGGGCTATGCTGGAGCCTAGCTCTGTATTCCCAATGCTACATAGTTCCAGGATTTTTTGCCACCCTAATACAAATTGCAAGCAACATGAAGGCATGAGAGCCAACATGCAGGCTGTTGATCGCTGAATAATGCGCATGAACTGGGCTGCTGAGGCCCCTTTAGTACTCATTACCATCTTTCTTCATCTTGCATATAACCTTCCCTGTGTCAAGTATTATATGCATCACCTGCCTTCCTGTTTTGGAAACGTTGCCTTAGAGAAATTACTTGTGGTACATTGATCATAGAAGTAAGGAAAAAAAATAAATCACAGCCTTGTGCATGTTGTAGATATTTTGCTTTAAGTCCACAGAAATCGGTGCTATGAAAGAAAGAAGGGAGGGGAGGGAGGGAGGAATAACTTCCATTTAAACATGGTCTAAAATATAACTTAGAAGAAGTGAAATTTCTAGATCATACAAAATAGTTGAGCACTAACCACCAAGAGACCTGTATCACTGCTCTAGATCCTAGGGTATTACGTTTCTCTGGTCTACCTTGCAATCACTCTGCTTCTCAAAATAAGGCATTTTTATTCATCAAGCAAGTACAAAATTCCTTGAGGAAATTTACACTATCATTGACATCCCTATATAACTCACACAAGCAGAATGAAAGTTATCAACAAAAATGGAGTGTGAATACATCCTAGACTTGTATTTTCAGAAGGTCTCAATTTTACTTGCAATCTTCTAGCTCTTTTTGTTGTTTTGTGGGAAATGGGAACTGTTTGACTTACTTCCTGGCAGTCACTTAATCAATCAGTGTTTTATCTTTTCACAGACATAAAGTACCGACAAAAACTATCAGTCAAGTTTTTTAATCCCTTATGTCTCCATCTAACATTAAATACTTCAGTGGGTAGGACTTAGGCTACTGCTGCTCTACATGCACTTAAAGATATTTTGCACAACTGAGTCAATTTTTCCAAATGCCCGCCTCCTACCCTCTAACACATAGCATATGGTGCTGTGCTTGTGGCAGCATAGAGCTCTAAAATTAGGATTTCAGGTCTGCATTAAAATGCTAAATTTTGCATCAGTATTTAAGCACAACTGAGGTTTTATAATATCTTTTATTTAGAAAACTGAATCTTAAAAGTTGATTCCTTTATATAGACATTGGCTAAGGTTGCTCTAAGACACGTTATCAGGTAAAATTTCAATCATAACCCAATGTTTATCAGTTTCATTATAAAAACAAAAGGAATACTCTTCATCTCTCATTATATATGATCTTCAAAAACGCTTTCTTTCACCAGCTGAATATCATCATAATCTGATACAGGTTAAATTCATTTGATGGCTACTACTTTTCAAATGTACAAAATACTCCAGATTATTATATAAAACCAAATCTTTTAGCTTTTATTCCTTCGGAACTATCCTTTGAATATAATGACACAAAGGTTTCTTTCTTATTTACTTTGGTGAACAACCACACTGTAAAACCAAGAGACACTAGAATGAACCACATCTAGGTTTATCTTTTAAGTTTACGCTTCTGAGAAGCAGGACTTGCTTTGTACCTCAGCAAAGTCTCTCCACACCTCAGATTTCACAGAATTTAGTAATCTACTGCCTGAAATTACTTACTGCACTGCTGGTCCTAGACTTCTCCCTCTTACCTCCAAATTCCTCCTCTGGTTGAATGACCAAAGACTGCTTGAAACAGTGCAGAGGTTTTTTAAAAAGATGCTATGAAATGCTCGTTGCAGAATTGACTTTATTCTTTCTTTCTTAATTCCAAATTGTGATACCACCTGACATGAAGTATCCAAAAATTAGGAAAAAAGAATAAGAGCAGTGTGAAGGAGGAAGGCAGATACCATGACGTTACAAAGACTTGATGACTGTCTATCAATAAAGGCTATCTGTCCACAGCTATGTATGCAGACAGATGAACTTGGGCGTATAACAGAAGTTATACTGAAAATACTTACTACCATGTGCTCTTTGGAACCACTACTGAAGTGAAAAAAAAACTCAAAGCATTTATTTTATTTTCCATGTTCTTAGGATGTCTTAGCCTTCCCTTGTAAATTACGTGGAATTCTTGCAAGTACAAAACAGGAGTTCTTCCCACAAACCAAACCCAACGTATGATAATTGTTTTACTTCCTCGGTGGCAAGCAGAGCTACTAAGAGATATAAAATGCAGAAAGAAACCAAATATAAAAGGGAAAAATAATCAGCAGGCAAAAATTTGTGGGACATATACACAAGTTATTACTAGGGTCTGCATTACAGCACTGCTTAACTTAGAATCTAGAATTGTTGAGGTTAAAAAAAGACCTCTACAATTGATGTGATTCAAAGTATGTTTCTCAAAATTAAGGTAGTACACATGTAACTTTAGAATATTTTTTTAAATTGAAGATGTCCTAAAATTAATAATCTCAGAAACATTAAAATCATGATCTTATTCACAGATAATATTAGATGGCAGTTTTAGTTAGGTCACTCCAGTTACTTTCTGTGATATTATATATAAAGCAATGTAACACCTGTGAGGTATTATACATATATACATATACACACATATATACATATGTATATATATATATCAGCATCTTTATCGCTTACCTTCCAAGCTTTCCTGTTCATCTGGAGTAAAAGTATCCATCTGACTCTGCTGTCTCAAGAAATGGATGACTGCATAAACCAAGCGCTTGACTGATGACATATTGAAATTGATTCAGTTTCTCCTATGTCTTAAAAACAACAGGATCTCTTATTTCCGAAAATTAATTCTTACAGTATTCCAGTCTCCTAGTGACCTCAGTAAGAAGTACATACAATACACAAAACCTTAAAAGCCCAATAACATAATGCCTTTAAACAAGCAGTGAAATTGTATGGATTAGGGAAAACTGCTATGATTATCTAGCCTAATTATCATCAAAAAATACATATTTCCTCTGATTCATTACTGCAGGAAAGTTGAATCAGAATCACAGAAGAGACACACAAAGATCATCAAGTCCAACTCTCAAGTGAATGGCCCATCACCAAGGTTAAATTAATTTAATGACTTATTTTTCATCTATAGGGAGTTCTTTTATTTCTAAGACATATGCACTTGCAAGAAGGAGCATGTGCTGAGGTCAAAACCAATTAAAAAGCCACAGTGATAAATATAATGATATAGAGAAATATACTTCAATAAAAGGTGTTTGTTCTTTGGTGTGACATGGGTGTTATACTTTAATCAAAGATGTTCTATGGTGTTACATGGTGTTATACTTGAATAAAAGGTGTTCGTTCTTTGGTGTGACACGGGTGTTATACTTTAATAAAAGATGTTCTATGGTGTTACATGGTGTTATACTTGAATAAAAGGTGTTCGTTCTTTGGTGTGACACGGGTGTTATACTTTAATAAAAGATGTTCTGTGGTGTGACATGGTGTTATACTTGAATAAAAGGTGTTCGTTCTTTGGTGCGACGTGGGTGTTATACTTTAATAAAAGATGTTCTGTGGTGTGACATGGTGCTACAGAACAGTTCATTATCACTTCGGACAAAGAAGTGGAACACTGTGACCTCAGTACACACTTGTGATTAGAGACACTACTGGCTCAGTCTGATTTCCATTTAGCATCAGTGAGGAGTTACATAACCTGGAGGACAATTTTAGTTAGAACTTTCCAAGTTATTTTTCCTTAAATCCTTTTGATTTTAGAGGGTACAACCCTGTCCAGCTATCGGGGCAAAGCAGGTTTAAAAGTGAGCATTAAATGAATGGCAAGACCAGGGTCAGCCCCTCGCTCCATTATTTTCTCCCCACAACGCGCGAGCGAATCGGTGTGCGGCCAAACCCACGCCACGCAAATCCCGCCGTGGGGACGGGGAGAGCCAGGAGGGCCGGGGGAGCACGGCCGGGGGCACCGGGGGACCCCGACCAGCTTCCCCCCGAAGGGGCAGCGCGGGTTCCAGCGCCCGGGCGCGCCCCCGCGGCCTCGGAGGGGGGCCGCGCTCCCGCCCCCCGCCCACCTCCGCGTTCTCCCCCGGCCCAGGGCCGCTCGCTCGGGCTCCAAGGACAGCCCTGCACCGCCCGGCACCGCGGGGACCGCGGCCGCACCGCCCGGGGTCCGATCTCCCCCCCGCCCCCGGGCTCTGCGCACCGGGGGTGCGGGGAGGCGGCGCGGAGTCCCCTCGCCCCCGCGGGGACGAGGCATCTCTCTTACCGTGCGAGAGCTGGCGAGTCCGCGCCGCCGGCGGCTGGCAGAGAGCAGGGACGCGGGGCCAAAGGAGGCGGTGGCGGAAGCGGATGCGCAGGGCGGCGGCGGAGCGGGGCTAAGGGCTGCGCTCGCCGGTGGACAGAGGGCGGGGTGGCGACGGGAGTGAAGCCGGTCCTTCCTATGTTTCTTCTTCCTCCTTCCTTCTCCTCTCCTCTTCCTTCTCTAGTCCTTCCTACTCCTAGTCCTTCCTACTCCTCTTCCTCTGCTTCTCCTCTCCTCCCCTCTTCCTCCTCCTCTTCCCCTCCTCCTCGATTCCGCCTTCCCCGTGTCCTCCTCCCCCGCCGCCCACCGCGCCGCCCTGCCCATGCTGTGTCTTTGCGCGGGCGCGGTTCGCAGGTAGGGGCGCAGGGAGGGTGGTGCCGCGGGACCCGGGACGGGGGCGGTCTCCGGAGTGGGTGGGGGTCGCCTGGCCGGACTGAAAACCGTGGGAGCATGGAGCTGCCTGCGGCTGACGGGACATCCCCATCCCTCGCCCGAGGAGCCGGGCCTGGGAACTGGGCCTGACCCCCGGGCCGGGAGGAGCCGCAGCGGAGCGGGCGGGGCGCTGAGGGGTGACGGGCACACAATGGGGCAGGAAACCTGTGGGGTTCATTGCCTCAGCTCCTGGCGCGTTTCCCGCAGTCCGCCCTCCCTGGCATGAGCTCCGTCCTGAAGGGCTTCCAGGTGGGCAGGGCGGGCGAGACGAGGTGTCCGCCTGGTAATCCTTGCACTGAGTGGCACACGTACTGCAGGAGAAATGGGCAAGAAGACAATGGAGTGAAGGAGAAGACTGTAGCAGCGGGACTGCAGCAAGGTGTGTGGGAAGAGAGACTGGCAGTGTGTTCATAGTAGCTCTATAAAAAGGTGTATCACTATTACACGTTGTATGAAAGGTGAGACGAGTACCAGTATACTATCGAAAGGCTTTAAAATAGGGCATTACTTATTTTTTCTGTAATGAACACGAGCACTAAATGGCTCGTAGTCCGTAAAAGGCTTGTAGTCAGTTCTAGATGCACCAGAGAAGTGAGCATCATTGCTTTTATGCTCACATCTCAATTTCTCCAAAAGACCAGATTTGAAAGGAAAAATGAAAGTAGTGTGAGAGTCACAGTGAGAATATGTTGTGGTAATGAGAATGAAGCTGAATTTGAGTGTAAAATGAAAAAGATAGTTACCTGGTGAGGACTTTTGAGAAATGATAGTTGTGTACTTACTGCATAAAGTGTAGTGGTTTTGTTCTATTTCACAGCCTTTGTTCACATTAAATGAGGATTGAGGGGTATTAGCAGATAGAAAGTAAGATCCAGAATATTTTCTTTTTATAAGGCTTCTGCTGTTGAAAATTGATTGACCTGTTTTCTGGTGCTGAATAAAGTGCACATCTATATTCTTCTCCTAATACAGGTTTACATTCCTTTTTTTGTATAGTCATTTTCACTGTTTTCCATATTTTGTGACTATCTTTGTTTACCCTACAGATTTTTCCATCAAAAGAAGGCAAGGAAAGGAAAAGGAGTATGGAAGTTTTTTTCTTTAGATAAAAATTAAAAGGTCTATCTCTGTTTGCGGTTTGCATTTGGACATGGAAGATACCTCCTTTTTAAGTAGAAATAAGTATAGTGGGGAGTGGTTGCTGCACTTTGTTAATTGTGATTTTTTTCTCCAAGTCATTATTTCAGTTTGCCCAAATAATTGTTTCACAGAAGAGAGTATTCTTGAATGAGTAATAGTGACTTGGAATTTGAAAAGTTAAGGAATTGGTCACAGAAATGTTGAATAGCAAAGGTTCTCAGCTTCTGTTTTTCCCAAGGGCACCTTAATGTGAGATAAACATGACGGTTCTTAGCAAGTTTGAAGTATCATGCCTTACATTAAATAAAATAACGTTAAGGTTTGATTCTTTTGTTTAAAATAGACAGATTTTGGGAAGGAGGCTTTTCCCAATTAAATATTTTTCCTATTGGAATCCAAAAGATTCAAAGATTCATATTCAGTTCAATAAAATACATGGGTAAAGCCAGTCTAAATTACTTAAGTAGGCCAATAGTCTGTTTACTTTATGAGGATCTTCCTAGAAATGGAAAAAAAATCTGAATAAAAATAGATACCCTGTTTTAAATAATTTCAGTGTCCTAAAATCATTGTCTAGGATTTGTGAATTCTGGAGCATTGCTTTGAAAATGTCAAAATCCGGTTTTGAATTGGAAAATACATGTACGTGGATTCTGGAAAAACTAGAATTTGTATTTAAGATTTAATTTTAGATTTCTATCACTGTAAAGAAACTCTGAACACTGGCATTTTTCTTGATGAGGAAGAAAACCAGCGAGAAACAGAGGCTGGGAAGAAGCAGAAAAAGAAGTGACATCAGAGGGCAAAGAAATAGAAGAACTTTTATAGTAATTTTCTTATTTCATACTTATCGTCATAGTGTGTCTCTATGCTTTCATTGAAGTATCAGGTCCAGCACCTCAGCAATGGCAAAGACCAGACAGGACACTTGGAGCATTTTTCCCTTTTCGTGTGATCCATGGACTGCACAACCTCTTCTGTGTATTGCAGCAGCAATTTTTCCTGTGGTCAAAAGCAACAGCTACCACTTTTCTAACCACAGCAAGCTACAAAAGAGCAATTTGTCTATTAGACAGAGTTGGCAGAAAGAAATTATTTCCTGGACTGGCTCAGACAAATGTGTTGAGCCCAGAAACATTTTGTGGACTGAATTTGATCCATAAGGAACCAGTTGGACCTCACTAAGCAATGTAGTTAATGTCTTTTGAGAACATATCTGTTCTATCATTCTCTCTATAAAGGAAGAAATGCCTGGCTTAGAAAGATTTCTTTTAAATAGTTTGGGTTAGTTCAAAAGTCCAAGCTTTCTTCTGTAGGAGTTGGGATCAGGTAACTCAGAAAGCATAGAAGATACGATGAACATTCAGTACAATCTTTTCAGAACAGTCTAGGAATTGTGGACTCTCTAACACAAAGCCAGTTCTCTTGTATGATCTCTTGTACAAAAATTTGTCTAGTAATACCTTTTTATATTGAAGCTACTTCCTAAAACTGTGTTTGATCTCTTACTCAGTTATGTTGAAAGTGACAGGAAAAAAATTTATTCCTGGCCATCCTCTCCATCCGTCTCTTCATTATCATATAAATCTCTGAAGTACTTCCTCTATTGCGTTTTTTTCTCTGCTTTTTTTATTTTTTTTTTGTCTGCTCTGAAGAATGCCAGTCTAGTTGTTCTTTGAATGGAATATATTGCTCACTGCAGGTAATTGTTTCTCAGTCATTATGACTTGGTAGAACAAATAAAGGTTTTGCCAGGTGGAACAGAAGACATGAGAGTTTATCTGTTGAGAGGATCAGAAACGCATGTGGTATAATGAATTTTTCCGTTTTGTTCTGTTCCACCTCTACTAAATCCTATCATTTTGTTCTTTGCGGATGCCTCCTCGTTAATGTTTTTGTTAAACTGTTATGTCTCCAGAGTGACTGGATCCAAAGTGTGCATTAATTCACATTTACTAATACTGAAATTCACTTTGTTAATGGTTTTAAACTTTTCTATATTGTGACATTGTTTTTCATCTTTTTGTGGCTGCCTTTAGTACACTACATTGTCCTAAGTAAATTATCATCAGTAAGTTTTGTCATGTCATTCATCCCAGCTTTTTGTAGATGAGGTATAAATATGTGAAAAAATACAAACCCCCCAACATGGAACCCTGCAAGGTTCCACTGTCACCTAAATCCATTCAGAGCAATGAGCAGCCATTTTTAACAGCCTAGCTTCTAGCCAGTTTTCTTTAACAGGATCTCCCTTCTCATCTCACAACAGCAGTTTCTGATCTCTGTCAATTGTGACTCCTTCAAAGAATTCCAATAGATTTGTGAGTCTAAATTTTCCTCTGTAGAGGAGGCTATTTTTCAGTACATGTTATTTGTGTTTTGATTAGGGAAGGCAAGGTGAGGACAGTGGTAATTTTACTTGTTTCTGAGCAAAATATGATACAGCATCTCTGTTATTCATACCATCTCTAAGAAAAGCTCCGTCTTTAACAGCAACCCTTTTTATTTCTACAGTAGAATGTTAAATGAACAAAGTTCTTGCCATACTTACCATGCTGGAACATGTAGCTTTTCACATAACCTGTAGCTATCCTGGGAAGCACTCAGTGTTATTAAACCACTGCTCACTCAAAAGCCAGAGAAGAAAGCAGGCTTCATTTGCGTTCCTAATTTGTGGTGTTGAACAGGCTGTTTGGGATTTTGCAAGCAATGAAATGGACATAAGGCACTGTCTCCCAAGAAGATCACTGGTTTAAAATGGTAAGTGAGTGAGATTAGGTCATCATCCGCTATGAAGACATAGAATTTTCCAACTAACTGGTGATGGCAGGAGAACATTTCTCATTCCTTTGACTGCGTGAGACTTAAGATCAATGGGAAATCGAAGTGTCTCTCCATGGTAGGCTGAACTGATTAACAGTAGATATAAATCAAAAACCTTCTGTGTTTACAAACCCTCAGTAGTTTTCTCTGTCCTGCAGCACCACTTCATTTTCCAGTGGAGTCAACAATGTGTTTTTCGTGCATTAGCTGATTGCATTCAAGTACTGAACTATCCTGGGAGTAAGTGTGCGGTGCTTGCACTAAACAGCATGCACTTTACCTGCTGTTTATTGCTGGCATCATGGAAATATATGTTTATGCAGCAGCACCTGAGGGAGCTGTACAGCCTTAAAAGCAATTTTTTTCCCGCTGTGTTTCCACGGTTTACCTGATAGTAGAACCAAATAATAAGACAACCCTAATGAATGCCTTCTGCCTCAGACTGACTGTAGTACAATTATTGTCTGCATGCAGGTGTTAAGTCAAATTCCTTCCTAAGATCCTTCAAGGAAGTTACTATGATTGAGGTTTTCTGTGACACAGAATGCATTCAGAGTACAGAATGAGTGTGAAGCCTAGTGTACTGGTAGTAGTAATTTTGGGTTTGGGTTTTTTTTCTTTTTTTTGGGTATGGTTGTTTGGTTTGGGCTTTTTTTGTGGATTTTTGTTGTTCAGTTTTGGTTGGTTGGTTGGTTTTTGGGTTTTGTTGGGGTTTTTTTTCCCTTAGAACCATGGATAACATAATTTTAGAGATCAGACACTCTGCTGAAACTGTATCCTGCCATTTCTATGTGTTCCACTACAGACTACCGTGTTGAAAGCACCTTCTCACATGAAAATCAATCAGACCAGTTTCCAAATTTCGTTGTATAAAGACTGTCAGAGGGAACAAGGGGAAAGGGAGAAAATATACCTAAGTTGTATTATGTTATGCACTTGGATGAGTTTCCACTTAAGGTCTGGATTGTTTATTAGCTGCTACAGAGCACCTTTTTCAGTTAGTTTTCCGTTTATGTTAATTCTGTTGGAGAAACCAGTAAGCATTTCTTGCTGGATAGTGAGGTCATGAGGGTAATGCACATATCAATAAAGGTTTGAAGATGTTTGCATAACTTGCAGATTTTTTAACTTGCTCATTTTTATCTGAAGAGGTTAAAAGTATAGTTAATGTAGAGTGTACAGTGAACAAAGTTGTAGATAATTCTTTTTTCTAAATGGTGTGACAAAATTAAGATTTAGTGTTAAAAGGTGCTAGATTTTCTTCTGTTTCTTTAACCACTGCTTAAAAAAAAAATCAGTTTCTGATGGCAGTTATAGACCTTTAAATTAGGAAGTACTAAACATGCTGTCCTTTTGCTGTGATATGTCTGTGCCAAACACACTCATGACACAGAGCCAAGTACTTTTCCAAGGAAAATGGCCCAGGAATTCAAGCCACGTGTTCACTGTTGCATACATGTCAAAAGCCAAACAGATGAAAGGGCTGAGAAGTGAAGGGGAAGAAGGACTTCAAATGTGTTTGTCCCGCAGGAAAAAGTGATGACTTGTAGGACACTAGTTTCATCCCTTTGGCTCAATTAAAATAATGCTTTGAGCCATTTAACTGTACATTGCTGGTTCTGTCTTGGACTTTTTTTTTCCTTCTGTTCTTGTTTTTGCCTTGGTTTACCCAGTTCTCTGCTTGCTTTGGTTAATTTTGTCCTTGCTTTACTGTAAGATATACGGTTACTTATTATCTGCAACTTTGAGTCAAAATTGAAACAATATGGAGACAAATTTAAAATGTAAGCAAGAATTAATTTCTAAATAATACAAATATTTTAGCCTGTTAAATTTTTCTTAAAATCCATCCTGAGAACCTAGACCAACTATAACGTACATTATATTAGATGCTGTTGAATACCCATTGTGGTTTGTTTTCAAAGTGCTTTTTAACTTCTTAATTTAAATTTAAAAAGAATATTCCATTTCATGTGAGGGTTGACTGTTAAAAAGCTTTGTTTAAACCATCCCTCTCTGCTGTCATTTATATATGTTTGGTAGCACTTCAGTCTGATTTTCAGGGAAATGCCAACATGTGGCATATTGTTCAAGTACTAAATAATTTGTCCTGAGGCAAAGTGTCATCTTTTATATTGCTTTAATAGGGCGTGTCTAGTGGTTTGTTGTTTTGGGGTTTTTTTTTTTTGTGAGGCCGCTAGGTGGAGTGAAAACATTGAGCCCCCGTGGATGTTGATTGCCTGTAGGGGAGAATACAATCTTCACATGCACGGTGCTGGTTTCCAGCAAGCAGTACTGGCTCTCCTGCAGCCTGTAAGACATGGAAGTGTTGTTTAAGATACGCTGTTTAAAAGGACAAAAAGACCAAAATTATGTTCTTAATTTTAAACTGGCAACGTATTTCATACCATAAGTTACTAATTGAAAGAGGTGTTCATTGTGTTAATAAGAGCAGCTATCCATAGGAATGTCCCCTGAAGGTATACATAAGGTACAACAAGAAAAACCTAATTGTATTTATTTGCCATTAGAGTATTAAAGAACTCAATGACTAAAGTATCTGAATTTGCTGCACCACCCCCACACCTCTGGCTTTCTCTCTCTCTCTCTTCTTATTACAATCTTGGCTCCCACTTCATTTCTGAAGCTGTTGTCTCAGGTGTTTTGTCAGCAGAGAATATAGTTTTCCATCCTACATGAGACTGATGTACTCTGATTTTTGTCTGGCTACATGGAACTGTCACATCTGTTTGCAAGTACAATAAATTTGTCTGTATATATTTTTCTCAGAAATATGTTTGTTCATTTGTTCAGTTTACTCTGTAAAATTATACTTGTCATTGTAACTAATACTATTTAGGTGAAGATTAATTTGAAAACTGAAAGTACTGTTACAGAAGTCTTGGATGTCCATTGGTTAGATGAGACAGCAGGCTTAATCTTGACCATATTATACAGTGATTATCATTAGTAGGAGCATATTGTGGACAAGCTTGCAGGTTTTTGTGTTTGTATTTTTTAAAACTGGTGCTACACCTCACTGATGCTTCTTCAAAGATCGTGGCTTTTGTGTTTTATTTTAGTAGTGTTAATGGAACATGCCAAAAAAAGCTTGCTTGGCATATTTCAGTCACGGAAAATGTTTGTAAGCAAAACCAGACTTACATAAATGTTTAATATGTTTAAGATAAGTTAAAAATCAAGTCTGTAAATTCAATTGCGTTGTTTGTATTGCTTCAATAGAGTATTTTAAAGGTTCTTCCCCTTTCTAAAATCAAATCAAATTTATATTTTCCAGAGGCATCAAGTAATCAAATTGTAGACTTGTTGGTAAAAGAAATTACCTGACATTCTGCAGATTGCAGTCTGTAACTTAGAGGCTTGGCTTTGTTCTTTAAAAACCTCTTTTAGAAGTAGCTACTAAGTTTTTCAGTGTTATTCAACTTACTCTGCTTTTGTAAAAAATACCATTCTTACTGCTTCTGGGATTGGCAGATTAATACCATAATTTGTGAAAACAGCTGCCTCTGTTATACTCTTTGTTTTAGCTGAAAGTCCAAACCAAACTTTGTGTGCCTTTCTTCTCAATGTTCTCATAAATGGATGAAGCAGTGCACAAATGCATAATATATATATGCAAATGCATAATATATAGTCTGCCCTGTATGTCATTCCAGTGACATTATTAGATGCCATAGTATTCACCTCAGAAAAAGGCCAGTGCGAGTTGCAGAGGCCATATTTATTATAAAAATGCAATATAAATAAAGGTGCATTAATTTTGAAGGACCTCAGAGGAACATAGGGACTGGAAGGGCATTTGGGATGATCTAGTCTCATGCTATCTTAGGTAACCAAGTAACATTATGCATTTTATTAATTGGTCAAGCACCATGTTATAAATAGAGATGTTTTCATTTGCTGGTGCTTATTTGGCATCTGTTTCAGAATCTCACTGCCCTGATGCTTACAAATGTCTTGCAATTCCAGCTTACGTGTATTCCTGACCAATTTATTCTAATTTGCTCTTATGTCAGTATTACCTTTTAGCATCAATAGCTCTTTAAACTTCTGGACATTTACATTGTATATGCTTAATGAGAGCAATCTGGAGACTCTTTTTGCTAGACTAAGTTCATGCATTTCATATGTGCTTCTAGCACTAGTGCAGGCTTAAGTGGCTACTGACACTTTTTAGCTTTCATTTAGGCCAACACAGCTGTTTTGAAGTCATACATCAAATAGGTGATGGGACTGATTAGCTCAAAAAAAGCTGTCCCCCCTGAATTTTTTTGGTCCACTCTATTTTCACCCGTATGCTGTTTTGAATCTTTTCAAAGTACGACCCTAACAACAGTTATGCTGCTGCCATTGACGTAGTGGTGTACAAGGACACAAATGAGCAACAGAGGGTGGAACACTGACAGAAGAATGTCTTAAGGCAATACTGTTGCTGGATGTGAACCTTATCCTTAACCCCGACTTGTTTACATCTATCTGGTGCTCTACACTGCACCACAGAAAATTGAGCATGACAGCTGAAGCAGTTTGAACTTGACAGTTCAGGCATTAGCAGCAGTCAATGCAAGGCATACATCCTTCCATCTAATTTAAACTGAATCAACTTCTGATTGCTCAGTCTAAGCAGTAGTTGACTCTTCCCTCATGTTACTGCTGTTTACCAAAAGCAAGCCTAAAATAATAATTCTGTCCTCTTCATTCAGTATTTGAAGAAAACCATCTGGTTCTTACCATTATTAATAGAATTTATTTTCCAGTTTTTATCTGGGAAGTTAAAGATTCCCTCAGTGATACAATTTAGTATTTTCTCTCTAATAACATGACAAATGTAACTGCAGAGCGTTTTTGAACATCCTACTACTATAGTTATATTCTTCTTTCTTGTTTCTTTGTAGTCTTATTTATAGAATTTAATCTTGTCATTGTTTATTTGTTTCTTTCTTGAACAAATAAGGTAAAATTAGTAAGTTATCAATTTTATTGCAGTATGGTACATGAAGTTTTGGGAATTTATTTCTTTATAGTTTTATATGGATAAATAATTCAAAATACTAATCCGGGAAAGAAATGACCAAAATTTCACTTGTGCATATATATTTACTTGCATGCTGTTTCCATTAATCTGATGTCAGTTAATTTTGTCTTTAGTACAAGGACATCTGATTGACTGGTAGCCAGTACCAACATGTGTGTAAAAGGTTATTTGAAGAATGGCATGTAGTGACTGGTGTTAATATGAGATGTTATATTACAGTTTTTGAAGGCCCATTGTCATTTGGCCAGTTAGAAAAACTTGGAGGTCTTTCTGAGTTTGTACTGCCTATTATTATTAAAAATAATATACATAAATGACTGCTTCATCCTATCAGCAGGAGACAAGATATTGGCATTTCAAAACTGGGCTGATCTGAGTTTTCTTGTTTCCAACAGGCAGACAACAACTTGTTGGGATTTATGGCGATAATTTATACAGCTGTCAAATTTATATGTGTATGTCTCAATGCAACTAGACAATATACTAAAAAAATCAATTTTAAGTCAAATTTAAAAATAGTGCTGTGCAGTAATTAGGGACCCTGCATTCAAGTTTATGAACTCAGTCCAACTTTAATTATTAATGAATCTAGTTGGACAGGCTGCAATGAATGTAATCTGTTGGTCCTGTGCCTGTTACAGTGTTTGGTTTTGATAATATGTAATTGGTCATTGACAACAGGGCTCTGTTTTCTA